>NC_060267.1:91653301-91888158 GCF_021613505.1 Equus quagga
CCCGGCCCGCTCGCCATTGTTGTGGCGGCGCCGCGAGGCCTGGGCTCGGGCGGGCGGGCGCGCGGGCAGCGGGGTTGGGCTTGGGCGCCGCGCGGCCGGGGCCCGGCAATGGGCTGGGGGGCGGCGGGCCCGAGGCCGGGGAGCCGCCTTCCTCCCCGGGCCGGTGTCCCGCCCGCCCCCACCTTGCATGCTTGACACCCGCCGCCCCGAGGGGCATCCCGGGGCCGGGCGACCCTCCGGGCCGGAGGCTGGCGGTGGCCGTCGCAGCGGCGTTTCGGGGCGCGGGGCGGGCAGGTCCCCCCGAGTGTCGCGGAAGTTGGCGGTCAGGGGCTGGTGGCCTGTGTGCAGGGGGCGGGGGCACAGCCGCCCGAGACGATCGCGGGCTGAGTGCTCGGAGCGGAGGATTATTTTCAAAATCCTTAAGGCCCTGTTGCTGAACATGTTTAATAATAAACAGGATGTCGCTACTCAGGGCCTGCCAGATGGGGTTTTTTTTCCTTCCTTGGTTTTTCTTTCTTCCCCCTCCTTTCTAAGTAAGAAACACAGCACTGTTGAAATCGGGGGCCTCTGAAGAGCGGATTTGCCTATGTAAAATTGGAAGGTGCTTTTTTTTCTTTTCTTCCTCTTTCTAAATATCGTGGGAAGTCCGAGCCCACCTTTAGGCAAGACAAGGAGGTGTTTTTCGAGAGAATGGTTAGCTTGAAGGAAGTGGGAGAAGGGGGGCGGGGAGGCTCTCCAGAGTGTGTCATTTGCTAAATGGCTGCCTGGGAGAAACCTTTAGAAGCCTTTGGTTTTACAGGATTGTTAAACTGTCCCTGAGATTTTTGTTTGTTTGTTTTCTTTAAGGTTTTGTGTGCGTTTTATATGGCTTTATACATTATCACCCCGTTTGGTGTTTGTAACCATCTGTTTGAAGTCTTAGCATGGTTTCCCCAGATCCAGCTGCAGCAAAAAGCTGCATGTCTGTGCACAGCACTGTGGTGTAAGGTGGGACCGGGGAGGCCCAGGCTTTGGGGTGCAAATCGTCTTGGAGTTCTGGGAGCCTTCGTTGGCACAAATAGGGACATTGCATCCTCCACCTTGTAGGGAAGACGGTGAAGGACGTAGTGGAGGCACGCAGTTGGTGCTCAGTGGTGGTTTCTACTACGGCTGTTTGTGTAACTGCCAGCAAGTCCTAGGATGGAAGTTAGCCACTTGTGGTGCCACCCATAGGACTGAGCCATCCTGCGATGCCACAGGTTCTAGGCTGAGGCGTGGATGGGGAGAAGGAATTCAAAGCACAAAACGTCACTGAGCGCTTGCTTATTCGGTGCTGGGCCTCTGTGGGGAAGCAAGGATGGGAGAGAGGAGCATTTGGAGCCCTCGAGAACTAAACAGATCTGCGTTGTGTGGGAATAGGTCTCTGTCCTTGCATCTGGGGTGCCTGCCCCTTCCGAGGCTGTTCTGCTCAGTTTAAGGCAGAGCTAGAACAGTACAAGATACTCAGGACAACCAGCAGAGGCCCAGGGCGGCCTGCCTTTTGAGGATAACTGCTTTCTTTTGGGACTGGTAAATAATCATTTGGGGAGCCTCTGCTTGTTCAGGCAAGTGTGTCTCTTGGAGCCTGGAATCTGGTCCTCATTGGGTTACCTTACGCAAGTCTTTGAGCCTCAGCTCCTGCATCTGTAAAATGGGAATAATTATGCCTTGCCTTGGGTATCTGTTGGGGCTCTTGGGAGCTCTACATACTATTTGTAGCAAAGTGCTTCCATCCATAGGAGAGTGATGAAAATGTGTGTTGGTTTTGTTGATTGCTTAGTTTTCTTTTCTCCTAATTCCTGATCTTTTTTCAACGACCTAATTTCTGGTTGTTGGGACTGTGACCTCCCCACCCCAGATTCTATCCCCAGCTAATGTTCTGATATGACGACTACCACTCAGTTGCCTGGAAGCACCAGAGTGGCTTAGAAGAGCTAGGCTGCTCAGCCAGGCCGGGGCGTCTGCTGTTTACTGGAGGCCATAGGAAAGACTGAGGCTAAGGGTCGGGGGGCTGAGCCCAGGCTGGCCACAGGTGAGGGCTGAGACCCCGGTTACCTGTGGGCTAAACCTGGAGCTTGTTTGTAAACGGGCCCGGAGCCCTCTGCTTGGACCTACAGTGGTTCTGCAGGCTGGCGGGGGAGGGGATATGTGTTTTGGTTCATTTTGCCGTTCCCACAACCATCTTGGTTTTGCTTTGTTCTGTTCTGTTTTTTTAAAACCTCCTTGGAGGTTCCAGGCCTGGCTGTGGGACTGAGACATCTTAGCGGGGGCACGTCATCCTTTCAGTTTTCCCCGCTTCCCGCATCTTGCCCATCCTTTCTATTGGATTTCCTTCCGGCTCAGTCTGGCTCTGGACTGTTTGTTGGTTAGGGAGGGTGATGACTCGGCTGCCCCTCTCGCCAGGCTTTTTGATTACCTGTGAATTCCAGTTATCTCGGGGCTGATTGCATGGTCCAGGGGCCTTGTCTTAGCCTGTTGTGGGGGCCTCTCCAGTCTCCTCAGAGCCCAAATGGGTACAAAGAGAGCCTGGGGAAGGAAGAGCCAGAAAACCTCGGGAGAGTGGAATTTCAGGAATGGCAAGTCAAAACTAGTTCAGCGTGGTCTAGTTGCCTGGGGCCTGGCCAAGGGATTTTTGTTATGCCTTTTGGTTGGCCCACTCACCATCCCCCACCCTCTTGTAAATTTCTGTTCCCTTTTTTTTCCTGAAGGGTTATTTTATTGTACTTTCAAGATTTTTTTTTGCCTTGCACAAAGTACTGACTCATGTTGCTAATGTCTGTGTGCTGGTTCTATGCCTCGTTATTCTACCATTTAAGATTGATCATTTCTGTGTTGGTTTCTATTTCAAACCAGAATAGGCCAGGTGGGCCAGTGCATGTATTTCTGAATTTGATAAGGAGGCGTCTCTACTATCAAATGTATGTATCTTGTTATAGGCAGGCAGGTGTTAAACAGAGCCTGTCTACACTCAGTTTTAAAGCAGTGCCTTCCCCTTGAAAAATGACGTTTCCGGCAGAGATCTGTTGGGCATTGTGCTCTCATGTTTTAGTCAGGGCTAACTGGACTGGCTTCTTCTCAAATCCTAGCTTGAGTTCTTAAGACTTTTTCGGGGGCTTGTATAGCTCGAGGAAGCTTAGGTCTGTCATTTGGACAAAGAGAGAAAGGCATTGCCTGTGGTGCTGGAGATAGGAGAGAGAGATGAGAGATGGTGAGCTTTCTGGTGAAATAGAATTGTTGATGACAATCTTTTAGGTTTAAAAGGTGCCGCTTGGACTGGGCTCCCTCGCCTCGGAGCCTGGAGACCTGGGCCTTACTTTCAGTGATATCACTGTTTCTGTCTGTGAGTGGCACGAGGGACATCTCTACACCAGGACAGAGGCTTGTCTTAGGACGTTGAGCCAGAAGTCTTGGTGGAGTGTTGTTCTTAGCTGTGCTTGTTGATTTTTTTCGTGTGACCTGAGCTGAGGGCTGGCTTGCTTCTGAAAGATGCCAGCAGCCGCGTTGGTTTGTAAAGCTCTTCAGGCAGCAGGAGGTGTCTGTGGGCAAAATGAAGTCTATCTTGGGTTGCTGGCCGTCCTTCACATTCTCTCCTAGACTACTTCCTTCCGCTCCCACCTCTGCAGCTGGTTTTGTAGCTCTGCTCTGTATCCTTTCTTCCTCCTTTCGGAGAAGCCATCTTCAGCCTTTTCCTGTTGTGGTGTTGCAAAAGCAGTATTTATTACTTCTAGAAGTCACTGTCACGCAACACATACTCCTTGAGTGTCTGCTGTTTGTCAGGTATTGTGCAAGGCCCTTCATGTAAGTTTTCCTCATTCGTAACAGTAACATTTTCACTGAAAAAAAATTAGAAAATACTGAAAAGAGTGAAGATGAATATAAAAATACAAATCACCTGTAACCTCACTATCAAGAAGTAACTACGGTAAAGACCGATATAGTTCTTTCTTTTGATTATGTGTTTATTCAAAATTAGAAAACTACTGGGCTGGCCCCGTGGCCGAGTGGTTAAGTTCGCGCGCTCCGCTGCAGGCGGCCCAGTGTTTCGTTGGTTTGAATCCTGGGCGCGGACATGGCACTGCTCATCAAACCACGCTGAGGCAGCGTCCCACATGCTACAACTAGAAGGACCCACAACGAAGAATATACAACTATGTACTGGGGGCTTTGGGGTGAAAAAGGAAAAGATAAAATCTTTAAAAAAAAAAATTAGAAAAATACTGTATGCACTATTCAGTTTATAGTTCCTCTTAATGTTATAGTGTATTTCCCTAAGTGATTGAAAACTTGATTTTTTAGTAATCACATAATTGCTGTTATATGGATATGCCATAGTTTGTTTAATCCTTTCTTATTAGACATTTAGATTGTTGTTACCCATTTTTCTTTCTTATAAACAGAACTTTAGGGAGCCTCTTGCATGTCCGTCTTGGTCCACATTGCTGATTATTTCCCATCAGCGGAATTTCCAGGTCGGAGTGCAGGCTCCTCCTGTTCTCTTCAGCACCCTTCAGCCCTTGTTTCTTTCGTCTCCAGCCTTGAGCACAAGGTGACTTCCTTCATGGACCCCTAAGTTCTGGGTGTCTCAGTCCTGGCTCAGCCCTTTGATGAGTGGGGCTTGGAGTCGTACTCCTTTTACAGGTTTGAGTCTGGACAAGTGTCTTGACTGAAACATTTCTTGTTCTGCGGACACAGATGTGAATGCCCCACGGCGTTCCTCAGGAGCTCATGGTCCAGTGGGGAGCAGGTAGGCATCTCCTTCAGGAGCCCTGCAACCTCACTTCATCACCACCCGCCCATGATTCTTTCCTAGCTGCTGTTGCTTTTCTTTATAGCTCTTTCGACAACTTTAAATACAGTTTTTTAAAACAATTGTTTTATTGTGGTAAAATATACATAAGAAGATTTACTATTTTAACCACTTTTTTTTTTTAAAGATTTTATTTTTTTCCTTTTTCTCCCCAAAGCCCCCGGGTACATAGCTGTGTATTCTTCGTTGTGGGTCCTTCTAGTTGTGGCATGTGGGACGCCACCTCAGCGTGGTTTGATGAGCAGTGCCATGTCCGCACCCAGGACTCGAACCGACAAAACCCTGGGCCGCCTGCAGCAGAGCGCGCGAACTTAACCACTCGGCCACAGGGCCAGCCCTATTTTAACCATTTTCAAGTATGCTGTTCAGTCGTGTTAAGTACATTCACAGTGTTGTGCACCCACCATCCATCTCCAGAACTTTATCATCTTCCCAAACTGAAACTCTGCACCCACCAAAAAGAGTCCCCCATTCCCCCTGCCCCAGCCTTGGCACCCACCGTTCCACTTTCTTTTCTTTTTTTTTTTCCTCTCCCCAAATCCCCCAAGTACATAGTCACATGTCCTAGTTGCAGGTCCTTCTGGTTGCGCCATGTGGGACTCCGCCTCAGCGTGGCCTGATGCGCGGTGCTAGGTCCACACCCAGGATCCGAACCAGTGAAACCCTGGGCCGCCAAAGCGGAGCGTGGGAACTTAACCTCTCGGCCATGGGGCCGGCTCCTCCACTTGCTGTCTTTAAGATTGACTACTCTAGGGACCTCATGTGAGTGGAGTCATCCAGTATATGTCTTTGTGTCTGGCTTATTTCACTTAGCATAATCTTTTCAAGGTTCATCCATGTTGGAGCATGTGTCAGAATTCTGTTCCTTTTTAAGGTTGAATAGTATTTCATTACACATACACACAGACATCACAGTTTGTTTATCCCTTCATCTGTCTGTGGGCAACCACCGAGACATACAGTTTTATTTTCATTTATTGAGTGGTCCTTTTCCCCCAGTGGAGTGAGAGAGTATGCTGTGAAGCAGAATGCTGTTGCTTCCTCTTCCTTCACTGCTCTGTGTCTGACAGAGAGGGTGCTCCAGCAATGTGTGTAGGGTGAATGATGGAGCTGCATAGGAGGGTCTCGTGGGAGCCCACCGAGAGGCAGGCCTAGCTCAGCCTGGGTGTGGGGCCGTCAGGAAAGGCCTTCTGGAAAATGTGGCAGACTTGAAATAAGCACCTTTTGAAAATAGTGTGCCAGCCCTGGAGTATTAGAAATACGTTTCTAATTTAGGATCAGAAATGTGTGGGCCACAGAGAGCTTGTGGGTCAGCTCGCTTTCCAGGGCGCCCCAACCCTTTGGATGTCAACGTGATGCAGGTGCTCCCGTGTGGCCAGTGGCCAGCCCAGGGGAGGGCAGGTAGGACCTTGGCTCTGAGAATTCCAGGTTGACTCCCCCAGCATACTTCTGGATCATCTCTTTGTGTGGAGTGATGGGGTGGGTCGCTGCAGGACCCGCTGGGAAAAGGAGGTCGTCTCCAGTACTCTTTCCATGGTCCTTTGTGTCTCCCAGAGCTTTTTCGGGCAGGTGGTGTTTACATACAGTTCAGAGCTTAAAGAACCGCTCTGTTCCAGGCGCTACAGAAAACACGAGCCTGCCCGGGAGGGGCCCCGCCGCTGCCGCCTGGCCGACCTGTCCGGGGACTGAATGGGCTGAGTGTTCGGAAGCACTTGGGGAGAGTGGAACGTTGTCCTGAAGCATAAAGTGGAAATTTTTTTTTTGATATAAAATTAATTACAAAAGTATTCATACTCGTAAAGAAAAAAAAAAGAAAAAGCAAGCATACAAAGAAAAATGAAAGCTTTTCCTTCCAGCTTCCCAGGCAGTATCCACTGCCTATAGTTTGCTTTGTTTACCCTTCTAGACTCTCAGTGCACGTGTAAATATGACCCTTTGTAGGCAGGTTTTTAAAAATTTTTCCTTCTCCCAATGCCCCCTGGTACACAGTTGCGCACCTTGAGTTGTGGGTCCTTCCAGCTGTGGCATGTGGGACACCCCCTCAGCATGGCCTGAGCGGCGCCACGTCCGCACCCAGGATCCGAACCAGTGAAACCCCAGGCCGAAGAGGCAGAGAGCGCGAACCCAACCACTCGGCCACAGGGCCGGCCCTGTAGGCGGGTTTTTAAAAAACAAAAATGGAATTATGCTAGTCTTTCTTATAGGCAACTTGCATTTTTGAATATTTATCATGAGCATTTTTCCATATTAATATATATAGATCTGCCACATTTTTAATGTTTTAAAAATTATTAGGTTTAAGAAAAATATAGAGGTGCCTGAAAAAGAAAACAAAAATAGCTCACAATCCCATGGCCCAGATATTCCCAGTTGAAATTTTTAAGAAAGTAGTTAGAAAATTCAAGCTGTGTTGAAAGGTCTAAGGGCTCTTCCCCTGTGTCTCTGAAAGGAAACCAGTATGAGAAGTTTCTTGTGATTCCTTCCAGAAAAAAATTATGCACATTATTGCACATGCGTGTTTATAGTCTTCCTAAAGCATGCTGCCCTCTTCACGTAATGAAATGTCATGGTGTGCTTTGCGACAGCCCGTACGGACAGATTACGTCATCTGTTTTAGCGACTGCAGAGAATGCCTTATGGATATACTTGATTTAACCTGTTGCGTATTGGTGGATGTTTGGGCTATTTCTAATTTTTGGATATCACAAAGTTTTGGTAATATTCTGCCGAATTTCTCTTCAGAAACCTTAGATAGTTTGTATATAATAGCGTGTGAGAGTATGTTTCTGTAGGGTAGACTCTTGCTGAATAGCCCATTAAAGATTGTTTTGGTAAGAATTCTGCTAAATTCCTCTTCAAAAAACTTTGTGTCAATTTATATACACTATGTATGAGAGCGGGTGTTTCTGAACTGTGGGTTTTTCTGGATGAATAGCCTTCTGGGGTCATTTGGGTGTGCGCATTTCCCAAATCAAGAGCAGTGATTGTTGCAGGCTTCCCACAGTCAGTGTAGGATTTTGGTTCGGATCAATGTGGCCAAGCATATCAGAAACAGCGTTCTCTGGTCTTCCAGTGCAGAAGTGGCTGGAAGGAGTAGCCCTGGGCGTCTCAATAGTGAGGCCAAGTGGGGTTTGTAGACAAAGGCACAGGTCGCCAGGCCTAAGTTTGATTTTCAGTATCAGCTGAAATGATGGTACTTGGCATAGATGTTTTCTTCCGGCCTTCGTACATGAGAGCCTGGCAGAGAAAATTCACAGACCTCCTCCATTTGGAGTTCTCCCGTAGGCCCTCTGGAGATTTCTGAGGCTCACATTTCGTGGCTCTTGGTGGTTTTGTTGCTATTAATATTTCTGACTGTGCGGAATTTATTTGAAGGCCAGTCCTGTGTTACGTCTCCTGATAATGGCTGTTGTGCAGATCTGCTCAGTCCCCTCCTCAAACGCTTGGCCTGTGGGCCCTGACTTCCCCCACCTGGTTATTCTAGATCACACCTAGTGGGGGGGCGCAACTGCACAGATGAAGCGCCTGGAAATGCCTGGGTGGTGTTTCATCAGGCGGGCTTGGGAAGGATGTGTGCTCCAGCGAGGTAGGTTCCCAGAGGAGATGCCGTTGGGGATGACACGGCTCTGGCCCTTGTGGCTTGTTATTGTGAGTTTGAACCTAGAGAAAATTCACTGGGAGAGTTGAGAGTGCCTTGCCCCCTCCTCTGCTCCTTTCCTGATGGAGAGTAGCCCCTGACTTTGAGGTCAGCTGCCTTCAAATCCAGGTTCTACCACTTGCATGCTGGGTGGTTAAAATTATTTAATCTTTTGGAGTCTCCATTCTCATTGTCTGCAAAATGTGATAGTAACACCTTCCTCCTAGAATTGAGGGGAGGATTCAGTGGGTCCTACCCTGAAGTGTTTGTAAGGTACCTGGCACAAGGCAAGCAGGCTCTCAGTAAACAGTAGCTAATAATGCTTCCTGGGTTCAGCACCAGCTGAGAGCCTAGGGGTTTGGAGGAGGCAGGCTTATACGCTAGGGGCTCATTTGTTTACTAGATGTTGGTGTTTCTAATTGTGTGCTAAGCCCTGTGCTACCTGCTGAAGATTTAGACCCAAATCACATAGCCCTGTCCTCACCTCCAGGAGCTCAGACACCTCCACCCAGGGCCTCCCCGTGGGGCAGGTGCATTGGAGCCCTTTCTGCCTAACAAGAGCATTTGATCACTGGCTGCTGCCCCATGCTGAGTCCATTCTGTCTGTTCTTGGAACGTTTTAGGTAAACGTCTGGGGAGGAATCAAGATAGGTATGTTAAGGCAGTTCGTGGGTTCTGGGTACCGGGGAGGCTCTTCAACGAGGCGGACCGCTGTCCTGATTTGGTGTCAGGCAGACAGGAGTGCTTATTTCCACCACTTAAACCTACCTTGAGCAGGTCTCATTTGTTTGCCCCTTTGAGCCTGTTTCCTTGCCTGCCGAATGGAGATGGAGGTTTATGCGAGCTGTCTCATAGTGTCGTGGTGACGATGGCACCTAGTCAGCTCAGAAACAGTGTGAGGTGTTGCTTCTGCATTGCTTAGTTGACCAAGACCTTAAAAACAGCGGAACGGTAACAATACAGGCTGGTTTCAAAAACCCAAACACTCCAGAGGCGCACAAAATAGAAAATAAAAGTCATTCCTTCCTGCCCACTGTCCCTTTTTCATATCAAGAGGTGGGTGCTGTCTTGAAATGATTTTGTCTTCCACTAATGGGAATGTTTTAACAACATGCACGTTCTAAACCTCAAGTGACCACCGGAAGCAGGAGATAGGAATGTTTTAGGTGTACCTTAATAGAAATAAAGTTAAGTAAAAGACATTTTATATATGATTCCCAAGCACTATCACTTTGGTCCCTTCCTGTCCTCTTAAGAAAAAAAAAAAGGCCATTGTAATTCTTTGCCCACCCTGGACAAATCATAATGTCCTGTTGGTGATACTTAGTGGTGGCAAAGAGTGGATTTAGTTACAGGGCCTGCTCTCCAAAGATCTGAAAGCTGTAGGATTTGGTTGTGACATGGGAGTTGAGGTATGGTCAAGGTGGGCCGTGTGCTCTCTGATGTGAGCTTGTTAGGGTAAAGAGGCAGCACCGTCTGTGATAGTTTAGGAGTGGGGAGGGCTCCGGGAGTTGGGAGAATAGAGTTCTTTTAGTGTGGGTAAGGTCTTTGTAATGTTGGTTTATTATAAATAATCAATGAGTAATATTAGTGTATTTGCATTGAGGGCACATGTTCCTCTTTTCTCCCTTACTGAGATGACAGGTTGGCACATCTGTGAAGGCCCCTGGGGAACACCGGGCTCTTATTTTCGGGTGGTCCTTTGTCGTTATTTCAGACCTGGTCTTGCCTGTTGGGCGGCCCAGTGACTGTAATCGTCCTGGGTTTCCTCTGGTGCCGGAGGCTTGGAGAATAAATAGGTGTAGGTTCTTGAGGTAGAGTCCTTTGGGCTCTGTTTTGGGTCATTTAAACCAACTCAGCCCTTCTAGCCCCTCTGCCTTCAGTATATTTGGATTTGTTTATTTACTTTCATCCAAGAGAGGGTGAATTTGTGGGGGCTGAGTTGATGCGCCGTGTCTGTGTGAGCAAACACACTACCGCCCGTGGCTCAGCTCTGAGATGATATGGTAGAGGGAGAAGAGCAAGGAGTGACCTTGGCCTGTTACTGCACCTCGCAGCCTTGGTTTCCTCCTCTGAGCAGGGCCGGTGGTAAAGACAGCCACCTCAGCGGTTGTTGGCAGGGTCCTCTGCACAGCTGTATTAATATTCAGCCAGCTTGACGGAGTATTTCCTCTCTCCGATTGGAGGGCGGCATTACATCCAGGCGGAATGGTTTGTTGCTAAGGAGTCTCCTTGGGGGCTTCTGAGGAAGCCACTGTTGCCTCTTTTCTGCCTCCTCAAAGTTGAAGGGGGGCAGTGCCACAGTCGGGGAGGGGTTGGAAGAGGAAAGTGGGGTTTTTGTTTTAAGTGGCCTGTGTTCTGTGTCCCTCGGGGTATTTTCTCCTAGGAGGGCATCCGACTCCTGAGTAATTGACCTAATTAAAGGTCTGGGGTCTGCAGCGCTGCTGGTTTCTTTGGGCGTGAAACACCTCTCTCTCTTCCTTCGCCTTTCTTCCTGCCTTTCAGTTCTTTGTCACAAACTAGAAATGTGCTTCATAGAAAAATCAGATGGTACTCAAATACTGGCCCAAGTGTGTAAAGGCACATGTCCTGGCATGTCGGTCGTAGCATTATTTGTCGTAGTGCACGGTTGGAAATAGTTTACGTGTCTACTTGTCGGGCAGTGGGAAAGCAGTGTGGCGCAGCTACGCAGTGAGATACCATGTAGGCATTAAAAAGAATGAGGCAGAGCAGGATGTGTTTTCTTGGAAAGATGACCAGAGCATAATAAGAGAAGAAAGCAAGCTGCAGCATAATGTAGTAACTTCCCACAGGTCTAGATGAAAGTTGAAGACACTGTGGATAGGTTTATGCTAGCTGAGAAAGCAAGCACGGAGGGCATCTACCGTGTTAACAGCGGTTACCTTTTGAGTTGGACTGATTTGCACACTTTAGTATCATTTGAATTTGTTATGCTGTATGTGTATTAGTTACAAGGATAACTGATTACAAAGGTTACCCGTATAAATTTGAAAAACAGACACACCTGTGGGGGGTGGTCTGGGTCAGGACTGAGTGGCTGGTGCATTATTGGCTCATTCCTGGCAAGAGCTTTGCCTGGGACCCTTAATTTGCTCAGACCCATCCCGAGTGCCCTGGCCCCTGGTGCTGGGGCCCCTACGGTTCACGTTTTTCCAGCGGATTCTGTCACCTGTCTCTGTTTATGTGTCAGTGGCCCTTGGAAACTTCTTTTTGATCTGGTTAGAAGGAACAATCCGATACAAATGCTGTCTCCAATTTCTGTTCTCTGCTAAATCGGATTTTACCACACAGAACGGAGGTTTTGGTGGCATTTGCAGGGTACTTCTCACTTGATAATTCACCAATATTAGGAGGTGGAAAAGGAAGGAGAAACTGAAATAGAGCTATGTGTCTTATATGTTCCTTTTATTTGCCAAGTCCCTGGTCACTTTTGACCTTGGAGAGCGAGGCCTACATGTGGCACATCTGTCCAGCTGTCCATCCCCTGCTGTGTATGGAAATTGTCTTTTTTTTTTTTGCTTGCTAAATTAACTGCATATTCAAAAGATAAGGTAGGCCAGTAACTCTTTGCAGACTGCAAATGGATTGCTAGCCAGAGTCCTCTGCAGGCTTCATTCAGCCCGAGCCTGTGTGCCTGGGAGCTAGGTGGTGGGGACTGACCCCACCGCCCAGGGAGAAAGGAGCCATAACAGAGTTTAAGTTGGTCAGGAGTTACCACAAGGGTCACTGGGACCATCCAGCAAGTGCTGTGCTTGGGGAGACTCAAGACACCCCTGTGGGTGAGGAGCCCAGAGCTGGTGCACACCCTGGGGCCACGGGACCCTGTATCACAGTCGAGTTCCTCCCCTGATGCAGTGCCGGCTCAGACTGTCCCTGTCCCCAGGCCAGACTTGCCCTGCACGTTCGCCACAGCCCGGGGAGTACTGGCAGAGCCTGGGAGTACTGTGGGCATTTTATCCTGGGCCTCAGGGCCCCTGGATGGCCCTGTGGGCATTCTCTGGGGCCCACAGGTGGCCCTCATAATTACAATAGCATGGCTTGTTTCCCTTGTGCCCACTGAGTGCCCGTACTTCCAGAGCAGACCTGGATGTCAGGCTGACCTGGGTTCAAGTTCAGGCTTTGCAGTGCCCTAACTTGATGGTAGTGACCTTAGGCCAGTTGTTTAATGTCACTGAGCCTTCGTGTCTTGTCTATAAAGTGAGGGTGCAAATACCTTTTGGTGGTTTATCGCTTTTGTTTCTTGTTTCAAAGAACTCCTATGTTTAAATTGTTTTATTCAAATTACTTTTCATTAAATTACTTTTGGCTTTTTCTTCATTAGTTGTTTCTGCTTTCCTTTGCGTTCAATTCTCTTTTCTGACTTCTTAAATTGGATGCTTGATTTTACTTTGTTCTTTTCTGTTAGGAATTTAAAGTTTTTAGATTATTAAATTTCCTCTGAGTACAAATTTGTCTTTGTTTTAAAAAGTTTGCGTGTGGAGTGTTCTTTTCTTTATTTATGCTATTTTCTAGGTATTCTGCAGCCATGGTTTTGAATTCCCCTTTGATTCAAAAGTGTTTTAATAGAGTTTTAGGTTTTCCAACTGACAGGGTTATTTTTACTTCTACTTTCACTATGTTTTGTTTTATTGCACTCTGGTCAGAGATTTTTGCTTTTCAGAATTTGGGATTTTCCTTAAAGTCTCATATATCACTTTTTGAACATGTTTGCTCATCTGCCTTAATCATTTCATCTATCATCTCTATTTGAGTAGGCTTGATTTATTAAGGTGTAACGATTTCTCTTTTTATTTTTGGGGAAGATTAGCCCTGAGCTAACATCTGCCATCAATCCTCCTCTTTTTGCTGGGGAAGAGTGGCCCTGAGCTAACGTCTGTGCCCATCTTCCTGTATTTTATATGTAGGATGCCTGCCACAGCATGGCTTGATAAATGGTGCATAGATGCACTCCTGGGATCGAAACCAGTGAACCACGTGGGCCCCCAAAGCAGACCATGTGAATTTAATTGCTACGCCACTGGGCTGGCCCTGAGATTTCTGTTTTTTCCAATCTTATAATAATTTCTTTTTTCATTTTAAAGTTACTGTGCATATGTAAGTTCACACAAAGTTATATTTTCATTATAGATTGTCCCCGACCCTTATAAAATGATGCTCTCTTTTGTATCTGGCTTATTTCATTCGCTATTGTATTTGTGAGTTTTATCTATGTAGTTGTGTATGAGTTTGTTCTTTCTCGTTGAATGGAATTCCATTACGTGAATATAATATTTATTCATTCTAGTGGTGATAGACTTTTAGGTTGTTTCCGTTTTGAGCCATTCTGAATAATGCTGCCATTGACATTCTTACAGTGTCCTTCCTTGCGTGTGTGTACATGCTCTGTTGGGTGTACACGCAGGAGGGGAATTGCTGGGTCTCAGGGTAAGCTTATGTTGAGCTTTAGTAGGCGGCTGCCAGTTTTCCAGTGATTCTACCACTTGCCCTGCCCACCAGCAGTGCACGAGAGTTGTCCTTGATCCGCATACTCGCCAGCCCTTAGTGTTGTGAAGATGTTGGTTCCCCCCAAATTGATCCCTAGATTCCGTATAATTCTGATTAAAATCCCAGCAGCCTTTTCTTTTGTTGTTGTTTTGTTTGGAAATTGACAAACTGATTCTGACATTTGTGTGAAAATGCAAAGGGCCAGGAATAATCAAAGCTTGAAGAGGGACAGAGCTGAAGGACTTAACCTACTAGATGTCGAGACAGCACAATGTAAGGATGTTAAGGTGGCACAGTGTTGGCAAAAGGACAGACAAACAGGCCGATAGAATAGAATAGAAATCTTGAAACAGACTGCACATAGTTTATGACAAAGGGAAAAGAAGGCGTTTTCAAAAAGGTACTGGGAAAATTGGATTCTTTGTATAGGAAAAAAAATGAATCTCCTACCTCAAATCATATCCAGAATCAGTTTTAGATAGATTATAGAGCTAAACATGAAAGATAAAACAATGAAGCTTCTAGAAGAAAACATAGAATATCCTTATGATCATGGAGAAGACAAAATTCCTTAAATAGGACGCAGAAAGCACTACCAAAATAGAAAAGATTGATATCGAACTACGTTAAAACTTGTATCTTCTACTTTTTTACAAATGCTCTAATAAAGTGCAACAAATGCTATTTTCTGATTGCCCAGATACGTCAGATAATCCGTCAGTTCCATTGCTCCCCTGGAAGCCTTTGTCCTGCTCTCTTCAGGCCCAGTTCCTCTCTTGCCCGTAGCACAGCTTCCATGTGGGGCTTCCTTTGCTTGTCATTTCTGCGGCTTGTCTTTGTCCCTGTGTTGGAGCTCTCGTTCTGTGGATCCTATGTTGTATCTGGTAATTTGAGCATCAAATAATGGCAACTATCTTAAGCCGCCTTAAACAATAAGGACGTTTATTGACTCAAGTAAGTGGAAGTCCAGAGGTGGGCAGGTTTCTGATTGGTTGGTCCAGTGGTTCCATGTTGTCATTAAGGAACCAGGTGTCCTGTTTGTCTGGGTGAGTCACGTACACATTCTGAGCCAATCACCAGCAAGGGGGATGGGTTTCTCTTACACCAGGCAGGCCCCCTCCACCTCAGCTGGGTGTGGGTCCAGCCACCTCAGGCCCGCCCCAGGCCCCTGTGCTGCCGTGCGAAGAGAAGAGAGAACTTCCTGTAAGAAGGAGGAGGGGAGAATTAGCTGCTGGCAGGCGGGAATGACCGCTGTGACATTTGCGTCTGTCTTGCTTGTTAGAGCATATTCCCCTGCAACTTTCTGAGAAGGTAAATGTTTTGAGTCCTTGTGTGAATCTGAAAAAATCTTTTTTTAATCCCCACCCTTGACTTGGTCAGCTGACTATTGGATTCTGGACTGAAAGTCATTTCCCAGGGAAGGGAATGATGCTGGTAGAAGCTCATCATTGTTGCTCATGAGAAGTCATTGTTGTTCTGTCCCGCGACCTTTCTTAGGGGCAAGGCTGCGCTCTCAGAAGCTTTTGGGTTCTTGTCTTTATCCCCAACGTACTGAGGTTTCATGATATCCCTCGTGTTCTTTTTACACCCGTGTTCTGAGGCCTTGTTGGGCCCTTGCAAATCTTGGGTACTTCAACTCTGAGAATTTTTCTTGTGGTTTTTATTTGATAATTTCTTCCCCTCCTTTTTTTTCTCTGTTTCTGGAACTCCTAGTTAAATTTGAACTCCTGGATTAATCCTTTAATTGGGAGGCGGGGGGTGGCTAGCATTCATTTCCTTGTTAATATTTCTGAAATTTGCTTGACTTTCATCTTCTATCTCTTCTATTGAATTAAAATTTAAAAGTTTTTTAGAATAGTTTGGATTTACAGAAATGTTGGAGTTCCCATATACCTTGCTCCCAGTTTCCCCTGTTAGACATTTTACATTAGCATGGTACATTTGTACCAACTAATTAACCAGTATTGATACATGATTATTAACTAAAGTCTGTACGTTATTCACATTTCATTGGTTTCTGCCTAATGTCCTTTTTCTGTTCCAGGATACCACATTTAGTTGTCGTGTCTCTTAGGTTCCTCTAGCCTGTGACAGCCGCCAGACTTTCCTTGTTTCTGAGGGCTTTGACAGTTTTGAGGAATTCTGGTCAGGTATTTTGTAGAATGCCCTTTAATCGGGATTTGTCTGATATTTTTCTCATGATTAACCTGAGGTCATGGGGTTTTGGCTATCATGTGCTTAATTCTTCCTAGGGCTTTTTCTTTCTTTCTTTCTTTTAATTAAAGATTGGCACCTGAGCTAACAACTGTTGTCAATCTTTTTTTTTCTGCCTTTTCTCCCCAAAGCTCCCCAGTACGTAGTTGTATATTTTAGTTGTGGGTCCTTCTAGTTGTGGCACGTGGGATGCTGCCTCAGCGTGGCCTGACCAGCAGTGCCATGTCCACACCCAGAATCCAACCAGCGAAACCCTGGGCTGCCGCAGCGCGTGCAAGCTTAACCACTAAGCCGTGGGGCCGGCCCCCTAGGGCTTTTTCTTGTTTTCTGATTGTCCCTTAAGAAAAAAAAATCCTGGTTTTGTTTTTTTTGCATGGGTGCAGTACCTTCTCTTAGTTTTCTGAGGATATTAATTTTATGTTAGGTATCTTTTCCTTTGGTTCCTGGCGTTGTCTGTTTCCTCCAGGTTCTTCTGTGTGTCTCTTTGGTATCTGTCCTTTAGTTGTGGTCTCTCAGGTGTCTGTGGTCTTGGGCACGTGCAGTGATTAGAAACTGGATAGTGGGTCACTGGGAGCTCTTTTGCTGTCGAGTGGGTGGATGGGAGGCCGGCCTTTTTTCTTCAGCCCCAAGTATAGATGTCTATAGGTTTTCTGTAGACGACTCCATCTTTGCCTGGGGTCTGGAGAGAGGGGCGCATGTTTGTCTGCCACCCTCTGTGAGGCCAGCAGCAGAGGGACCCGAGGGTCCTGGGGTTTGCTACTCAGATTTTGTTTCAGCTTCTTTCCTCACCCCCACCCACTTTGACCCTGGTGTTCTCAAGTCTAGACTTCTCTTATTTAATTTATCCGGAACGGGGTCTGGAGGGGGGAGGTGATGGGGAGGCCAGTGTTACCCGTGCAGCCTTTCAACAGGTCCTCCCACCTGTAAAGCCTCACCGGGGCCCCGTCTTACAAGGCGCCTCCTGAGCTCCCTGATGTTTTGGGGGTCAGTGGGAGGTTTGCTGCCCTGCGCTCCTCAGTTTGTAGGATCCTTCAGTCTGCTAAATCTCTTGCCACTCGTGTCTGTTCTTTGTCTGCCGAAACCATCCCTATCTTTTGGGTTCTCTTTGTCCTTTATGTTCATTTTAGGGGGTTTTGGAAGGGTGAGCTGTAAGTGCCTGTGGTCCTTCTGCCATATTAGGCAGAACCTCCCTGTATTCTAAATAGTGTTTCTATGAATTGATTGAAAGTAAATTAAGGGCCACTTCTGGGGAGGCTGTGTGTCGTATTTGTGTACATGTATGTTTGAGTAACCGTTGGTAAGCACATTTGTCAGTTACACCACTCTGCTCTTCTCACGGATCGGTCCCCCGTGTCGTTTTGTGTTGGAACATCTAGAGCTACCTTTGCTGGAGCGGCTGCGGAGCACTCTGAGTCCCAGAAGAAAGGGCAGGTGGGGGTTCTGGTCGTTTGTCACTCCTTCCTTACGTTTGTGGGGAGTGAACTCTGCCCTTCCCCTCTGGAGCTCCTGAGGAGGGAGGGGGGCCTGGAGGTGCTCAGGTGCCTGGGAGCCACGACTTGGGGACGAGAGAAGTCCCTGTGCCCGTCTGTGGAATTCCTCCTCTGTGCCTCTGAGTGCTCCATTAGGGGTGTTTGTATCACACCTTGTGACTGTTATCTCTGTCCTTCCAGCAACCTTCTAAAGTAGATACTCTGTCCCCGCTGTGCAGAAGAGCAAACGTAAATGGCTGAGGTGGCGTTTGGGCTCCTCCCATTCTGGCCGTTTGTGCGTAGAGAGAGCCGCTGCCCGCAGGAGGGCACGCGTCCTCGGCAGGGAGGGTTTGCCCAGAGAGGCGCGTCAGTGCCCTTGGGTAGGTTGGAGTTTGAACAGCCCCGTCAGCAGGGGCTGGTATTTGGTAGACGATAGAACTGGACTCTGCCTCCCCACCCTCCTGCGTGCTTTCAGCAGCGAGTCTCTGAGAACACGAGGTTTGGCAAGGTGGGAGGGCCGCCTTCTCCTGGGCCAGAGAAGGGCACTGCCCATTCATCCTCCCTCTGCTCTGGTGCCAGATTCTAGCTGCTACAGATGACGTTCCTACGGGGAAGGCCGTGGGTGTGAACAGTCGCTGTGCTGCGGGGCCCGAGTGCTTGTCCTGGGCCTCTTTGCAGTCCTTTCTGAGCTTTCCTTCAAACCATTTTCTGGGGGCTGGCCCCCTGGCTGAGTGGTTAAAGTTCCACATGCTCCGCTTCAGTGGCCCAGATTAGTGGGTTTGGATGCTGGGCGTGGACCTACTCCACTCGTCAGCCATGCTGTGGAGGCCTCCCACATACAAAGTGGAGGAAGAGTGGCACAGATGTGAGCTCAGGGCTAATCTTCCTCAGCAGAAAAACCCCCCAAAAATTGTGTTTTTAAACAAATAGCAAATCTTTTTGGAATTTATGTACAGTGTTTTATGACCTTCATTGCTGGACTCTTTTGAAATAGGAAACAAAAACACAATAGGACAGAGTAGCAAGAGACAGATAATTAGTATTGCAACATGGTGGCCCCAGAATTTAAGTGACTTGTGCTGGTGAAGAAAGATCCATCAGTGTAGCTGGGAGCTGGGCTGCGGGTGATAATTTTTCTTGAGGCTTTACAGTTTTTCTCTACCAAGCATTTCTCTACCAACATTTTTTGTTACTAAAAAATGTTCCGGGTAAACAAATGAGCAGGACTGGGCTCCTGCACCTCCAGGAAGGGTCTGTTGCAGCCCCAGGGTGTGATTGCCGGGAATAACCGTGCTTATGGTCCTGAAGTGGGAAACCTTGAAACTGGGGCAGTTTCTTGTTGTTTAAAATGTGGTCACAGCGGAGTGTTTACCTCAGGAGGGTTTTCTGAGAATTAAAGTGCATCTCTGTCTCCTGAGAGTTAATTAAAGGGGTCTGCCGGCAGATCCTAAACATCTGTGATTTTATGCTCATGGTTTTGAAGATCTCTCTGCCTCATACCGCTTAGGCTGTGATGCGCCAAAGTGGGGACAGATCTCTGGAGCACGGGAGGTGGAAGCACAGGTGCCAGGTGTGTGGGCACCTGGGGCTGTGAGGGCCTGGAGGTGGGTGGGAAATTGGAGGCCACCGTGGTTGCCTAGGAGCCTGGCAGGATGAGGAGTGTTGTAAGGGCGACAATGGGGCTGGGCAGCTGGGAGGTGACGAGTGAAGAGCTGGGCTGAGAGCTGCCATTGGTGAGAACCTTCTACTGGCGAGTGGGGACTGGGTCACCTGTGTTGTGTTCCTTCTCCCGTTTATTCCTGATGTCAGCCCTGTGAGGTGTGGGTAGCAGTATGTTCATTTCTGTTTAATCCACGAGGAAACAGGCCTAAAGTCACAGCCACTGTGGAGCAGAGGCGAGATGCAAACCACATGTTTTGGAGAGGTGAGACTGGGGGGAAGTCGGGGGGTGGTCCGTGGTGGGATGAGATGGGGTGGCGTTTTGAGGCCAGTGTGTTGGGCTAGAGGGTTTAGACTTGACACTGGAGCAGTAGGATGATGCTGAAGTCTGAGCAGCTCTGCAGGATCTCTCTGGTTCTGGCAGAGGAGGGATTGAGGACCGGTCAGGGAGAGCTGATTCTGCCTGTGGTTCAGGGAGGCAAGGGTGGGGCTTAAAAACCCAGCTGTGCAGGAGAATTGGGGACGGGGAAGTGCTTTGTTCCCCCCCCACCGGCCTTGTTTCTTATTTTTAATTTTTGTTGCTTCCTCTCGGGGGTGTGGCCCTCTTTTGGTGGTGACTTGTATGGACGTTGGGTTACCAGAAACCGCACTCCCATCCTTTTGTTGTTCCCTCACACCTCCTTTTCAAGCAGCTTATTCTTGGAGAGGTGTGTGCTGTGTTCTGCAGGCACCACATACCTTTCTGGCAGAGAGCTCGCTCGCTTGGGCTTCTGCAGGTGGAGTGACTGGATTGTGTCGCAGGCTGTCCAGGCTCTAGCTTTCCAGATGGGAACGGAGAGATGTGGGCGCTCTGTGCTTCTTGCAAGCCACCTCTGCTCTTCTGACTGGTCCCTGTAGGGAGCCTCTGAGAGCTGGAGGTGTGGGGAGTGATTGGTCCCGCTGTTGCAAAGCGAGGCAGCAGAAGTTTCCCTGCAAAACCCGGCCAGGCTGCCCCCGCCCTGGCGCCTACCCCCGCCACGTCCTGGTGCGTGTGTGAAACCTTTTGTTGAATTCTTCTTGCTGTAGTGTATTCCTTTCCTTATCTGTTTCTCCCTTTTGGCTAGGCGTCAGCAAACTGCAGCCCCATATCCGGCCAGCCTCCTGTTTTTGTAAATAAAGTTTTATCGGACCACAGCTGTGTGTTGTGTGTGGCTGTTTTCGCACTTGCAGGGCCTTGGGCAGAGTTGAGTGGTTGCTACGGACGCTGTGTGGCCAGCAGAGCCAAGCTTACCTCCTCTCTCACCCTTCACAGAAAACATTTTGGGAGCCGCCTCCAGGGACTGGGCAGAGTCTCCGTTGTCTCCACCTCCCCAGCACCTGGGAGCTCGGGTGTCTGGCACACAGAGCAGTCCGTAAACATCTGAGGATTTGAAGGGCCTGTGGCACCTCCCTTATGTTAAAGGTGTTTTTTTTGCCAAACACTGGCATGTTGGAGAAGGAGGGCCAGACTTAGTATTGTACCTGCGTTTCATGGCGATGGTTCTTTACGTGTTGGCTGGGACTTCACAAGAGTACTGTCCCATGACCACGTCCTTTCCCGGCCCGCGTGGTTGTTTCCTGAACTGTTTATCCGGCCTGCTCTCAATGTCCGTTCCTGTCGGATCATGCTTTTTGGTATGTTTTGTCCAGCAGTGGGATCTTTCCATTCCTTCTATACAGAGACATTTCACTTTCCTTTCTCTCCACCCCACGTTGGGGACTTCTGCTTCTGTGTCTCATAACCGTGGCACTTATGCTGAGCTCCTACGTCTTCCCCAAGTGACCCTCTGTGCTCTGGGAGGGCGGGGCTGGGGCTGGAGCACACTTAGGTCCTTCATCAATGTTGGTGACTGAGGGAAAGAGCCCAGTGGTGATAGGTTCGCATGTATTGGGGGTTGAGGACTACTTGAGAAAGCAGATGATTCTGACCATGTGTTACTGGAATCAGGGAGACCTGTGAAGAGTGAAGGCCTGGATGTAAATCTGGCTGTTGGCAGCATTGGCATAAATAAGATGCTCGTCTTTGAAGACTTTGTCTAATACCGTCATGTGCAGTCAGCCAGAAGGCAGCCTTTGAGCCTGGGCTGACTCATGTCAGAGCCAGTGCATCTCTTTCCTGTCTGTGCCCCCTTGCCCATAGGTAAAGCCACAGCAGCCTGGAGTCAGGGTCCCCTTGGGCATATAGTCTGCAGGCTAGTGTCCTGCCTGGGCTTCAAGCCTGGCTCTAGCCCTCGGTAGTATTGTGACCTTGAACAAGTTACTTCTCTATCCCACCTTCACCTTGGTGTCCTCTATAAAGCAGGCTGATGATGGTGGTATCTTCCAGAAAGGGCTGTTGTAAGGAGGTGGAGTGAGGGCACGAGCGTGCTCAGCAGGGTGCCTGGCTCTCAGAAGTGCTGCTGTCCTGTGATTAGCCTTGAATGTGTAGCTGTAGTGGTTCCCGGTGAGTTGCAGGCCATCCAACATCGCCAGGCGTCTGACACTGGCCAGTACCCAAGTGCGGAGTGAAATTAATCCTGTTGCCAGGAAGTGACCTTTGATAAGGTGGAGTGCAGGGAGATTTTCCTCTGGCGGGCAGATAGCAGACAGGCTCAGTAACCTGTTTGACAGGTGGGACTACTGTCTGGAGAGGCGGGGCTTGGTATTAAGTTGCCTTTGTTGGCGAATCTTCCGTGTTTTTGTTCCAGCAAAGCCTGAGCCTTGAAGCGCTTCTTTGGGTAACTTGACAAAATATGCAGACCTGTACTCGTTTCTAAATGTCCTTTTCTTCACTCCCCAAGGCTATCCTCACGTGCATTTTGGGCTGTGTTTTCCTCCGCCTGATAACAATATTTTCTCTCTGGCCAGTGATTTTCAAAATGCTCCAGGGCCTCAGGGAAGTGCCTCAGGGTGGCTGCTGTGGGAAAGGAGGGGTTACAGGCAGGACTCCTCCAAGCAGGGCACCCTGGCCTTGAGTCTGTTTTATATGTAATACTGAGGATCTAAATTAGATTTGTTTGGGGGGAAAATAAAAACAAAATGAATTCTGTTGCCTACAAAAGGGAGAGAGAGCAGCGTGAAAGCTGTGGCTACAAGCCAGGTTCCGTCTGTGCCCGCCTGCAAGGACCTGGTGCGTCTCTGCCAGTTCTTGTCCCATGGATCCAAGCGTGAGTCAGGCTTGAATGGACACGCCTCTGTCCCACTGTAAATCATGTTCTCTCGCCTCTGCCAGCTTCATGATTCACACCCAGATGTTTGCCTTCACTTCTTTCTGCCATCTGACGAGGCTGGTTGAGCTTAGGGTGTGTGTATGTGCACATGTGTGTGGTTTGATGGTTAGAAAGTTAGCAGATATTTGGAAGCTGGTTAAACCCCTGCTAACAGTGCTCCTGGCCAGCGGGCCAGCAGAGCAGCTAGATGGGCGTGGGCGTGGGCCTGGGCAAGGCCCCAGGGTGGCACCGCTTCACTGGAGATGCACACAACTAGGGAAACCCGAAGGATTATATTTCTATCTTGGATATTTATGCAGTGAAATCTGGCTTAGTGAAAAAACCCTTGCAGATTCTAGGCTAGTGTCTGTAAAGGGCCAGACAGTGAGTAGTTTATGCTTTGTGGGCCGTGTATGGCCTCTGTTGTATATTCCTCTTCGGGCTGACTGTAATTTGCCAACCCCTGTTCTCAGGGAGGATCAGGCTTGGAAGCACCTCCGTCTGTGCTCTTGCGCTGTGGAAGATTAAAATGAACAGGCGTCAGGCTCCCCTCCCCGAAGGTGCTGTTTCTGTAGCATGGAGACTCAGTTGCATTGCCTGTTAGCACCCAGGGTTATAGAATCTAGCTTTATATTGGCGTAGAGAGTCCAGTCCCGGATGTGTGTTAAGAGATGGCTGCTCTGACACTAGGTCATTTGTGATTCCGTGGCTGTGGGTTATTATCATTGATGTGTTTGATTTTAGAACCTGCTGGTACTTGTGGAATCTTGTCTTGGCCCCTCCATTCCGTAGACGGGGAAACTGAGGTCCAAAGAGGTCAATGGTGTGCCCACCGGGTGCAAAACTTAGTTTAAAAATGGGAGGAGGGGCACTCCAAAAACAGCGTGCGGGCTTAGTGCAGGCATTGGTTCAGGTGTCCTGCCTGGCTTGCTGAGGCTCTGGTCACACGCGTGGGGAGCGTGCCGCCCGGAACATCGTCAGTGCTCAGTTATTCACAGAGTCGTTGGATTTACTGGGAGGACAAAGCCCAAGCACCTGTTGCAGCCTGACTGACGTCTCTCAGACATAACAGGTCTTTTTTTTTTTTAAGATTGGCACCTGAGCTAACATCTGTTGCCAATCTTCTTTTTTTTTCCTTCTTTCTCTCCTCCAAAACCCCCCAGTACATAGTTGTATATTCTGGTTGTGGGTTCTTCTAATTGTGGCATGTGGGATGCCACCTCAGTGTGGCCTGATGAGCAGTGCCATGTCCACGCCCAGGATCTGAACCGGCACAACCCTGGGCCACCAAAGTGGAGCGTCTGAACTTAACCACTCCGCCACGGGGCCGCCCCCAGAGTCACAGTTCTAGGAGAAGAATGGCTCCTGTTTGCCCAGAGTTTTTAAAAAGTTTTCTTCAGGGATGCTAGGAAGGGGTTGTGGTCAGGCTTCTGGTGCCAGTGCTTCCTAGGGGTGGGGTGGGGACTGGTTAGTTCTCAGAGAAGCATAGTGTCACCAGGAAGACCCTTGAGAGCTATCTGTGTGTCCGCTGTTACCTTTGCCCTCAGGCTCTGGGCGGTGCCGAATCAAAGAAAGATCTGTTTGTATCAGTGAACTGGCAGAAGTTTGGACTAACAGATTTTAAGAACACTTTTTAGCAATATCTATAGAAACAAGTATTTTCTGGTCAAGTTTCAGAACTAAAAGACATTTGATCTTAAAAACAAGCATGTTAAGATTTAATGTGGAAAATTAATGGCCCAGAGTGGCTGGTAAATAGTTTTTCCTTCTCTTGCCTTTGTCGATGTGGTTTTTAATTTAGTAAGAACTAGTTATCTGAATTTAGATTAACCATGCTAAATCTGTAATCCTGCAAAGTGTGTGTGTGTGTGTATGTGTGTCGGTAAGTGTGTGTGGCTGGGAAGGAGGCACCGCTGGTTTCCTTCAGAGATGTTGGTGGATTCAGGGGTCAGGTGACAGCTGTGGTCGGGAACAGCAGAGATGGAGTTGCACATTAGCGTTTTTCATCACTGTACGGAAGTGAAAGATTCTGGAATGCACTTTGTGTAATTAGCTCTGTGGTGGGTCCTGTCCTGTCCTGTCTGTAGGCTGGACGTTGGCTGGGGGTTGTGTCCAGCTGACCCTCTGCTATATCCCAGACCCGGCTCAGTGCAGGGTGCAGGGTGGTGCCTAATCGGTGTGTTGAATAAATGTGTTAGTTTTGTATTTTGTAGTTACAAGTTACATATTTAGTGGCTTAAAACAAATTTATTCTCTTACACTTCTGGAGGTCAGAAGTCAGAAACGCGTCTTACTGGGCTAAAATCAAGTTGTCGGCAGGGCTGCACTCCTCCTGGAGGCTCTGGAGGGAGACTCTGTCTCCTTCCCGTTTCCAGTTTCTAGAGGCGCCTGCATTCCTTTGCTCATGGCCTCTTCCACCTTCAAAGAGTATCACTCCAACCTCTGCCACTGTTGTCACACCTCTCTGACTCTGACCCTCCTGCCTTCCTCTTCTGAGGACCCTTGTGATGACATTAGGCCCACGTACATAATCAAGGATCATCTCCCCATCTCAAGATCCTTAATTTAATCACACCTGCAGGATCCCTTCTGCCCATATATAGTCACAGGTGCTGGGCATTGGGACGTCAGCATCTTTGTTACTCAGCATGCCACAGAGTTTGTAAAAAGAGCGCTAAATAGATAGGATCCCACCATAGTCTGCGGAATAGTCTCGTTGGGGCCCAGGGCGGCCACCCGAAAATATCCCACACTGGTATCCAGATTACGTTGAAATAAAGTTACCTGAGAAACAAAAAGGGCATCTTGCCCCTCCTGTCTCTGTCCCCCTGAAAGCAGGAAACAGATCCCCCGTGTGAGAGGGGCTCTCCTCGCGTCCTCTCCAGAGCTGGGGATTTGGGCCCGAGAAGCTGTGTGAGGAAGCTGTGCTGCTCTGCTGCCTGAACTCAGTTGAAATTCTCACTAATTACATACCTCAAACCCAAGTTTCTTTGTCCTGTCATTCCTCACAAGTTTAGTGTTTCTTTGTGTAGAAAGATGTATGTACTGCGTGCTGTGTTCACTCTGGGAGCATCACTTCTCTCTGATCTTCAATATGTACATATTAAATTGGGTTTTCTCTTCTTAATCTGGTCTTGTGTCAATTTTATTATTGGTCGACCCATGAGAACACAAGGCTAGAAGGGGGCATTTCCTCTCCCCGACAGTCTCCGAGTGAATAAAGGACACGTTTGTCCCTCCACCTTGTCACGGGCCCCACGCAGACCCCTGCTTGAGCTGTGAGGCCTCGGCACTGTCCTCTCAGGCTGCCCGTCTGTTTCCCACCTGGAGACCTTTGAAAGTGCTTCTTTGGGGCTTTTCCTTTTAGACCTTGAGTCAGCAAACTGCGTGTGGCATTTTCTTTGTTTTTTTTTTAAACAAATACAGAAGTTGTAAAAAAAAAAAAAAAAAGGAAGAAAAGAAAAAGAAAAATCATCCTTAGCTTGAGGGCCTTAGGGAAACAAGCCATTGGGGGGCCGACCACTGTTTGCGGACCCCTGTTTGAAACTGTCAGCTCTACGAGGCAGGGGCCGCTGGTGGCCGTCACCATGGTGGCATTCTCAAGGGCTTTACTAATAGTATAGTGAGTGTGTGTGTGTGCCTGTGTGTGAGTAGTGGGGGGGCTTAGGGTTCCTACCCAAATGGTGTTTTCTGTTGGTTTGATTTGACAGAAATGTCTAAAAATTAGACTTAATGGAGAATTTCAAGTTGTTGCACATCTGAGAGCCTGTTAAATGCCAGTCACTGTGACCCAGGTGAGATCCAGTTCCTGTCCCGGAGGGGCTGCAGTCCTGCCGGCGGGAAGGAAGCTGTGATTAGTGACGACTGTTGGGGTGGGGCAGAAACTTCCTGCCGCCGGCTGCTCGGAGGGGGCTTTAGAGAAAGGGGTGTTGCAGACCTTTGGGCACCCAAGGCAGGATTTGGACACTTGTCTGATTCCCATCCGTGGTCGTTACTGTCCTTTGCTCCTGGCGCATGGGACAGACCCTGGGGGGTGCTGCTGGCATCGAGTAACCTTGGGAACAGTGAGCCCTTGTGAGGGTTTCTGCTGGTCTGTCGCTTCATCGTGCGGGCACGCTCTGGTTCATTTAGCTTCCTGGAGCTTGGCCACTGAACGCGAGCCTCCTTCCTAGGCGGGAGCTGACTTAACTGGGATCCGGATGAGGAAGGGAGTTAAGTATCCAACTAGGGTGGCTGAAATCGTGTGGTGAGGAGTGGAGCATTTCCCTGAAGAAGAGGTGACCACCTGGGAGGTGACCCCTGCACTTATGTATCCCACTCGCAAGGCTCACCCGTTGGCCTCCATCTCCGTGCATTCTTCATGACCGTTTCCTGATACGAATTGCGTGCTTATCTGTTCCTGCGCCTGAGGTGCTGACTGGCAGATCTTGGGTATCAGTCAAGATGTGTGAAATGAATGAAAGCTGGATGCACCTTGTGTTGTGTGAGAGCAGGCTTCGTACACGTTTGGCACGGCGCGGGGCTTGCGCTGCGTGGAGGGTGTGCTGTCAGCATCTCCTGTTCTGCTTTTTTTGGGCCTCAGTTTGTAACTGATCTTTGTTCTCTGTGCTCTTGGAGCATAATATATAGAGTTTTAAAATTGTCTTTGGGTGTGCAAAATGCTTCCCCAGCACACTTGATGTGTGCCTTCTGGCCTGTGTGGCTTCAGAAGAGGGTGAAATGGCAGACCTTACTGCTGCAGCTACCACTGAGGCCTTTTGTTAGTGGATGTTTTTACAGTTATCTCCATTTTGTCATTAAAGACACATTATCAATATGTGTAAATCGATGCTTTAGCTTTCTTTTCCATACATTAATTCCAGTGAGAAATACTGGTTACTCAGACAAGTTTTTCTTTTTCGTGATCAAGTTTAGAACCTGTAGCCGAGGTTGAGTGTAAGAAAAGGCACTGGCCCAGAGTACTCACTGACCTGTATTCACTAAGTATTCAGATGAATGAGTGAGTGAGTAGATGAATGAACTCATGAGGAAAGTGCTGACAGACTCGTAGATACCTGTAGAAAATTAGAAAGTGGCGCAGGGAAGAAGCTTCTTTCTTGGTGGTCTTTTCAAGATTTTCTGTAAGTCGGGGGAGCACATATTGGCGGTGCAGCCCCATGTGGGCTTTCCCTGGGGAGCACTTGCTTTCTGTTTTCCACGTCTGCACCTCGGAGAGCCCTGCCCTCGTTGCCCAAGCTGGTGTTTTCTCTCTGGATGCTGGTTCTTTTATTTTGAAAAGTGTGGGCACCCGACTGTTCCCGAATCATTTACTGGCCTTGGTTGCTCCCTTTGATTTGCTTTTGCTCGTCCTTGAAATGAGCAGCCTTGTGTACGTGGGTTGTGGACCTCCCCTGTTATGCCTGCCTTACTTTTGGTGCGTGTACTGCAAGTGATGAACATTTACTTTTCCATCTTGAAGAGCTGTCCTTGACTTAGAAAGAGGACTGCGTGTGTGAAAGTTTATGTTTCTATGTAGTTGGTGAGCGGTGGGCCCCAGTGATTCAGATGGGGAGAGTTCTTACCGCTTGGGGTTGGGGGTATCTGCACAATGCTCTTTAAATGTGTGCACAACTGCCTCTGCGTGCTAAGGGCATTTTCCTAGGGACAGATTCCAAAACTTTCTTCAGATCTTCAAGGAGACCCACGCTGAAGGATTCAATCCACTGGGTCAGAGGTTCTGGTGCATTAACACTTTTTCTTTTTCCATTTCAAAGGCAGATTGGGAGTGGTGCCGAGAAAAATTTCCTTACTAGATGACATTTCATCGCAATGTCCGATCGTTTGGGGCAAATAACCAAGGGCAAGGATGGGAAAAGCAAGTATTGGACTCTCAGCCTGTTTGATAAGCACAAAGGAAAATCAGTAGACGCGATCCGGTCCTCAGGTAAGAACCAAGCGTGAAGGCCAGTGCTTTACACTTTCCCTTCAGTGAGAACCTCTTGGTGAAGGCCTGTGAAGACCCGCAGCCCCCGTCTCGTTAGGCGGATGGCGTCCATGCACACCCGTCTTCTGGGCAGGTAGTGGTCACCCAGTAGTTCTGAGGAAGCAGAACCCCCTGCTTCTGTTCCGAGCCTGCAGTATCCTGACTGCTGCAGTGGGATTATTTCTCTGTCTCACTTGTTTTATTGAAGCTGTGGGTATTTTTAGCTTGATGAGTAGAATGGAACTTAATTTGCATCAGAGTTACTCTTTTTAGATTTCATGGTTCCAGTCTTCTGGAATTTGGTGGGAAAAGTTCCTGTTGATACTCTCCACACCCCGTGAGGATTTGATAAATGTCGGGGGCGCGGCTCAGGCTTGGCTGGGGTCCAGACAGAGGCTGTCCTTTCAGTGCTGCTGCAATGAGGTCAGAGCAGTCTCAGCTTGCAGAGAGGGGGGTGCTGTGTGGGATGGAGGTTTCTGGCCTGGCTCCTCACCCATGTTGTAAACTCTCTGAGCCCTCTCCTGCCCGCTGGTAAAATGGAAGCCTCTGCACAGATCGCAGCAGCTCCCGTGTCTCCTAGGTCCTCAGTGAAGAGCTTGTGGAGTGACCACCAAACTCTTCTCGTTTGTTTCTGCGGCGGGTCTGCTCCTTGTTTGTGTTCGGCTGCCTTTGTTGTTGTCACTCAGAGTTTGAAAGAGCGGCTGAACGAATCCAGCCTGTTTCCTTCTGTGACTTTCCTGTGCCACATCTGTTTCCACCCCTGTCTTCCTGCAGTTATTCCTAGACATGGCTTACAGAGTCTCGGGAAAGTTGCCACAGCCCGGCGTATGCCACCACCTGCAAACTTGCCAAGCTTGAAGTCTGAAAACAAAGGAAACGACCCCAACATCGTGATAGTACCCAAGGACGGAACGGGATGGGCAAACAAGCAGGATCAGCAAGACCCAAAGAGGTGAGGGCGGCGGGGCGGGCGGGAGCCTCGCAGCGGCAGAGTTGGAGAACTGGGGCAATACCAGAGGAAGCTTTCGCCCCACTCCTGCTGCTGCTGAGTTGTTTCTTGCTCCCTGCCTTCATTTTGTGTGGCTTTTAGAGCTGATGCTGCAGTGTTTCTGTGGGCTGCCTTGTCCCCAGAGACCAGTGTCCCCTGTGCCTTATTAGGAAAGGCATCATCACCCTGGAGGAGCTTATGCAATAACTGTGGACAGAGCTGGTCTTGGACCCTTGATTCTGGTGGTGGTCTGTGTGTGCTGGGCTCCAGGTTGAGAAGGCAGCCTTCCCCACTGTGGGCTGAGGAGCTTCCCACGCAGACTGCTACAGTTGCTCCAAACAGACCCAGTTACGAAGGAGAACGGCCCAGAATCCTTGATACCCGGAGTCAGTACGCAGCCTCCCTGAGGCTCACCCCTCTGCCAGCACAGCACTTAGGAAGCCTTCAGAGGCCCAGGGTCTGGCACAAAAATCATCATTAGAGAAACAGAGCAACTGTTGTGGCTGCTTCTGCGTGGTGGAGCTGAAAGCACGAGGCCGGTCCTGTTCCACTCGTGCCCGGGGCACACAGCCTGTGCAATTCCCTCTGACCTCTGAGCCTTCAGTCATCTTCTCTGACTGGGTTCCAGCCAGGGTTGAGGAAAGAGGATTTGTGCTGGGAGGGGTCTAGCGAGGGACAGGGCCTTGCTAAGGCTGCAGGCAGAAACCCGCTGCTGGGGTTGCCTGTTGGGGAATGAAAACACAACAACCCACTCTCGTGCACCTTCTTGTCCTGCATCCCTCGTGGTCTGGCTGCTGAGGCTCGGGATCCAGAAAGGAAAGGTGAACCAGTGTTCTATTTTCATTGGAAGTGGCCGCAGTAGCTTTTGTAAAACTTCCCTGTGGTTGCTTCAGACAGGATGTAGACAGCAGGTAATTCAGGCAGATGATCATGTAGTAGTAGTAATCGGAGTCGAGTCTTAAAGCTGTTGTAAAAATTTTCTGTTTGCTTAGGGATCATACTGGTTGATTGTTTAGCATGACTTTTGGAATCAGACAGACATGTACGTGATTTCCAGCCAGGCCGTTTATTAGTTTTATGGAAGCTGGAGAATTATCTGACTTTGAACTTCTACATCCTCCTGTGAAGTAGAAGTAACAGCTGGCTCCCGGGGGTGGTTACAGGAAATAGCTGAGATAGCAGGAGTCAAGTACTTAGCACAGGGCCTGGCATGGAGGAAATGCGTGGAAGATGTCAGCCATTATTGTCATCATTCTATTCAAATGGTAAACACTACGAACTCTTAAGGAAACCGATATTACACATTTCAATGTAAGCATTGAAATGCCTCTGCTATCAAATTCTCGAGAGAGAAGACAAAGCATTGCTCCTTCCTCTTATGTAGTTTTACCCAGCATCGGCATAGAAAGTATCAGGCAGCTTTAATGAGGCCAGTCATGCTGCACGTCTGCCAGGGAAGAGGTAAGAGTGAGTGTTGGAGAGGGCAGCACACCCCAGGGGCTGGTTCTCTGCTGCCCTGGGCCACGCCCTCCGGCGGGGTATGAGGGACATGTTGGAGTGGGGGCCCCTAACTGCTGGGACTTGTTGCTTAGGTTTGGAGAACACAAAAGTGACACTACCTGGAAGCTTCCATTTTAGGCAGAGGTGATGTGAAGGGAGCGTCAGTGGCCTTTGTTTTGTAATGATCGTGAACGGTGAGTTACTTGGGTTAAGTAAACCTCGGAAGAGGCTGTGTGTGTGGAATTTGGCTTCAGCTTACAAATGAGCCACCGAAATTGGCCAAGTGGATCGCTGTCCTCCTTGATTCTCACTGGGTGGAAGGTTGAATGGAAAGAGTGGCCAGAAAGCTGCTGAGTCAGCCGAAACCTTCCTTCAGAATCCTTTCTTGTTGCTTTCTCAAAAGATTACCTGTGAAGTGTAAATTGACTGACACAACATTTTTTGGACAGCAGTTTGGCATCTTTTTTAATTTATTAGTTTGTTTATTTTTAAAGATTTTATTTTTCCTTTTTCTCCCAAAGACCCCCAGTACATAGTTGTATATTTTTAGTTGTGGGTCCTTCCACTTGTGGCATGTGGGATGCCGTCTCAGCATGGCCTGATGAGCGATGCCATGTCCGTGCCCAGGATTCAAGCTGGCAAAACCCTGGCCGCTGAAGCAGAGTGCGCGAACTCAACCACTCGGCCATGGGGCCGGCCCCAGAACATCTTTTGATCCAACAATGTTATTTCCAAGAACTGAAACACTACTGAATTAGTAATCCAAAAGTGTGCAAAGATATTTATACAGAAATATTCGTTGCAGTTTTATCTATAACAGAAAAAAAATTGGAGATTGGTCAATCATGGCCCACCCAGTTGTACTGTGTCGTTAAAGGGCTAGATTCATATGTGTTGTCATGAAAAGGTGTTAAATATGTTAAGTAAAAGACAAGTTCTGGAATGGTGTATATAGTGTTATTCTATTTGTGTTAAAAATATACTATTTTAATATATATAGAAGAATCTGCTTGGACTTTCTCTTTGGAGATGATGAATTCTGTGTTATATATATTTATAAACTTAGTTTTACTTTGAGCATATATTTCTTTATAAGCCAGGAGAAAGTAAAAACATCTGCTCCTGGTTCAAGGCATCCAGCCCCCTGCGTAGCTGTGAGCTGCTGGTCAGGAGTGAGGGATTCAGAGCCCCTTCTGTGCAGTGACTCAGTTTCCCCTTTGGCAAATCCTCCATCACTTCAGTGTTTACAGTGAGCTTTTGGTCTTTGCATACAGAAGGCTCTGCAAGAAGGCAGAGGACTGTCTGTCCTGTCAGATGTCAGCAAGGAGACCTCAAGCCTGGATCAGTTCTCCTTGTCTTTGCCAGCGTGAGAGTCCACTGGGGAAGGTCTTATTTGTGTTGGTCAGAAGAAGTTTTGCCCCCAGTGAGCAGCTGAGCAGCTGTGGCTCTCGGAAATGCAGAGGGACCTTGTCTGCATGGCCTGTGTCTTATCTAATCTCCACTCTGTCCTGCCTTTGTCTAGTTCCAGTGCGACGGCCTCTCAGCCGCCGGAGTCGCTGCCGCAGCCGGGTTTGCAGAAATCTGTCTCCAATTTACAGAAACCGACACAGTCAATCAGTCAGGAGGTAGGTGCTGGGGGCCCCGTCCTGACTGTGGCCCAGGCGTCAGAGCGCCTAAATGCTTCTGTTGTTGGGGACTGGTAGGAGCCGTCACTGGGAAGGGTGGCTTTGCGTGACCTGCTTATTCCTAGAGGCAAACCTGTTGGGTGACTTTGGGAAATGAGCATAGACATTGTCGTAGTCACTGAAGAGCGATTTTAATCTGCAACTTTTCGAAAAAGACCCCAAATATAGACTAGAATACAGACACCTAGTTTGATTCCTGTTGACTTACCTTGAGGTGAGGTCACTCAGGCCAGCTACAGGCCAGACCAGGGTTCCCCCGGATGTGCTCCCTGGAAACTAGTGCCATACGAAGACAAAAAGTGTGGCCACAGAAAGGGTCAGTAGTCAGGTGAGTTTGAAAAACAGACTTGAGCAAGCTCCTTTACTGTTAGACTTCTCAGTGTCTTTAATATGCTAGTGTGTCCTGTGACTCTAAGAACAGGACACAAGCGACAGCATTCCCCAAATTCATTTGTCCTAGGAAATCTTTTTAACTGAATGTGTCTAGGGTCTTGTTCTCTCAGAACACACTTTGGGGAGTACTGAGCTGTAATCCTTTATTTGTTGATACATTTAAAATGCTTTTCTAAGCAGAAAGTCATGATTTAACTAAGCAAAGCTGGTAATAGCCTCAGTCCCTCGGAGTCTGTGGGTTACAGAGACCTACAGGAGGGTGTCCTTAGCTGGAGCTAGAAATCTAGATGAGAGGTCTGGGAATCTTTTAGAAGACAAAAAGAAATCGAGATGTAGATACCTAGCATTCACCTGCTCTCTTGAAGACAACTTGAATTACTGTTTATTTTAGTTTTTGTTGCTCCCTGAGCAATAGGAGATCAGAGATGCCATCCCCCATCTGTGGGGGATGCCAGTTTGCCAGAAGAGCACCCCTCCTCCCCAACACTGAACTGTGCTTTTGAAATTTAAGAAAAAGGAAAAAAAAATCCATATTCATGTGAGACTCCGTATTCATTGGCCTAAATCCACTTGGGCCTGTTAACCAGTCAGAGGACGTGGAGATGAGTTTGTATCTGTTTCCCAGAATTTGAAACTATTTGTACCCTGGCTGTACATCCACTCACCTTTGCAACCTGTGAAAACACATACATCTGCCTGTACCCCACCACTGGAGAGTCTGAGCTGGGGCCTGAGTACAGTCCTGGGCATCTGTTGAAAATAAATGCCGAGGGAACTGTGTGTAGTCAGGGTTGATGCCCCATCCTGGAGCCAGCACACAGGTCACTTGGCCCAGTGCTCAGCCTTCTTGGCTGTTCCCTAGTTTTCTCTCATGTGCAGAGGTGGGGAGAAGGGGCTCCCAGTGTTTTCCACCTTCTCAAACCTCACCCCACAGAGATGACAGCAGTTTTACTCTTGGGGGGAAGATTGCCAGCGGTGTTGGTAACCCCTCCTTGGTCCTGTAGGCCTTCTCTTCCAGTTCAGCGCCTTTGGTGGATGAGGGCGGGGTGGCGTTCCTTGGGCTGCGGACAGCAAGTGGGAGGCTGTGGGTTGGCCCTGGTGCCCTCTGCTTCCTGCAGGCTCTGAGGCTCCCTCCTCCCTGAGGCACTGTCCAACCCCAGCTGTACTGTCCCCTTATGTTGCTGACACATCTTTTCTATGGTCTGTGTTGGGGAGACCCGTGGGCATTTCAGGCCACCCGTGTCAAGCACTCAGGGCAACTCCTGATAAATAAATGGACCGTTAGACCTGGTCAGCTCTGCGTTGAAGGCAAGAGAGCAGCCATCTGCCTTGAGTGTGTTTAGTGGTGGTGGCAAGGGGGCTAGATGTGGTTAGGAAAGAATAATTATTTAATCTGGTATCTGATCCGATAGGGGATGAAGCTTCATGCTGCATCAGGCTTGTTTTCTGTATCTTCATTTCAGTTAGAAGGGGAAGGCTAAGTTGAATGTTGTTGAGAAAGGCAGGTGAGCTCAGAGACTGGGGACCCAGAGGGGCTTTGGATGCAGGTAGAGTGGGGACAAGTCCTGGTCTTGCTGTTGTAGTTGGGACTAGTCACTCCTTCCTGAGCCTCAGTCGAGATACGACTAGAACCGTCCCATGGTGTGGGAGGACTTGGTCAGGCAGAGCATGCCCAGCCCCTAGTGAGCTTTCAGCAGAGCTCAGCCAGGAGGACTGAGTCCGGGCCAGGCAGTCCAGATGAGTGGAGGGGAAGGCGTCTCGCCTGGGGAGTTGTGCCTTGTAGAACGACAGTACAGTCATACACCGTATCACGACGTTTCAGTCAACGACGGACTGTATATATGGTGGTGGTCCCATAAAATTAGTACCATACAGCCTACGTGTGTAGTGGGCTATACCATCTAGGTTTGTGCAAGTGCACTCTGATGTTTGCATGGCAAAATCGCCTGGCATTTCTCAGAACGTGTCTCCATCATTAAGCAACACGTGACTGTAATTATGGAAAGTGGTGTGGTGGTCCATCCAATGAAAGATCAGGCGTGTTGGCTTTCCCATGTTTGCACGCCTCTGTTAGCAGTGGCACACAGTTTTTGAGACACATGCTAGAATTGGGTTTGTTTTTTTGTCTCTGGAGCAAGACAGAGTAGCTCTGTGTGGGCAGGAGAGGCAACTTGACAGAATATTCTGGAGCAGATATGGGTTTGAGTCCTGGCTTTGTTATATAACCAGCTGTGTGACTCTGAGCTGGTCACTTCCCCTCATCTGTAACGTGGGCTGGCCAGCTGCTGACCCCTCGGCTGCTGGACCCAGTGGGATCTGCAGTGGGAAGCTCACGTGGTTAGATGCTGCTCAGCAGGTGGTAGTGGATATATTGGTGTGGGGTTTGAACCTAAGGTGCGGGCCTGTGGACACCTTAGTTTAACTTGCTCAGTGATGGACTGCAGACCGATTGGGCTGGCTCTCTTCTAATTTTCTTCCTTCTTTCAGAATACAAATTCAGCGCCAGGTGGACCAAAGTCATGGGCACAGCTGAATGGAAAGCCAGTAGGACACGAAGGTGGTAAGTGTGTGTGTGTGGCGTTGGGGTGGGGGTTTAGGAGGGATGAGGACCTTTCTAGACTGTTCTGGTAGGGTCTAGGCAGTCTTTGTGGACTCTCTTCCCTGAGAGAGAGACTGCTCTGTGGAGCCCTTGCCATTGCCCCTGTAGGGGAAGCGCTGATTCTGGGAAGTGTGTCGGCTCTTTGATTTCATTCAGTGTTATTGCTAAAGACGTTCCTCCTGAGGCGCACAGAGACCTGGGCAGCTGGCCCTGCTGCTGTTTAGTTCGGCTGTGCTGCTGATGGAGTTAATACCTGCTCAGCAGTGTTGCCAGCACACATCTGCCTCCTCTCCTGGGACCGCAAGGAGGAGGTGCTGTGTGGTCTGCTAACTTTAGCATGGTTTATAAAGAAGCCAGCCCAGGCACCTGAGCTGCCTGCTGGGGGACCGGAACACCAGAGCGTTGAGAGGGTTGTGTGGTATTTGTCACCTTTGGTGCCTGCCTGACCCTCAGGAAGTGCTCAGGAAGTGTGGTCGGCTGAGCTGCCGCCATGCTAGTTCAGTGTGATGAGGTAGGTGATGGGAGAGGTGAGCCCAAGGGAATGGGTGAGAGTTTTAAATGAATTGTGAGCAACAAATTCAAATGGCTTCCAAGGCAGGCCCAGAAGCCTTTGGGGTGAGGGTGGGGCGTGAGCAGAGGGTAACCAGGCTCCCCTCCAGTGACTGGAGCCCTCTGAAAGGCGGGCCCAGGGTCAGGGGCATTTTTGAGAGAAACCAAAAATCCAGATTTTTTTATGTGAACTCTTCTAATTTTTCAGTGTTAGCTTAAATGTTTCTAACCCACTGTGCAGACCAAACGAGGTGCCTCAGAGCTGGAAGGTGAGGGGCAGTGGTGTGAGTGGTTAACCCACAGTTGCTCCTGCTTCTGTAAGCAGCACTGGCTGCCTTTTTTACCCCCTGCCCTGGCATCGCCCTCTGCCTTCTGCTTGTCCCTGCCAGCCAAGGCTTTGCCAGACTTTACCTTTGTGTAGCTTATATTAGAAAACAGCTAGACGTCTAGCCTTCCGTAGCCACCCTCCCCCGGCCCACCAGACTCCAGTGCCCCTCTGGGTTGGGATCACTGTGTGGTTGAGGACGATCCCCTCAGTCTCCTGTGGGGAACGACATATCAGTCAATGTGCCACTGGAGCTGTGGGCAGAGCCCAGGCGCTCCTGATGTCACAACAGGCAGGGGAAGCTTGGGCCTTGTCGATAAGAGAGCTTTATGGATTCTGGAGTCCCCAGAGGGTGAAGTGGAGGGAGCAAGAGGGATAGGGAGAGGCAGTGACAAGCATTTCACTACCCTAGAATCAAGTCTTTAAAGAGCACTCACAGGGGCCGGCCCCGCGGCCAAGTGGTTAAGTTCGCATGCTCTGCTGCGGCGGCCCAGGGTTTGGACAGTTCAGATCCTGGGCACGGACATGGCACCACTGGTCAGGCCATGCTGAGGCTGCGTCCCACATGCCACAACTAGAAGGACTTCTAACTAAGATATACAACTATGTACTGGGGGGGATTTGGGGAGATAAAGCAGGGAAAAAAAAAAAGATTGGCAACAGTTGTTAGCTCAGGTGCCAGTCTTGGGGGAAAAAAAAAGCACTCGCTGAACTGTTGACAGTGCTTCTTTGGCTCTCTACAGCTTATCTTTCTGTAAAGTTAGGTTATTTATTTATTTTTTTTGCTGAGGAAGATTAGCCCTGAGCTAACATCTGTGCCACTCTTGCTCCACTGTATATGTGGGTCGCTGCCACAGTGTGGCTGACGAGTGGTACTAGTCCACACCTGGGATCCAAACCTGCAAATCTGGGCTGCCGAAGCAGAGTGTGCCAAACTTAACTAGTATGCCACAGTGCCAACCCTTGTAAAGTTAGAATTTTAATTAAATCAAATGTATTAATTTTTATTTAAAAAGAATTACAAAGCCAGCCCTGATGGCATAATGGTTAATATTCACTGTGCTCCATTTTGGTGGCCCAGGTTTGGTTCCTGGGCATGGAACCGTACCACTTGTCTGTCAGCAGCAGTGCTGTCACGGGGGCTCACATAGAAGAATGAACTTACAGCTATACACAACTGTGTACTGGGGCTTTGGCAGGGGAAAAGGAGGGAAAAAGGAGGAAGATTAGCAATAGATGTTAGCTTAGGGCAAATCTTCCCCTGCAAAAAAAAAAAGACAAAGATTCAAAAAAAGCTAGTGTAAATGGACACAACCACTGTGGAGGACAGTTTGGGACTGCCTCTCAAAATATTAACACTTAGACTCTTTGATCTAGCAGTTCCACTTTGAGGAAATCACTCTGTAAATTACACTTGCCTGTGTATGAAATGACATACATACCAGATCATTCGTTACAACATTGTGCTAGTAAAAGATTGGAAACAATCGCTTGAAATATCCAACAAATTATGGTACTTTAATGGAATACTTTTTGGCTCTAAGGAAAAAAAGCAGTTTTCTCCTGATAATGGCAAGATCTCCAGGGCACATTTGTAAATGAAAAAAAGTGCAGAATAATGTATAGAGTATGTTACCATTCATGCAGAAAATTGGGATGAGGGAGAATCCACTTCTGAAAAATGTTGTATATGCATTAAAAAATCTCTGGAAGGGAACACATGAAAGGAGGAGGGAAGCAACCAGGAAAGGCCCTGTTTTTTGAGGGCATTAGAAGTGGGCCGATGCGGCACAAGGATGGGAGGAAAGCTCTTCATGGCTTCTTTCTTTTGGACCTTGTGATTGTGTTACTTAGCAAAAAGTAAGAGCATTTAGAAAACAATTCTGAAACACAGTAAAATGCTCTGTAAACATGTGATAGCTCACCTGGGAGATGGCAGAACCCAGGATCCCAAGAGGAGAGAACACACTCTCCCCGGGCCCAGGTGGGGCTGCAGTGGGCATCCGGCTCTGGTTCCTCCCCTTGTGCCAGAGGCGCAAGTCTGTGGTGCCATCAGGGCTCTGAGGACTTGGGGGTGTTGCCCACAAACATTTTCATGACTCTTTGGCATCAAAAGGACTCTCGCAGAGTTGATAGACTCTCCATTTGGAAGATGTTCCATCGGTCTGTTTCACCTGGAACAGACCCAGGAGGCCCGATTCTGTGGTTTGGGCAGAGGCTCACGTCTCATGGGCTCTGGTGCCAGCAGCACCACCAATGGCTTGATCTGGGCCCTGGGAAGAAGCTCCCTGATTTTACTGTGTCACTTTCTCATGGCGGAGAACACATGGTGTGGGAGATTGGTGGGTGAACATGACGGAGCATTGAGACCTTAGGAACACGGCTGCTTTGGCTTGAGATTTTGAGTTCTACCCTTTATCCTTGTAATCCGTGGAGGGTAAGTTTAATTCATACTTAGAATAATACCTTCATGACTGTTGAGGCAGAAAAAAAGTACTGGACATTTTTCTTTAAACTTCCAATATCTACCCTACTTTTTTCTTTTTTAAGGTTGGCACCTGAGCTAACATCTATTGCCCATATTTTTTTTCCTTCTTTTTCTCCTCAAAGCCCCCAGTACATGGTCATATATGCTAGTTGTAGGTCTTTCTGGCTGTGCTATGTGGGACGCCGCCTCAGCATGTCCTAAGGAGCGGTGCCATGTTCACACCCAGGATCCGACCCGGAGAAACCCTGGGCCCCTGAAGTGGAGCATGCGAACTCAACCACTTGGCCACGGGGCTCGCCCCCTAATCTACCATACTTTTGAAGTGTGACTTCGGTATTTCATTCTTGCCAGTGACCTTTTAGCATAATGAAGTGACTATATGATGCGTCAAAGTCCCCCTTCACAGAGCAGTAGAGCCCCTTCCTGACACTTGGAAATTGTCTCTCAGGTTGATCATTGGTGAATAATGTGTCCATTGATTACTCAGGCAGCTTTGTTTGACCCTAGACCTTTTTACTAAGTGGGATGGTGAATGAATTGCTGTGTTGTGCATCGACACTAATCCCACTGCATCTTTCTGGCAAAGTCTTCCTTGGTTACAGGTCCGTGAATCAGTGGTGCTAAGAATGCTGCCTAGAGAAAAATTTGGCTCTTCTGTCTAGGGAGCAAGACATATCACAGTCCGACATTGTGCTGTGTGATCTTCCTGTTACTAGGTGTATATGGTGCTGGAGATGTGCTGCGCATTCCAGTTAAAAGGACCAGATCCCACTCTGGACCCTAAAATGCATTATTTGTCATTATCCATTCATCCAGAAGATGAGTACAGGTTTTTTGTGCTGCGTGCTGTGAGTGACAGGAGCAAGTTAAGAAAAGGCTTCTTTAGGGCCGGCCCGCTGGCGCAGCGGTTAATTAAGTGCGCACGTTCCGCTTCTCGGCAGCCCGGGGTTTGTGGGTTCGGATCCTGGGTGCAGACACGGCACCACTTGGCAAAAACCATGCTGTGGCAGGTGTCCCACATATAGAGTAGAGGAGGATGGGCATGGATGTTAGCTCAGGGCCAGTCTTCCTCAGCAAAAAGATGAGGATTGGCAGTAGTTAGCTCAGGGCTAATCTTCCAAAAAAAAAAAAAGGCTTCTTCTCTAACAGAGGTTATGGTGTTGGGGAATGAATGAAAGAAACAAAGAAAGCAAGTGTCCCAGGATTCCAAGTGGAAAATGTTTGGTCTTGTAGGGCTTGAGGAACTTTGTAGAAAGTGGTAAACTGAAACGGACAATGAGGAGGTACTCAGGAGTGTAAATCTAGGATGGAGGCCTTTGGGGAGGCACGAGGGGTGACCTGTTGGCATTACCTCCACACGAAAACGGTTGACTTCCTTGGGCCGACTTTGTGGAAGACGGCTCTTGTCTGCCCCCCGGGGCTGCCAGAAGGACCTTACTGTCGTCTTTGTCTTCTTCTGGGAGCTGGGAAGGATCTGGGCTGGGGCAGCTGTGAATCTTGCCCCGTGCACTTGGTAACCAGCTCCTGCAGGTTAGCTGGCAGGGGGCCTGATGTAGTCTGTGACCAGCTCTCCTTGTCACCTTTGGGGAACCCTTGTGCTGCTCTGCACGGTGCACTTAAAATGAGCCGGCTGCAGGGCGCTGTGGCTTTCGGTGCGTGGAGTCGGTGGGGCAGAGAACTGGTGATGCCCGTCTCCCTTGCTCCATAAGTCTTCCTGGTTTTCTTGGCAGGTTTAAGGGGCTCAAGCCGACTATTATCCTTCTCTCCCGAGGAATTTCCGACGCTGAAAGCAGCTGGAGGGCAGGACAAGGCTGGCAAAGAAAAGGGCGTCTTAGATCTGTCGTATGGGCCAGGACCAAGCCTCCGCCCACAGAGTAAGTGACCTTGCACACATGTGGAACAGCAGAATTTCCCTTCTTCTCTCTGCCCTCTTAGAAGAAGTATGCTCGTTCTCAAAGGGCCAGAGCTCCTTGAGTCCAGGCTCCTGCCTGGGAAGTGTGGTTATTGACCCTCCACCTGACCTCTGCATCTGTTGAACTTCTTTCCTAGGCTGCTCTGGAGGTCATTTCTTGTCTTTTTGGTTGGGCCAGGCCTGTGCGCCTTCCCAGCTGTCGTCGTATGTTAGTTCTGATATGCCTGCGTGGTCATGGCAAAGATGGATGGGCCAAGGGCCAGTTACCTTGGTTCCTGATTTGGGAGCTTGTTTTCTAAACCGGTGATTCCTAAATTTAGCTGAATCCTATCAGAATCACTTGGGGAATTTGTTGAAATGTCTAATTCCCAGCCTGCTCTCTCCCCGAGCCAAATTAGAATCTTTTTTTTAAACGCGTTCCCCTGGGGATTGTTATGTAGCCGGCCCAGCGCCAGTCTCCATGGTCTCCTCATCTGGGGTCTGGCCAAGGAGTCGGCAGGATTGTATCGTGATACTTGCTGGTAATGTTTTCTCCTTAGTGGCCTTGGGTGGTCAGAGGTTGGGGTGTTGTTTGGGAATGAGACATTCTCTCTGTTCTAACTGGGGATTCTGAAATGGCTCCTGTTCTTTTAGGGGGCATGGGAGCTTGATCAGGTCTTGAAATAGGAGGGATTTTTGTTTGCTTGTCTTGATTAATCCTTGAAGTATTCCAGAGTCAGAATTGATATCCTGTAAATGAAATGATCACTGTGTGACTCTTTAATAAAACATACTGCTTTTCACTAGCCTAAGCTGGGTTATTTTGTCTGCTCCAAATATGTAATTAAATTCCTTAGGCCAAGAATTGTAACTTTCTGGGATTAATTAAGATGAGCTGCTTTGTAGGACTATAAAAATTTAAAACTGGGAGAAGCTTCCGGGATCAATTCCATCTCGTCCTTCGAGAAGCCCCAGATGGCCAGAGGGGTTAGCACAGGGCTTGCCTGAGATCACACGCAAGGTGGTTGAAGAGCTGGGAGCAGACCTGGATTTTGTAGCTCCCATCCTGGGTCTCTTTCTCCTAAGGGTCACATACTTAGGGACCTTTCGTGTTTCAACCACTAACCAAAAGTTGACTCAAAAGAGGAGTCTTTTGGCTCATCTGATTTCTTGCTGGCCTGTAATTCTGCCAGATCTTGTGTGCGTTTGGCAGTGGAGAACATCATCGTGAAAAGATGGGCAGATAGGTTGGCAGGTTCTTATCATGACCTGTGGAAGGGCTCCACGGGATGGATGCAGCAGCAAGCAGGGGCAAAAGCCTGGTGGGCTGGGCCTCAGGCCCCTCCACACCCCTGCTGGAGTAGGGACAGCTCTGCTTTGTCTTATGACCTGGGCAATCTCTTTGACTAGCCCTGCCACTGCTAAACCGAGTTTGAAAATGTGTGTCGGGAACTCAGTGGTTTTAATGTAAACGTCCGCACAGGCAACAGTGCTGATCCTGACGGGGCCAGGTCAGTATTTCTGGAAGAAAGCACGCAAGGCTCTATTCATCAGGGCTGTCTTAATTTCTTGGGGGCATTAGATCTGTGGCTGATGTGGTTTCTGTTAATCAGTGAAGACTGTGTCTTGTTTTCACTTGTCTTCTCTCTCAGTGGACCTCATTTTGTATTCCCTTATGATCAGACTTCCCTCAGCAAGTTCATACTCATTGGCCAGGTGTCTGCCCCCCACTTTCCCTGACCTACTTGACCAGTTGACTCGATTCTTCACTTTTTGTTTTTTTTTGTTTTTTATTTTTTTGGTGAATGAGGGGGTCCCTTGACCTTCAGAACCTCATACAATCCCTCCTCCCCCTCCTCTTTCCTCTCCCCTTTTGCCCCCTTTCAATTTCCAGATGTGACAAGCTGGAGGGAGGGCGGTGGGCGAAACATAATTTCTGCCACGTCTCTGAGCGCCTCCCCAACTGAGCTGGGCAGCAGGAACTCGAGTGCAGGAGACGGAGCCCCCTCCTCGGCATGTACCAGCGATTCTAAGGACCCCTCTCTCCGCCCGGCTCAGCCTGTCCGCAAAGGGGCTTCACAGTTCATGGGAAATGTATACCACCCACCTACATACCATGACATGCTTCCTGCTTTTGTAAGTCTTCAGAGTGTCCCCTTTTTTCCCATGAAGTCGGATTGTTCATGTCCAGCGGAACCTGCTTCACATGGTTGAATGTCCACCTTGGCTTCTCCCTCCCAGTTTCACTCTTTGCCTTGAAAACCCTACTCTGGAGGTTCCCATTAGTTTTGCATTTTCTCTCCCCTTTTCATATCTTAAGGGCCTCTGGCTTCTTTCCCTGGTGATGTGGATATTATTTTAGCCTTGGTTCTTTAGAAAAAGGAGAGGCAGGTCTTCCCCAAGACACAGGTTCCTTACTTACTTACTGACAGCAGGAAAGAAATGGGGGAGATGGTGGTAGGATTAATTGGGAAACCCCAAGACTTTCCTGTTTCTTTTTCCCGTTTTTTATTTTCCAAGACAAATCCTAATGTAAGTGGAACTTAGAATTACCAGAAAACCCTGTTCATTGATGTTATGTTTCAGATGTGTTCGCCACAGTCTTCAGAGAACCAGGGTACAGTGGAACGAGGATCTTTCCCCCTTCCCCAGCTCCGCCTTGAACCCCGTGTTCCTTTTAGACAGTTCCAGATGAATGACCAAGATGGGTAAGGCTATTGCATTGTAGTCACATATGTAGTGATTACCCCTGGTGGTGATATTGGACAAGATACTAAGCTGATGTTTGAAAGTACTTTGCCTTCTGGAGACCACAGTGAACCTAAAAATGAGCTCAAAACCCCAGGGTGTGTGGGATGGCTGGGATCTAGGGCTGCCCAAGAGATTGGGTTACAATTTCAGGTTCCTGGCATAGTTGAAGTTTTGGCATGTGCTTATTACTAGGCATTTGCATTCAGCATATGAAACAGGAGAATGAGGCAGAACTTCTCTCTGGGAGGTATTTGTTCATTGTCTGTTTCTTTTAAAAGGAGATGATGTGTAAATATTAAATGCAAACAAGAACCTTTGCAATGTAGAACTTATTTTTGGAAAAGTATTTGGTTTTACTTCCATCTGTGTACTTGACATGAGTCCAGCATCTTTACTCTTCTTTCCCTCATCAGAAAAGAAAACAGACTGGGAATGGCTCGCCCTATCCGTCCACTAAGGCAGCTGGTGGAACGGGCACCACGGCCCACCATCATCAATGCGGAAAACCTGAAGGGCCTTGATGATCTGGACACTGATGCTGATGATGGCTGGGCAGGTGGGTTATGGTGTCTCCTGATGGGTTTATCACTGCAGTGTAGGAAGGCAGGGCTGAAGTCAGTCTCCGCTCTCCAGCGTTGAAAACCCTCTGACGCAAACGTGTTTTCCCTCGGCAAGCTGGGATGAAGACAGGGCCAGGGAGCAGCCTCTGTGCCCTGAGTTCGGATCCTCGTTGGTGGTCAGACCAGTGGTTGCTTCCTGACGGAGCCATCATCTTCTTTTTGGTCTTTGGTCTTGATCTTAGAGCTATGGGTGATTTTGCTGTTAACTTTATTGAAAAAAGAGCTTTTATAATGGGAAGGTTAAAACAAAATAGTACAGTGAACCCCCAGCTCCCCACCATCCAGCGTCACCAGGGACCCAGTGTTCTGCCATTCTTATTTATCTTCACCCTTGCCCCGTGCCCCAACCCCGTTATTTTCTTTTAAAATTCTTTTTGTTTGTATTCAAGTAGATTTTAATTACACTGAAAGGCACATATCTTATTGGTACAATTTTGACAAATGGATCACTTGTGTGCCACACCCCTTATCAAGATAGAGAACCTCCTGCAGCACCCCGGATCCTGTCGGCCCCAGCCCTAGCTCTGCCCAGGGCCTCCCCCTCGTCTCGTGACCTTACTGTAGGTTAGTTCTGCCCGTTGCAGAACTACCAATGAATGCAGTCATGCAGCATTTACTCTCAGGTAATGTTTTCGAGATGGAACAATGTCGTTATATATCAGTAGGCACTTTTACTTACTGGAATATGTTTCATTGTATCGATATACTGTAATTTGTTTATCTATTCGGAAGTTCCATGATGAGTGACATTTTCCTTTCTCTTGAGTAAATGTCGAGGAGTGGAATTGTTGGGTCAGAGGGTGGGTGCGTGGTTAGGTTCGTAAGAATCACCCCAGCCTTTCCCGTGGCGGTTGTGCTGTTTTGCATTCCCAGCAGCAAGGTGTGAGAATTTGGTTGCTCTGTGTCTTCACAACACTTCTATGTTAGTCTTTTTAATTTTAGCCATTGTAGTGGGTGTGTAATGGTATCTCATTTAATTTGCATTTTGCTGATGACTAACGATGATGAACACATTTTCTTGTGCTCTTTGGCTACTGGTATATCTTTTTTTTTCGTTGTCAGTGTTAGAATGTAAGTCATGGATACAAGTCTTTTGCAGCTTATATTTCACAAATATTTTTTCCCAGTACCTCCCTTGTCTTTTCACTTTTTTCTTTTTAAAAGATTGGCACCTGAGCTAACAACTGTTGCCAGTCTTCTTTTTTTTTTCCTGCTTTTTCTCCCCAAATGCCCCCAGTACATAGTTGTATATTCCTGTTGTGGGTCCTTCTAGTGATGGCATGTGGGACTCCGCCTCAGCATGGCCTGACGAGCGGTGCCATGTCCGCGCCCAGGATCCAAACCGGTGAAACCCTGGGCCACTGAAGCAGAGCGTGCGAACTTCACCACTCGGCCACAGGGCTGGCCCCGTCTTTGCATTTTTTTTAAAGATTTTATTTTTCCTTTTTCTCCCCAAATCCCCCTGGTACATAGTTGTATGGTTTTAGTTGTGGGTCCTTCTAGTTGTGGCATGTGGGATGCCACCTCAGCATGGCCTGATGAGCAGTGCCATGTCCGCGCCCAGGATTCAAACTGGCAAAACCCTGGGCCGCCACAGCGGAGCTCGCAAACTTAACAACTTGGCCGGGGGTCTGGCCCCCTGTCTTTTCATTTTTTTAGCACTGTGTTTTGGTAAGAAACTTGTGATTTTGGTGAAGTTTAATTTATAAATTTGTGTTTTTTTATGGTTATTGCTTTTGTGTCCTGTCTGAAAAATCTTTGTCTCTCCTTGGTGGTGAAGAAATTCCTTTATGTTTTTAAATAGTTTTAATTCTTTATTTTTGGGTCTGTGATCCATATTGAATTAATTTTTGTGTTTGGGGTAAGGTAGGAGTCGAGGTTCATTTTTTTTCCATTTGTTGGAAATGCACCATTTGTTGATAAAACTTTCCTTCTGCTATTGAATTGCTTTGGCACCTTTGCCAAAAATCAGTTGACCATATAAGGGTGGGGCTGTTTCTGGATCTGCGTGTTCTTCCTCATCCGACGCCACACTGTAGCTCTATAGTACGTCTTAAAGTCAGGGAGTGTAAGTTCTCCAACTTTGTTCTTTTTCAAGATTCTAACTATTCTGAGTTCCTTTCATTCCTGTATAAATTTAGAATCAGCCTGTCAGTATTTACAAAAAGCCTGTGGGCATTGTGGTTAGGATTGTGTTTGAATATATTTCTGGATACATGACATGTTAATTTTGAATCTTCCATCCAGGAAGCTGATGCATGTCTTTATTAGGTCTTTGATCTCACTCAGCAGTCCTTTATAGTTTTCAGGGTAGAGGTCTTGAACATCTTTTGTTAAGTTTATTCTTAAGTATTTTATGTTTTTTTTTTTTTTTTAAAGATTTTATTTTTTCCTTTTTCTCCCCAAAGCCCCCCGGTACATAGTTGTATATTCTTCGTTGTGGGTCCTTCTAGTTGTGGCATGTGGGACGCTGCCTCAGCGTGGTCTGATGAGCAGTGCCATGTCCGCGCCCAGGATTCGAACCAACGAAACCCTGGGCCGCCTGCAGCGGAGCGTGCGGACTTAACCACTCGGCCACGGGGCCAGCCCCAGTATTTTATGTTTTTTGATGCTAAGTGGCATTGTTTTTTTTTATGGTTTAATTTTTTAGTGTTTGATGTTATTATGTGGAAATAAAGTTGATTTTTGTCTATTGATCTTGTACCAAGCACTTTGCTGAATGCGCTTATTGGTTTCACTCGTTTCTGTTGACTTCTTAGAATTTTCTACATAAACCATCATGTCACCTGTAAATAGGGACAGTTTCCTGTCTTTCTTTTCAGATTATATGCCTTTTGTTTCTTTTTCTTGCCGTGTTGCACTGTCGTAATTCAGTACAATGTTGTGCTCGAGTTCTTTGTTTCTGGTACTAGGGAGAAAGTGTTTAGTGTTTCGACATTAAATGTGATGTTAGCTGTAGGTTTTTGGAGAACCTCTTTATCAGATTGAGGAGGTTCTCTGCTCTTTCTAGTTTGCTGAATGTTTTGTTTTTTAAATCAGGAATGGATGTTGAATTTTTGTTAAATACTTTTTCTTTCTTTGTGGTCATATAATTTTTCCTCTTTATTTTGGTAATCTGATGGTTTCATTGATTGTTTTTTTAATGCTAACCAATGTCACGTTCCCAGAATAAACGCCACCTTTTTTGTATGCCTAGATTCAATTTGCTGATACTTTATTAAGATTCTTTTTCTTTTTTGGAAGAAGAAGCTTAGCCCTGAGCTAACATCTACTGCCAATCCTCTTTTTTTTTTTTCTGCTTTATCGCCCCAAATACCCCCGGTACCTAGTTGTATATCTTAGTTGCAGGTCCTTCCAGTTGTGGCATGTGGGACACCGCCTCAATGTGGCCTGATGAGTGGTGCCATGTCTGCGCCCAGGATCTGAACTGGTAAAACCCTGGGCCGCCGCAGTGAAGTGTGTGAACTTAACCACTTGGCCATGGGGCTGGCCCCGAATCTTCCTCTTTTTGCTGAGGAAGACTGGCCCTGAGTTAACATCCATGCCCATCTTCCTCTCCTTTATATGTGTGATGCCTGCCACAGCATGGCTTGCCAAGCGGTGCCATGTCCACACACCCGGGATCCAGACTGGCAAACCCTGGGCTGCCGAAGCAGAATGTGCGCACTTGACCGCTGCGCCACCAGGCCGGCCTCTATTAAGATTCTTAGTGTCTGTGTTCGTGGTGAATATTAGTCTATAATTTTCTTTTAATATCTTTCTTGGATTTTGGTACTAGGGTTATGCTGGTCTCATAGGATGAGCTGGAAAATAGACAGGACAGGACACCTCCTTCTCTACTTTGTGAAAGAGTTTCCATAAGATTGGTATTAGTTCTTTCATAAATGCTTAATAAAAATTGATAAAAAAATTGATAAAATTTACCAATGCAACATTTTGGCCCTGGAGTTTTCTTTGTGGAAACATTTGTGATGGTAAATTTAATTTCTTTGATTAGTGATGGGGCTGCTCGTATTTCCTATGTCATTTTGTGTCAGTTTTTGATAAGTTGCGTTGGAAAGAATTTGTTCGAGTTCGATTTCTTGGTGTAAAGTTGTTGATAACACTCCTTTTCCTTTGGATATCTGTGGAATCTGTAGTGATGTTCCTTCTTTTATTCCTGATAGTTAGGTAATTTGTGTTTTTTCTCTTTTTCTTGTCACTTCCACCAAGGACTTACTGGTTTTATTAGCCTTTACAAAGAGGCAGACTTTGCCTTTAATTTTCTCCATTGATTGTTTTCTGTTTCGTTGATTTGTTCGTTTTAATTATCAGAGATTTCTAGATTTCTAATTCCGTTATAGCCCAAGAGCATGTGCTGTATGATTTCAGTTCTTTTCAACTTACCGAGACTTGTTTTATGAACAGGATATGGTCTGTCTCAGTGAGCATTCCAAGTGCATTTGAAAAAAATGTGTGTTGTACGGTCGTTGGGTGTGACGTTCTGTCAGCAGCAGCTTTGTCGAGGTGGTTGGGAGTGTCGTTCAGACGGTGGGTGCTTCCTGATATTTTCGTCTGGTTCTATCGGTTACTGACAGCGAGTGCTACCCTCTCCACTGTAACTGTGGGTTTGTCAGTTTCCCCCTTGAATTCTATCCGTCTCTACTTCACTTACTTTGAAGCTGTTATTAGGCATGTACACTTCACAGTGTTTGTGACTGTGACATGCTGACCCTTTGTGCTGTTCAAGTGTCCTGTATCTCTAGTGATGCTTCTGGTCTTGGAGTCCGTTTTGTCCTGTGTTCGGATCCTCGCTCTAACTTATTGTCCACTGTTTTCATGGTTTGTCTTTTTCCACCCTTTTCCTCTCATACCGTCTGTGTTTATATTTAAAGTGATGTTCTGTGAGACGGCATACAGCTGCACTTGCTTTTTGATCCAGTCCAGCTCTGCCTTTAGTTGGATTGGGCTTTGGTTGTTTGGTTTTTTAAAGATCTAATTCACATAACTGATTTTTGTATAATCTAAAATTCACTCTTTTAAAGTCTCCAATTCATTGATGTTTAGTACATTCACAAGTTTGTGCAACCATCTGCACTCTCCAGTTCCAGAACATTTCCATCACCCACAAAAGAAACCCTGTACCTATTAGCAGTCACTCCCAGTGACCCCTGTACCCCCTGCCCCCGGCACATGTCCTCTGGGAACCACTAGTCTGCTTTCTGTCTCTGGATTTGTATCCATATTAATGGAATTACACAACACGATGTGTGGCCTTTCGTATCTGGCCTCTCCCAGCATGTTTTCAAGATTTATCATATTAGAGTCTGTGTCAGTATTCATCCTTTTTTTTAATTTTTTTGGCCACCAACTGTACCGTTGTCTGGATCTCCTACATGTTATGTACCCACTCCTCAGTGATGGGCACTCTCTGCCGCCCGATTCCCCCAGGGGTTGGAATGTACCCTGGGGCAGAATGGTGGCCGGCAGTCTCACTGGTTGAGTTTCCGCCTTGCTAGGTAGACTCCTTCATAGATTCTGCCTGCTTTTGCTCCCTCGCCTGCCCCTTCTAATAAAAATTTTAGGAATATTCTGTCCAGATTTAAGAACCGTTATCTGTGGGAGAGTTAGTCTAACCAGCTGCTTTGCTGTTGCCGGAAGCCATAACTGTCCTTCACTTTTATCTGCAGTGTTTGTTTTGTAGTGGCAGCTGGGTGGTTAGCCTTACTCCCCAGTTGGGTTGGCATCAAGCCTGACGGGAGGCAGCCCCCAGTGGTGCTGTTAGCGCTGTCGAGATGCTCATTTTTTCTCATTCTTCCTGGCCCTCATCCTGTTGTAGGCCTCCACGAGGAAGTGGACTATTCCGAGAAACTGAAGTTCAGTGATGATGAAGAGGAGGAAGAAGTTGTGAAGGACGGCAGGCCGAAGTGGTAAGGATCCCCCTGCCTGCTCCTGCACCGCTCCCGTGGAGCTTGGCATTAGCAGGAGGTAAATGCGTCAGTGCTTATTGGTGCTGCCGTGTGCTGGTCGCCAGGCCAAGTGCGTTTCCTGTTACCCCAGCAACCTTCCAGGGCAGGTGCTGTTCCCGTTTGGCAGATGAGCGGACGATAGCTCTTGAGCACAGTTGTTCAGGAAAGGAGCCAGGATTTGCATCCAGGCGCGGCTGGTGAGGCCTGGTGATTTTTAACCGCTGTGCAAGGATTTTCCTGAGTGTGTGGTTCTGCAGGTTGCTTATGGGTGTTGTGCCCAGAAAGGCTTCTCTCCCGAGGCAAGTTCGGGAAACCACCCTGGGCTCAACTTACTCCTTTCCTGCGAGGTCGCTCAGAGCCTGGAGTGTCCTGAAGCGTGTGGGGACTCTCTGGGGACGTGGGGGAAGCAGGAAGCAGAGCATGCCAGATTCCCTAACCTTATTGGACCACTTTAATCTTTTCTCTCTCTTTTGGATTGTTTTTTGGACTAATTTTACTCATAATGCTCTTTGGAAAATACTTCATTGTACTCTGGTCCGTCTAGTTTTTCTCATGACATCAGTAGCAGTGGCTAGTACTTTTAAAATAGGACCTATGCTTGCTTTAATTTGCATTTTTTTGAGTACTAGCAAATGTGAATGCTTTCCTTTGTGTGGAATTGCCCGTTTCCTTTGTACATTATCTATTGGACTTATTACGCTTTCCTTCAAAATGTAGTTCATGCATTATAATTTTTAGATATTAATGCTTCAATATTTTTCCCTTTGTCTATTTTATTGTCAATAATTGAATGTTTATATAGGTGCGTCTGCAAGACATTTTCTTTGTTTCATCTTTTGCTTCAAAGCTTTTGAAGTAATTCCCCCTCTTCTGGAGGGAGCTGGTCACCATCTTCTGCCACTCTTTCTCTGATGACACACAAATAATTAACTAATCAAGGCTTCTGTAATTGATTTTATTTATTTATTTTTTTAAAGACTGGCACCTGAGCTAACATCTATTGCCAGTCTTTTTTTCCCCTTCTTCTTCTCCCCAAAGCTCCCCAGTACATAGTTGTGTATTTTTAGTTGTGGGTCCTTCCAGTTGTGGCATGTGGGACGCCACCTCAGCGTGGCTTGGTGAGCGGTGCCGTGTCTGTGCCCAGGATCCATACCGGTGAAACCCTGGGCCGCCAAAGTGGAACAAGCGAACTTAACCACTCAGCCATGGGGCCCACCCCTTTAATTTACTTTAATGCTGTTTGGTTTTAACCGAAGCTTTGAGTGCACTTGGGAAATGTCCATCAGTCAGTTCCTGGAACACTAAGCTCAGAAGGAGAGGTAATCAAGAATTTAAATCAAAGGCAGAGACATGAAATTTTACAGACTTATTGGAGCAGTACGACACTCTGTTCCTTGTCTTTTCAGTTGATGTGAGTTGAATATTCAACTGACAGAGTTAGATATGGGTTTTGGACCCAACTTCGCTACTGGCTATGACTGAGGACCCCCTCAAATTGAGAGTCCCCTAACCACCTCCTCCCTAAGCCTGCTCTTTTTCCAATGTTCTCTGAGCTGGTTGATGATTTCCAACTCCCAGACACTTCGACTAACATGCCCCCAAGCCTCCTTTGACATCTTTATTTCCCCATCCATGATGGGTTCCTGAAACTTCCTTTGACTCCATGCTTTCCTGCTGATTGTCTCAGGGACCACTGGTTCCAGCATCCTTTCTTTCCTGGACCATTCAGAGGTTAGCCAGCTTGTCTCCTTCCTTTCGTATTATCAGTGACTGTGCCTTAGTCGTCTTCTAAAGAGAAGTCTTCTCTGGAGGATCAGGTGTGGTCTCCATGTCTCTCGGAGTGAAGGCAGGAGTCGCTAGCGGTTGTTGCCTTGTCGTGGTCTCCTCATGCACCTTGTCTGCTTCCACCCCATGTACATATGTGTGCGTGGACACATGCAGGCACACGATATTAGCCAGACCCGACTCCCTGCCTTTCTCTGAACTCTGCTGTGTTTACTGGGCACTTCCTTTGCATACAAGAGGTGCTCAGCAAATGCACATATGTGTTTTGCCCCAGTGCCTTTGTTGACGAGCCCTCTTGCAGCCTCCTTTTGGCGTCTTCTCTCCTTTCTTGCTGTGTGTGCTCCTCTCCTCTTGCTCTCTGTATCACAGCGTCATACTTCACTGTTTGGAGGAGCATTTATTAAGCGCCTCCTTTATGGAAAGCACAGGGAAGGAGCTGTGATTTAGGGAGAAGGACCTACACCTTCGAGTCCTGGGTTCCAGTCTGTTAGCTCCTTCCTTGGAGAGGGGCTCCCAGCCACCCTGAGACTCAGCTGCCTATTCTTTAGAATGCGGGGAGCAACGACTTTTTTTTGCGGTAAATGGAGAAATGCATGTGAAACATCCTGCCTGAAGCTTTGAGTGTACGAGTGACTTGGTGAATGTTGGTACTGAATTTCGGTGTTCTGGGCATGTCCTGTCAGCCATAAGGTGGGGTAGGTGTGTTCTGATGAAGGAAACTGGTATATAGACAGCTGGCTTTGGGATTCCTAAGTGCTTCTGGCTGGTTAAGATCACACCACTGACTGGGAAAACTAACACTCACTGTGGTTTGTCCTAGGAACGGTTGGGACCCTAGAAGGCAGCGGCAATTGTCAATGAGCTCTGCGGACAGTGCTGATGCCAAACGTACCCAAGAGGAAGGAAAGGACTGGGGCGAAACAGTAGGCGTGACCCGTGTCATCCGGAAGGTGCCAGAACCTCAGCCACCTTCCAGGAAGCTTCACAGCTGGGCGTCAGGCCCTGACTACCAGGTACCATGGGCACTGGAGGGGTTTTGTGCCTGTAATTAGCTGGAACACACACACAAGCTCTTTTCACATTCATTTGACCAGAGTTCCAAGACAGTGACTAGAACTGGCCGTCTAGTTGGCTGCCCCGTGTGTTTGTACTTTACTGAGTTCGGTGGCTGGGTTTTTGAAAAGTCCTTGGTGGACGTTTCTCTTTTTTTTTTTTTTAAAGATTTTATCTTTCCTTTTTCTCCCCAAAGACCCCCCCGGTACATAGTTGTATATTTTTAGTTGTGGGTCCTTCTAGATGTGGCATGTGGGACGCTGCCTCAGCGTGGCTTGATGAGCGGTGCCACGTCCACACCCAGGCTCCAAACCGGCCAAACCCTGGGTCACTGAAGTGGAGTGCGAACTTAACCACTTGGCCATGGGGCTGCCCCCTCTCTTTTTCTTTTAATTTAAAAAATTTAAATTTTTGCAACAGTCACAAACTTACATAAAAATTGGAAATACAATCCAAAGAATATTTTTTTCTGAACCCTTTGAAGAGTAAGTTGCCTACCTGATCAGGTCCCATCACCACAGAGCACTTTGATATCTATTTCCTACCAAAAATGACATTCCTTTCTAGGGAACCACAATCAAAACCAGGGAATTAGCGTTGATACATCCCTGGCATCTGATCTTTTCCACTTTCACCCCCTTCCACTTTTACCAGTTGTCCCATTGATGTCCTTTATACGAAGAATCCAGTTCAGATTCACATGCTGCCCTAGTTGTGCTGTCTCTAGTACCCTGCAGTCTGGCCCAGCTCCTCAGCTTTGCCTTAACTTTCATGACTGTGACACTTTTAAAGATTACAAGCCAGTTGTTTTGTGGAATGCACCTCAAATTGGGTTTGTCTGCTCCTTCCTCGTGTTTAGGTTCAAGGTTTCCATTTTTGGCTAGAATCTCAGAAATGACACTGACACTTGTCATTGCATCCAGCCAGGTGACCGTGATTCCCCTCTGTCCCTCTTTGACAGCCTTGACTTTGATCTCTTGATTAAGGTGGTGTCTGCCAGGTTTCACACTGTGGAATTACTCTCCTGCGCGTGTGTTAACTGATGAGGATTCTGTGGGGAGGTACTTTGAGGGCATGAATATCCTGTTCTCATGAAACGTTGACTTTATTTATATCAATGGGTTATAATCTGTTACTCTCGTTGTTTTGAAGCTCAAATTTTCTTTGATTTGGCTGTCAGGAGCCTCTTCAAGCTGTCTTGTACATGTCTTCATCCTTTTTGTGAGCAGTTCTTTGCTTTCTGATAGAACAAGCTTTTCCAAACTCATTTTCACCCTACGCTGCCTTAGGCGTGGAATCAGCCCTTAGGACATTTAGAAACCAGTTTGTGGGCACTGGGAGTGCCCGCTGCTGTTTGGGGGGTCACTGCTCCTGGGCCCTGGATATGTGTGCCCTGTTACTGTATGTGTGTGCATATACACACATGCCCACATCTTTATTATTTCTGTATCTCTATAGAGAGCCCTGAGTTCGCAGTGATATCTCCGACTCCACCGAATTCTTTCTAGTTTTCTCCCATTTCATATTTGTAATCCTTTCTCCAGCAGCGAGAAATCTGTCCCCCGTCATTCCCGATGTTTATACGTACTCGGTCAGCTCCCCTGTGTGTGACCAGTCTCCCACTTCTGCCTCCACCCTGCAATTAGTCCAAATTGCATTCGTATATTGAGGTTGCTCAGTATTCAAAAGGTTTCACTTTGATCTGCTCATAACAACACTGTGAATTAGCTGAATAGAATCAACATGATGAAACCTGTATAATTTTATGCATCCAAATTTCTGAAGAGATTGTTGCAGTTCAAATATTTTGCAGAACATTTAGTGTATGAAATGGTAGCTAATCTTAGGGCAGTTTAGAAAGGCACATTGAAAGTCTTGACAATGTACGCATACCTTTTGATTCTGCTATTTTGTTTCTAGGAAATTCTGAAGGAAATAATCAGGGATATGCATTGAGGGTTATCTGCAAGAGTGTATTGAACACCAGGGGTAAGGTAGATACTGTGGTACAAGCTGTGCTTGAGGCAGTCCCAGCTGTCACAGAGCATGGAGAAGTTCGTATTCAAAGGCAAAGTGAAGGGAAAGCACGCACTTCGGTCCCAATTATATTATGTAAAAAATACCTTCGTGCTTCTAAATTGGAAGTTTCTGGTCTTTTATGATGATAGCAATTGTCTCTGGATTATGAGAAGTTAATTTTTAGGAGAAAACTCTCTGATTACAGTAAATGTGTTGCGTATTGCCTTTGAGGAGGTATAATTAATACACCAGAAAAGGCGTGAATCTTGGTTCTTTATGTTTGTTGACTTTTGACAGTTATTACCTCTGTGTAACTACCACTCAAAACAGGAAGTTTTATATTTTTTTGATAGTTACATATCATTGGGATTTCAGTGGCTGAGGTTCAGTTAAACTTGCCCATCATTTGTGCTATTATATATTCTGCATGCACCTTCCTGAAGATCAGTAAGAAAGTCCCAGTGCTGAGCATTTTTCACAGTGCATATTTGACATCTGGTTGTTGTCCAGTAACTGGCAACCAGTGAGAGACTCAGAAGTGGATGAAATATCCAAAAGACAAGCTTTTAGAGATGCTTTGTTTTAGAGATCACATTGAAAAAGCATATGTCTGACTGTGAATTTCAGTTTCTCGTGGCTTTTTATACCTAGAGGTTTATATTTTTTTCATGAGGGGGAGGGGTGGAGCAGAAATAAGGAACGTGTGGTTTCCTGCTCCTGTTCATGAGCTCTGGAGGCCCTAACCCTGTGTGCCTCTGAGTAGTGGTGAGTGTCTTGTTCACTGAGTGTTTGCCATGTGTCAGTCACAGCATTGAGCGCTTTGCAAACATTTCATTGCAACTTCTCAGTCCCAAGGGCTTCCTTTATTATCCCCAGTTTACAAATGAGGAACTAAGCTATAGAATGTTGGCGCATGCCCAAACCTCATTCCAGATATAATACAGGCCGGAGTGGGATTGAAACCCAGGTCTGCCTGTTGCCTGACTGTGCTGCCTCTCAGAGGTGCTCACGGATTTTGGGAAGGAGAGCTGATCGTGTAACGGGAGTGGCCCTGTCTCCTGGGGTGTCACCCGCTGTTTTATCAGACTTTCTTCTTTTGGCAGAAGTCCTCAGTGGGCAGCGTGTTCCGGCAACAGTCTGTCGAGGACAAAGAGGACAAGCCACCCCCACGGCAGAAGTTCATCCAGTCAGAGATGTCCGAGGCCGTGGAGCGAGCCCGGAAGCGCCGGGAAGAGGAGGAGCGCCGAGCCCGGGAAGAGCGGTTGGCTGCCTGTGCCGCCAAACTCAAACAGCTGGACCAAAAGTGCAAGCAGGCTCAGAAGGCGAGCGAGGCCCAGAAACAGGTGGAGAAGGAAGTCCCTCGATCGCCGGGCACCGAGAAGGTGTCCCTACAGGAGAACGGCCCTGCTGTCCGCAAAGGTAAGCGATGGGCCCTCGTGCCACTAACTGGAAGCCCTGGGCTGTTTTCACTTGCTTGTACCTCCCTGGCTTCTCAGCACAACTTGTGGCTTGCAAGTCAGTGATAGCGGGAAGCATCAGTCAGAGTTTTAGCCTGGGTCACATCCTGTTTCAGCTCCTTGCACTAGCTGGCCTCTGCACCTTACTTCTCTGGAACCTGTTCTGTCATCTGTAAAATGGGATGATGATAGTGTGTACTTCCCCATACGCTGAGGAGCCTCATGAGATCATGTACGTAAAGCACTGTGCCTGGTTTCTGGATATAGAAAGCACGCATATACTTATGTTATGCTACCAGTTTTGTTGTCATCGTCATTAACACTGTTATCGTTACCACTACAAAGATGCACACGCAGGGGGACTTTACTAAAAGCGCAGGATCCTTTCATGTGAGTCCTTGTTAGAGTACATTTTTCCTGGCCTTATTTCTAAAAGGAATGGATCACATAGCTATGTAAGAGACACTGAACAGCGCTGAGAGTCTCTGGTAGCAGTTTTAGAGAATGTGATCAGCTGTATTCTTCATGATTTTCTTAAATCAACTAAAACCAACTCTTGAGAAGAGAAGAGAAGGGCCTGGGTGTTAGTGTCAGTCCCTGAGAGCTTCTCAGGTGGGAGTCTTATTGGTGATGTGTTGTCAGCGCCCTTCTGGCTGAGGAACTCAGAGAAATTGACAGCGGTCGTTCTGTAAATTTCCTGTCACTGAAGTCTGAGTGAAGCCTGCGCCCGGTCTCCCGCTACTCTCTGAGATGGCGCAGGCAGACTCCATCTGCCCTGATGTGAGTGTGGTCAGTCGATACTGGGCCTGGGTGTTGTGTGCACTGGAGCGTCACTGCCCTTCTGCAGCATCCCTCTGTTGTGCCGTGAAGAGTCCCTGAGGCTGTGCCTCAGGGTTTGTTTGCCCTTTGCAGTAGAGTTAAGAATGCAAATGTCAATTATACCTCAGTAAAGCCAGAAAAAAATGCAAAGCTGGGATGGAGGCAAGAAAGAAGGGAATTTCAGAGGGAATGATGGTGAGAAACTGTGTGGAGTGTTTACTGCTTGTGCGGCGCTGTCGTAAGTGCATTATGTGGATTATCTCATTTCACTGTCACAGAAGCCCCGTGGGGCAGGCACAGTCGTCATCCTCATTTTACAGGTGAAGAAGTGGGCAAGGAGAGGCTCAGTGACTTGCCGGGTCACACACCTTTGGGCGTGTTGACTCATGCTGTTTGGATGGTGGCTGTGTGGGTTGTCCTCGAGCTCCTGGCTGTCTCTGATTTACCGGAGTCCTTTCTAATAAAACCTCTCCCACCTGGAGCCAGACCCCAGCTGCACTGCTGACTGTGTGATCTCGGGCAATTTGCCTCCCCTCTCAACCCTTAGTTTTCTCATCTCTAAAGTGACGCTGGGTGACGTGGGGGCTCCGTGAGCTTGTGCGTGTGAAGCATTTCCCACAGTGCCAGGGTTCGGGGATGTGAATAGTCCAGCAGTGGGATGTAAGTGCCAACAAGAAAAAGCATTTGCTGTTAAACATTTGGTGGGCCAAGCTTTTGTGAGCTCACCTCAGCCATTTCTCTGGTTATTTGTTCCCTAGGCTCCCCTGAGTTCCCTGCCCAGGAAGCCCCCAGCACATTTTCAGAAGAAGCCCCCACAGCTCCTCCCGCTGTGACTCAGAGCAGCAGCAGTGAGGAGGGGGCCAGGGAGGTGGGGTCCCCTGCACAGGAGTTCAACAAGTACCAGAAGTCGCTTCCTCCCAGATTCCAGCGCCAGCAGCAGCAGCAACAACAGGTAAACAAAGAAGAAACTTAGAAGGTTGTTGTAAACAGACCTGAGTACTGAGTGATGCCCCCTCTCCTCTTCCCCATGCCCCCTTCAGTCAAAACAAACACCAAAAATCTACTGTCCCATATCACAGTCATCCGTAGGGATGTCAGAAGTTGTACCTGACACTTATGGCCTTGGTAGGTCAGCCCTGCCCATTATTTGTTTCTCCCAAGTTATTTCTCCTGTGAATGAATAAAAACCCTTGTTGGTAGTTTATTGACCTTGCTGTCAAATATTGGTCAGGAAGAGTTGGTGATGTATGCACTGGATTCACTGTAGTTGAGCTGGAAGAGTGGTTTTTCATTCAGAGCACCGCCCTGTGGCCACTCCTTAGACTGAGAATGGCCCCACCTTGGGATCCTCTCAAGGAGTAAGGGAGGCCTGGGAGCTGCTTGGAGAGCTGTCAGAGAGAGGCCTGTTAGCTTTGGGGTAAGACGTAGGTTTGTCAGTTTTGAGTCGGACAGTTGTGGGTTCTGATCCTAGTGATGCAGCTTATCTAGTCGTGTATGGCCTTGGACAGATCAGTGTAAACCAGGAAGAATGACCACCTGCCTCTCAGCATGGCAGTGAGTGTTTCATGACGCTCTGTAAACTGATTTGTCAGTATTAGCAGTATCATCTTTATTGGTGGGTCATAAACCTTAAGAGGGACCTACTCTTTGCCCTGAAAGTCGTGTTGGGTAATGGTTGTAATCATACCAATTTCTTGTAGTCTTGGTCATCTTGACCAACTGGAACCACTCATTGGCGATTCTGCATCTTACAGGGGTAATAAACGAAGGAACAAATGATTACTGATGAACAGTGCATTTTAGTGGGAAACTGAGATGATACCTGGACATTACTTACCCCACAGCTGGGTGTGTGGTAAATTGTTGATAATAACCAAAAATGTTCCGAAATGTGTGTGCCCTGGAGAAATAAATCAAGGTCTTGAGCCTTTTCCCAGCATCTCTTTTAGTTTCCTTTAAAACCTACACCCCAGATGCTCCTTTCCTTGAGCTCCTAGGAAGCATTGCAGGAGCTCACCAGGTCCTGTGCTGTAAACAGGAAGTACGTTCGTTGGGCTTTTATAGCGTTGTAGTGTAAGTGAGCACGATGCAGCTGCTCGTGGGCTTGGCAGAGAATAACCGAGTGGGGAGATATCCAGAGTAACTGGAGCCAGACACAGCCGTAACGGTTGCTCTAGGTAATTCATCTGGGGCATAGTCACGGGTAAATCCTTCCTTTAGAATAAAAAGAAGTCTGAAAGTGCCAGGGCAGCCTGAAGGAGTCTGGCAAACAGGCCGTCTGGTCAGGTTCCCTGGGGACCCAGGGTCTAGACGGGAGGAGGAGCTGTGGGTAGAGGCCCACAGCCTCCTGTGTGGGCTGGGAGAGCTCTATTCAGTGAGTTCTGAGTACTCCTAGGAGGTGCCTGGAGCGCTGACGGAGCTGTCCGGGGAACCCAGCCTAGGCAGGCTGGTGAGGCGGCCTCTTGGTTGCAGACTGGAAGCGTGTGGCTGGGTTGGCTGTCCTCGTCTGACTTTGCACCCGAGTCCTTCTGGATTGCTGGTGTGGGGTACACTTGTGAGGGCAGCCCCGAGGTCACTGACAGGATGGAGCATGGTCTGAGATGAACCCTCACTGGGTCCCAGTCCTTGATTTTGAATATTCTGTCAAGCTTTATGTTCATCCTTGTGCAATGGATTTTCTACATAGCAAGTCTGGTGGTAGGAGGCAAGGCTACCACAGTGAACTTGGCATGTGGTCTCTTATGATTTAGTGAGGGAGACCAGCAACAGAGAATAACAGCATATTGTTAGTGCTACAAAGGAAACTAATACCAGTGCTGTGAGAGCAGACAGGGGACCTGATCTTGCCTAGGGAGTTGTAACAGGCTTCTCAGGGCAAGTACTTTTTAAGCTGGAACCTAAGGAATGAGATGGGGGAGCTGGGTTTGGGGGCGGAGGGAACAGGAACCTCCCAGACAGACAGCCCAGTATGTCACCACGGCCTGAAGCGGGCAGCAGGCATATGGAGCAGAGGGCGAGAGCCGTCGCGTGAGGTGAAGCTGGAGAGGCAGATGGGGCAGGATCCTACAGGACCCTGCAGGTCACTTGGAATCTTGTGGGGTTCGGGCTGTTAGACGGAGAGCTGTAGAGAACCATCGGAGGCTCTTGTGAAGCATGTGTGGACATGATCGGGGGTGTGTGTGTGTGTTAGACGATCAGTCTGTTAGGTCGATCTGTCTAGATGTGGAGAATGATTGCAGCAGGCAGCAGTGAGGAGGAAAGGATGATGACTGTCCTCGGGTGGTGGCTGTAGATCCAGAGAGAAGCGGCCAGCATCCAGGTGTGCAGGTCAGCTGTCAGTTCCAGAGAGGGTTTGGTCTGAGTGAAAGCCCAGCCTGCCTTGGGTAGCAGTGGAGCACATGGGCCCCAGTTGTGATAGTGGCATGACTGTCCATCCAGTTGTGGGAGAGGGACCGCAGCCGGAAAGCTGCAATGCACCAGGGTCTTGCCTTCAAGCAGCTGCACGTCTTTCCCTCTTTGGTCCTCTGTTCTGGGTGGGCTTTCTGTGCCTCGTCATGGAAAGCTGGAAGAATGAGTGGACATGCACACATGCTCGCGGGGCCTCTGCCCGCAGCCCTGTGACCAGGCCTCTTCCTGCTGGACAGGAGCAGCTGTACAAGACGCAGCACTGGCAGCCGGTGTACCCTCCGCCTTCCCACCCACAGCGCGCCTTCTACCCACACCACCCCCAGATGCTGGGCTTCGATCCCCGGTGGATGATGATGCCTCCCTACATGGACCCACGCATCACGCCCACTCGGACCCCAGTGGATTTCTACCCCTCAGCCCTGCATCCCTCGGGTAAGCACGGTGGCCTAGTGGGCCACAGCTGCAGAGCCAGGACAGTGTGGCGTTAAGGGTGTTGCCTCAAGAGGTGGAGCCACCTGGATTCCAGTCTGACCTCTTCCTCAAGTCACATGACCAGTCTGTTTGGAGACTTCCTTGTTTGCAAAATGAGGGTCTCATAACAACACCTGTCAGAGAGTTGTTGGGGAACGTCCTTAGACCACGCTTTATAAATTGCTTTGGTTAATGTTGGTCTCTCTGCTGTGTTGGCTTTGCCCTTTCCATTCTTGATGTTCTTTGTGCCTTCCCTCTCTCCTTTTTTCCCTTGATTAGTTTTTCCCATGGTTTGTCTAATGCCATTTTTAAAAAGCAGCTTTTGGGTTTCTTAATTCCTCTATATTGCATTAATTTCTGCTTTTTTTCCTGTTTCCTTGTAAATTATTCTGTTCTTTTTCTAACTAATTGTGTTGGATGCTTAGCTCATTAATTTCTTTCCTGATGTGAGTATGTAAATATCACCTGCGCTCTGAGCTGCTGAGTTTTAAGGTACATTGGGGGCTGGCCCAGTGGTGCAGCAGTTAAGTGCACATGTTCCACATCAGTGGCCCAGAGTTCGCTGGTTTGGATCCCAGGTGCGGACATGGCACCACTTGGCAAGCTCAAGTGTAGGTGTCCCACATATAAAGTAGAGGAAGATGGGCACAGATGTTAGCCCAGGGCCAGTCTTCCTCAGCAAAAAGAGGAGGATTGGCAGCAGATGTTAGCTCAGGGCTAATCTTCCTCAAAAAAATAAAATAAAAAAATTTGAAAAAGATACATTTGTATTACTGTGAAGTTTTAAATGTTAGCTTGATTTTTGTTTATTTGTTTATTTTTGGTGAGGAAGATTTGTTCTGAGCTAACATTTGTTGTCATTCTTCTTCCATTCTATATGTGGGTCGCCACCATTGCGTGGCTTGGCGAGCAGTGTACTCCCGTGCCCAGGATCCAAACCTTAGAACCTGGGCTGCTGAAGTGAAATGCACCAGACTTACCCACTATGCCATGGGGCTGGCACCTAATTTATCTTTTTGATTGATGATTTTTAATAGTATGTTGTATGTTTTCCAAGTATTCTATGGTGTTAATTTCTAACATGAATGCTTTGTGGTCAGATAATATGGTATGTATGATATAGACCAGCTGTCAGCAAACTTTTTTTTTTTTTTTAAAGATTGGCACCTGAGCTAACAACTGCTTTTTCTCCCCAAATCCCCCCAGTACAGAGTTGCATATTTTAGTTGTGGGTCCTTCTAGTGGTGGCATGTGGGACGCTGCCTCAGCACGGCCTGATGAGCGGTGCCATGTCTGTGCCCAGGATCCTAACTGGTGAAACCCTGGGCCGCCGAAGTGGAGCACGCGAACTTAACCACTCGGCCATGGGGCCAGCCCCAAACTTTTTCTATAAATACCAGAAACTAAATATTTTTGGCTTTGAACTACTCAGTTTTACTGTTGTAGAATGAAAACAGCCATGGACAATAGTAAATGAGTGAATGTAGTCACTTTACAGTAAAACTTTATTTTTAAAAACAAGTGGCAGATCGAATTTCACTCAAGGGCCATGATGTGGTAACCAACCCCTGATCGGGATTGCTTGACATTGTTGAGATTTTCTTTGTGGACCGTTACCCGGCCCTTTTTTTTTTTTTAACATTCTGTATTTGCTTGAAAAGAACGTATGTTCTCCAATGGGATGTGATCCATTAAATTGAGCTAGCTAATTGCGCTATGTGAATATCTATATTATCACAATTTTTTATCTCCTTGATCAGTTACTAAGAGGTCTGTTAAATCCCCCCACTATGTTTGTAGATGTGTCACATCTTCGAGGCCTGTCAGCTTTGCTTTCTCTCTCTGGGAGCATACAGGTTTGGACTTCACTCTGGCCTTTTAATCTGCATATGGCACCCCTGTTGTCATTAATTGTGTTTCTGCCTTTACTCTCTGCTTTGTTTGATAGTACTATCATCATGCCAGTTTTTCTTTTGATTAGTATTGATTTGGTATCTTGTTTCCAACTCTTTATTGTCGGCCTCTCTGAGCCCTTTTTGGGGGAGTGTGTCTTTGACGTACACGATGGTGTGTTTGGTTTTACTCGTGAAATCTCTGACTCGAATTGCCAAAATTGGGCGCTTGAAATTTGTTGGGATTTGATGTTCCAGTTTCCCGCTCTCCAGTGTTAGGCTTTCTGTTTATCTTTTTCTATGCTTTTCCTGTTCTTCTTTTGTTTGGATCAAAAAAAAAAAAGTTTTGCTATTCTTTTTGTCTGTGTGTTTTTCTTCTACATTCTGTTTCTGCTATATTAGTGGTTACATTAAATTCTAAGATGCAACCTTGACTTAGAAAGGCTGAGCTCTGTGTTTACTCTTAACCTGAACTCTAGCCACCTCCTTGTCAGTCTTACTTGTTTTTGCCGGGAATTTTAGTCCTGTCTTGTTTTATGCCCACCAGACTAGTCGTTATTATTGAGATGTCTCACCCAGCCTGTGCTTGTTCGGGTTTGCGTGTGTTCGCTAGTTCCTTTGCTGCTTTTTCCTCCTTGCGTCTTCCTCCATCTGAGTTCAGCTTACTTCATGGAGTGCGTTTCGTCGAGTCCTCCAGGAGAGGTTCGGCAGTAGCTTTCCTTTGCCTGGAGGTCTTTGTCGCCCTTTCTCTTGAACGGTAGCATAGCTGGGTGTAGCATTCTGGGGGGCAGTCGCTTCCAGGACCGTGAAGACAGCATTCCGTTTTCTTCTGGCTCCTGCTGCTGCTGGAAGTCGGGGTCGTGTCTGGGTCATCTCCCGGGCTCTCTTGGGCTGCTTTAAAGTCTCCTCTTTGTCTTTGGTCTCCTGCAGCTCTGCCTCAGTTGCTGTGTCCAGGTTTATCCCTATATCTGTCCTTCCTTTATTCTGTGTAGAACTCATCCTCCTCAACTCTAAGGTGTAAGTCGTTAATCACTTCTAGAAAATTCTCTTCTAATTATCGCTTTGGATGTTTCCTTCTCCCCATTCTTTGTATCCTTTCTGCCTAGGACTTCCACTTAAATTATTTTATACCTCCTTCTGTCTTCCGAGTCTCTTAGACATATAGGAGAAGTTATCTCTGTGGTGCCTTCTGGAGAAGTGCCTCAAAACTACTTTCCAGTTCAGTTTCCTCACCAGCTGTGATTAATCTGCTTTTTTTCTTTTTTTTCTCCCCCTCTAGTGGGTTTTTAATTTCAGTGACTCTGTGTTTTTATTGCTAGAATTTTTTCCTCAAATTCATTATTTTTGCTTATGTCTTATATTTTTCTTAAGTTTTAAATTCCTTCTTTTGTGCTTTTAATCACCAAAAACATGATTTTCTAGTGTTTAACAGATGATTCTGTTGTCTCAAGTTCTTGGGGAGCTGTATAATCCTGGGACTTGCTGTGGACTCCTGGTGGATTGCTTTCCACTTGTGTTCTGGTGATTTCAGATTCAAGTTCGTTTTCAACAACGCTTTATTTCTTGCAGGGATGTGGTATGGCTTGGGTTGAGAGTGTATCCCTCCCGAGTGTCTTTACAGTTTTTTCTGCCAGCCTAGAACCACCTTTTACTTGAAGTTGGGAAGTTTCTGGACCATTCTGGGTTATAAATCTGCATTCTTCCCTAACCTGCATGAAATCCAGCGTGTGGCTATGAATTCCTGGTGGGGACTATTTTTTCCCTACCCTGGCCCAGGCCAACACACAGACTTAGTCATTGTCCTGTAGTGAAGAGCATGCATTCTTCTAATCCGCCTTTTAATTGAGGGCATAGCCCTTCGAGGGTCTTTGTTTTAATGAGCATCTCAGCTGCAACTCTGCCTTGTGCAGAAAAGCCCCCTCCTTGTCCTTGAGGGTATTGAAGACCAAGCCCTCGGGCTCCTCACGCTGTGTGCCCTGCTCCCCCTGCTCCCTCCAGGAAGCACCCCCTGGTGGCTCTGGCCTGGGGCCGTGGTTTCAGCTCCCTGAGGATTTGCCATTTCTTTGGGGATACAGCTCTGCAAGTGCTGTGTTTGCTGTATCCTGTCCAGCGTTTTTGTGGCAAGAAGTATGTGTGGCAGGAGAGTTTTCTGATAATGAGGGCTGCCATATTGCCAAAAATAGGTCAGTATACTGTGTTGAGCAGTCTAGCATGGTTATAATCAATACTTAATGAGTGCTATGTCATTTTCAGCTTCCAGAGAGGGTCCCCACCACTCCTTGACTCAGACTGTCTTTGTATTGGACTCGTATAGCAATAGCATTTGAACAGAGCACCCCACAGCTAAAACAAAGCTTAAAACCACTGGCCTCATGCAGAACCATTTTCCTGGCCAGATTGTCTCAGTTTAAAAGATGGGCACAACAAAATTTTTGACTACTAAGAAGCTTTGTGAAGAAAGTGAAAAATCAGAGCTTTTCTCCTCCACAGGCTTAGGCCCACTGAGCCCTTGAATATCATCTGCACCAACCCACCCCCTCCTTTGATAGACACGGACAGAGAGGCCCTGGAGGGGGTACACATTCTCCAGTTAGTTTATACCTGGTAGGGCCGAGCTGTGATCTTTATCCTAATCTCCTCCTGCCAGTTAACAGTTACTGTCATTTGTGTGGTCCCCCATCCCCATTTCCTGTACAAAAATGAGAAGTGTTGCTGTCCCTCTTGGGGTTAGAAATAAAAGGAACTAAAACCAACATCCCTTTGCTTTTCTTTTTTTTTTTTTTTTTTGAGGAAGATTAGCCCTGAGCTAACTGCTGCCAGTCCTCCCCTTTTTGCTGAGGAAGGCTGGCCCTGAGCTAACATCCATGACCATCTTCCTCTACTTTATACGTGGGATGCCTACCACATCATGGCTTGCCAAGCGGTGCCATGTGCATACCCAGGATCCGAACCGGCGAACCCCAGGCCGCCAAAGTGCAATGTGCGCACTTAACCGCTGTGCCACCAGGCCGGCCCCCAACATCCCTTTCTAAGTCTCCCTGCACGGGTTTGGAGCAGGTGGACCTCACCTTGCCCTGCGCAGGCTGTGGTGTGTGGCTCGTCTTCCCCGTGTCTGTGCAGAAAACCTTCGGCGCTGCAGCTTGCGCAGAGGTTCTCGCTGCTGACCCATTGGCCTCTCCAGCCTTCTGCCGACATTGATGAACTCGCCAACTGGCTATTTCCAGTTTCTGTTTGCCAGGTTTATATACCCTTCAACACCGGTTCTTAATCTGGGAACAGATTGCACTCCACAGGTCTTTGAATAGGTCTCTCAGCACCTCAGATTGCATGCGTGTGTGCTGTCAGAGGTTCTGTGGTCAGAAAAGGTTAAGAGCCCAGGGACATTAAGCAGGAAGGTGCTGTGTCCATGTCGAGTCAAGGGTAACCATTGTCTCCTTTGAGCCTTTGGTTGACCCTGAGATTGGAGCCTGGCTTTCTAAACGAGATGACAGAGATGAGTTCTTTGCCTTCTTCAGGACTGATGAAACCTATCATGCCCCAAGATTCCCTCAGTGGGACTAGCTGTCGCTCTGAGGATCAGAGCTGTGTGCCTCCACTGCAAGAAAGAAAAGTGACTGCCATCGATCCAGCCCCTGTGTGGAGCCCAGAGGGCTACATGGCACTGCAGAGCAAGGGCTATTCGCTCCCCCACCCGAAATCGAATGACACTTTGGCCATGGACATGCATGTCAGGTGAGACGAAACTTGGTCCTACTGACCTGCCACTGAAGGAAGAATCTCCAGGTCTAATTGAGAGGGGCTCTGGGAGGAGGCACCGTCCCAGGAGACATTGCCTGAGGGACAGGGTGCCCTCCGGGAAAGGGTGTGAGAAGGGTTGCTTGAATGCTTTTGGGAGAGGGGCACCTGTCTGATGGCAGGACTGAAGGCCGAGGAGAAATCCTGGGGTCAAAGGCAAATCTCGCTGGACTTTGGGCGGGGGATGAGGGGGTGGGGCCCTCCCGGGGCAGGTGGGGTCCAGCGTGTGGGTTGTGGCTCCTTCCTGTGAAAGTAAAGCAAGCTGGCCTTGCCAGCCCAGTGCCCCAGACTCTTCATGGACTCCAGGCTCCAGCTTGTTGTTTGAACCCGAGGATCCCCAGCTGCTCTCTGTCTCCAGGGTGGCACGCTGAGTCCACCAGCAGCCACTGCGTTCTTCACTCTCTGGACTCCCGGGGCCACCGACCAGTCTATGGCCCAGCACCTCTGAGACCTGTGTAAAGATAGAGCAAGTGTTGGTGCTTAGGTTTTTTTCTTTTTCTTTTTTGTAATTTTTTTCTTTTTAAAACTAAGTTCTGTGTTCAGCATGGAAACCAGGAACCAGGCTCCAATCGCATTGACTGATTTTTCTGGTTCCTTTTCAGGAGTGAAAGCTCTTACTCTGCCTCCCCTGGAAGGTCAGGGGGCGTAAGTGCCCAGCGCGATCTCCTTGAGGAGAGAGGGGAGGAGTACTTGAGTGCTTTTGACAAGAAGGCCCAAGCAGACTTTGACAGCTGTGTCTCTTCTCAAAGAATAGGCCAGGAGCTTTTGTTTGCACCCCAAGAAAACGTTCAGGAAACAGGTGCTCCTGGGGGTCACACCCCGAGCCTCAGGGGTTCCCCACTGGAGCCCGACTTTGCCCCAGCAGACAAAAAGCCAGAGTATAGCAGTTGGGACATTAGCCAGCAGCCTAAGACCACTGACACAGCCAGCGGTGTCGAGAAGGAGGCGCCCCCAGAGGAGCCGTCCTGTAACGTCTCCTCCTGGGAGAAGGAAGGGAGCCCCAACAAACAGCCGACCCTGGAGCCTGCATGGACTCCCGACCCCCGGGGCTCTGGAGGCCAGCACCAGGAACAGACCAGCAGGACCCGGAGGTCGGGGCCCATCAAGAAACCTGTCCTGAAAGCCCTCAAGGTCGAAGACAAGGAGAAGGAACTAGAGAAGATCAAGCAGGAACTGGGGGAGGAGAGTGCCCGCCTGGCCAAGGAGAAGGGGCCGATTCTCAAGGCAGAAAAGGACGAGGATGAAGAGAACGATCCCGCGCTGGCCAACTCCTCCCCGTCTGCCTTGGAAGACCAGGGCTCTCCCAGCGCTAGTTTGGGCCGCGAGGCCAGCAAGTCTGAGGAGGATGAGAAGATGGACAGGGCCTGGGAGACCAGAGCCTCCCGGGAGTCCGGCGATACACCCCCAACAAAGAGGAATAACTGGATCTTCATTGATGAGGAGCAAGCCTTTGGGGGCAGAGGGCAGGCCCGGGGCCGCGGCCGCGGCTTCAGAGAGTTCACTTTCCGTGGTAGGCCCGTGGGCGGCGGCGGCATCTGTGGTGGTGGGGTCCTTGGGGCGCGGGGCATCTACAGCAACAGCCAGAGAAGTGGCCGCGGCCGGGGCCTGCGCGAGTTCGGTCAGCCCGAGGACTTCCCCAGAGCCAAGCCCCGGCGAAGAATTGCCAGCGAGACCCACAGCGAGGGCTCCGAGTATGAAGAACTTCCCAAGCGGCGTCGGCAGAGAGGCTCGGACAACGGGCACGAAGGCTCGCTCCTGGAGAGGGAGGAGAGCGCCTTGAAGAAAGGAGACTTCAAAGATTCCTGGCGGTCCAACAAGGTGTACTCTGAGGAGCATGGCGGTCTGGATGCTAAGAACCGAGGCCCTCGGGCCTTTGGGCGAGCCCTCCCTCCCCGCCTCAGCCATTGTGGGTACGGGCGGAGAGCCTTCGTGTCCAGAGAGTCAGCCCCCTGGCACAGCAAGAGTCCGGGCGCCTCCTGGCAGGAGTACAGCTCTCCTGACGCCTGTCCGTCCCGGCGACCCACGGACAGAGACTGCATCCCAGATGCCTACAGACATTCCGACTCCTTTGGCACCAGGGGCTTTGAGGACAGTCGCTTGGAGGATAAGAGGTCCTTCTTCCAAGATGAACACGGGGCAGATTCTGAAAATGCAGAGAACCGGCCCTTCAGGAGAAGGCGCCCCCCGCGCCAGGACAAACCCCCTCGCTTCAGGCGCCTCAGGCAGGAGCGTGAATCCTTGGGTCTCTGGGGACCTGAGGAGGAGCCCCACCTGCTGGCAGGTCAGTGGCTGGGCAGGTCCAAACTCTGTCCTGGGGACAAGAGCAGCACTGTGGGCCACAGGTCCCCCGAGCTCTCGTACCAGAACTCCTCTGATCACGCCAACGAAGAGTGGGAGACAGCCTCCGAGAGCAGCGACTTCAGCGAGAGACGGGAGCGGCGAGAAGGCCACGGGGCCGAGCCCGACTCCCAGGTGGATGGCAGCCTGCCTGGGGCCAGTTTGGGTGAGAAGAAGGAGTTGGCCAAGAGGAGCTTCTCCAGCCAGAGACCCCTGGTGGACAGACAGAGCCGAAAGCTGGAGCCGGGAGGGTTTGGGGAGAAGTCTGTTAGGCCAGGTGGTGGTGAAGCTTCTCCCCGTTATGAGAGCCAACAGAATGGGACGCCTTTGAAATCCAGAAGGTAAAACAGAAACAAAATCCCAGGTTCTTATTTGTTGCTGCTGTTCTGTTATGAAGCCAGTTTTGTAAGCAGCACTTCATGCATGCATGTCCTGCCATGTGTCAGGTGCCCCCAGTTCTCCCTGTTGTGCTCCAGGTGGGCGACTGCCCACCACGGCCATTGTGTGTGAGCCTCTCCATCACTTGCTCTTGCACTGCTTGTCCGCTTCTCTTGTGGCGTGTTGTTGTTGTCGTTGTGTGGCTTGAAAACCAAAACTAGAGTCCCCACTCCCATGGTCCTCTTGTAGCAGCTGTCCTAGCACCTGTCCCAACAGTTCAGCCTCCACATGTGTACTCGGAGCTCCGCCGGGGGCCGCTTCAGTGAAGGGGCGTTACCCGTGGGTGGAGCCTGGGGAGCACCAGATTCCTCTGTTCCAGGCTTGCTGCTGGGCAGTGTCCTGGTGGCGCATTGCTGGCCTCCTGGCCCTGCAGAGACGGCTCTTCTCCGAGCCGCTCTGCTTCTCAGCAGTGAGATGTGGCACCGTCTTGGGGATTGCCACTGTGGCATGGTTAAGGGCCAAGCAGTAGCAAAACAAAGCGGGCTGCCTGAGGCCAGGCGAGCATCTCTTATCTGGAATTAGAGGCTTCGAGGTGGATGGTCTGTGCTCGGTATCGGCTCACTGCCCACAGGCTGCCCCAGAATCAGGGAGGGAGGAGCCCACGTGCAGGGCATGTCTCATGCAGCCTGCGTCCCTGACCATGCACAGGTCCTGCCCCAGCATGCTGAGGAAGACTGCTTCCCACCTTCCATCCTCCTTAGAATCCAGGGTACGGAGATGTGGGGTGTAATTGTCATACCCCCAAAGAAGGAGTCACAGGAGGATGCTGAGGCTTTCAAGTATCGGTCTAGCCTAGCTTTCCAGGCCCCAGATGCCAAGACTTGGCTTTGCTTCTATTTCTGCCCCAAGAGCCTCGCAGTAGGTCAGGGCCCGGGCTCCTTGCTGGTCAGTCTCCTGTGATAGGAGCAGAAGGTTCAGCTCTGTTCTGAGTGTGCCCCCTTCCTTCTCTCCTTTCTGCAGCCCCGTTGAGTTAGGCACACAGTGGGAAGGAGCAGAAGTACTGAGCCTGGGAATGGGGTCGGGGAGAGACCAGCTTTCCCCATGAGCAGGTGGAGTGCTGCTATAGTAGTGAGGCTGGGGGTGGCCTTCCACCTCGGCTTACACATGATGCACTGCTGCTGGTGAGCAGCGTCTACAGAACAAAGGGGCCGGTGGCAGGAACTGGAGGTGGATCAGGGCACTGCGTGTGTTGGCGTGCTGTGTGCATGTGTGATTTTTCCTTTCCTTTCCTCCCCCAGCCTGTGGTTGCTGAGCTCAGGATCCTCCTTCTTTTTATAGGTCCCCAGATGAGGCCTTGCCTGGAGGTCTTGGTTGCAGCAGTGGGAGCGGCCACTACACCCTAGAGCGAGCAGCCCATGCCGCCTCTGACATCCCCGAAGCCTCCTGTGAGAAAGCAGAGAAGGAGGCCAAGCTGGCTGCTCAGAGGGCAGGCGAGCAGGGAGAGACCATCAAGCAGTTTGACCTGAACTATGGAAGTGAGTCTGTCCCCTCACATCTTTGTGGGGAAGAACCCAGGCAAAAGTGAGGTCCACGCAGCTCCTCAGGGCCCTGAGTTTGCCCTCTCACTGACCATCTTAGCGTCTGGGCAGCTGCTGGGCTAAAGTTCTGGGGCTACAGCAGTGAGCAAAACAGATACGATTCCTGCCCTCGGGTCGCTCATAGCCTTGCCGAACCCTCATAGCAGCCCTGCGGTATCCCAGTTTTTTTAGAGGGGGAACCTGAGGCCCCGAGGGGTTGACTAGTTTGTCCATGGTCACGCAGCTGGTTAGGAGCAGAACTGGGACTCCAGTGCATCTGTCTCCAAAAACTGTTTTCTTAATTGTAGTGCTACTCAGGCCTCCTGTGTTTGAGATGGCATTGTGTTGGGGGGGTGGAAGGGTGTAGAAATCACAGCCGGTTTCTGTAGACCCCAGTGGATGCAGTGCAGCTTCTTGGTGGTATCAAGCCAGGTATTGCCCGGCCTTCTGGACTGAGCCCATCCTTAGCCGTCATGTGCCTGTAGGGTTGGGTTATTCTTGGCTTCTGATGAATGGAAACACTGTCCTTCTTGTGGAATCTTGATTCAGATGCCATCATTGAAAATTGCGGGTCCAGCCCCGGGGAGGAGAGTGAGGTGGGCTCTATGGTGGGTGAAGGCTTCATTGAAGTCCTGACCAAGAAGCAGCGCCGCCTGCTGGAGGAAGAGAGGAGAAAGAAGGAGCAGGCCGTGCAGGTAAGCGGCTGCAAAGAGAGCAGGGAGCTGGAGCGGGAGGGCAGGCTGGTGCAGAGAAACCCAGAGCAGAGGTGAGGGAGTCCTGAGTGGAGCCCGAGAGAGAAGAGAGGAAGAAGGGAGTGTTTATTAAGTGTGCATTGTTTCCCAGTGCCCACTAGCCTGGTAGCCCTGTGAGATTAGGTGGTGGTGTCCCTGTTCTTAAAGAGGGTGACTTGTCCTGGGTGACAATAGCTGAAATATGGCTGAGCAGGTTGGAGACCTCCATCAGCCCCAAAGTCCATCCTCCTTCCACTGCTCCCGGCTGAGTGGGATGAGACTTGTCACCCTGGGAGTCACGGGGGTCAGGGACCCTGTACTCAGCTGGAGTCAGGGCTGGGCTCTGCATGCTTGCTCCTGCTGTCGACATTCAGATCGCAGTCTTGTCACCCCTTCTCCGGGGTGGCTTGGTTGGCATTGCAGTTTGCACGTGGTTGAGGTCTTGAGACGAGTGTTCCAGCGTCTCTGGAGCAGTTGCTGGTGGTGTGGTTTTGGTGTCTGGGGTACTCTTCCGGGGAGAACTTGTTATTCTTCATGCCTGACATCTAGGTTGGGCTACGTTGCCTTATTTCTCCCTAGGTGCCTGTCAAAGGTCGAAGTCTTTCCTCCCGGATTCCTCCTCGGTTTGCTAAAAAGCAAAACAACTTATGCCTGGAGCAAGGCGACGTGACTGTGCCTGGCAGCAGCCTGGGCACTGAGATCTGGGAGAACAGCAGCCAGGGTAAGAGTTCGGGAGCGGGGCTCAGCTGCTTGGCCCGTGGCCACCTCACAGGCCCGGGGTGTGTTCTTCAGGAACAGCCTGCTTTGAGGGCTGTGAGTACAGATGGAGCATTACTGTTTCCCAGCTTTCTCTGCTGGGACTTAGGTGCCATCCTGGCACCCTTTGCTGCCGCAGCCCCTGAATGGATGTAAACTTCTCTGCCTGAAATTTGGAAGGGCAGAGCATTCTGTTTGTGCAGTGATCAGGAGAAGGATAGCCCCCCGCCCACCCAGCCATGGTCACTCGGAGAGTTGGCTTGACCTGGCCCATGTCAGCTATCCCTTTTCTGTACCTTATGGGAGAGCAACAGGTGACTGTGAGGGGGACGAGCAAGAGCCCAGAGGCTGGCTGTCTGTCCTCTGCACCCTTCCTAACCCAGAGGGAAGGGACTGTTGGCTCCTCCCTAAACGCTCTCTTAGAAAGACAGCCTTGGGACAAAGGGGGACCTTACTTGTTGGAAAATTTGTGTCCCTAAACTTTAAAAAAAAATTCATATCCAATGCTGTTTTTTTGCCAACTTTTCATGTTAAAATACAAAACTGGGGGCCAGCCCTATGCATAGTGATTAAGTTTGGCACACTCTGCTTTGGCAGCCCAGGTTCACAGGTTTGGATCCCAGGCACAGACCTGCGCAGACCTACACCACTCATCAGCCATGCTGTGGTGGGGATCCACATGCAAAATAGAGGAGGATTGGCACAGATGTTAGCTCAGGGCCAATCCTCCTCACCAAAAAAAATAAAGTACAAAGCTGTTTTAATTGAAAAGATTCTTCTTTAATGCCTATTTGGGGCAGGGCCCTGCAGGATGCACAGATGCGTAAAACAAAGACACGTGACACCTCAAAGGAGAAGCTTGGAGAAGTCATCCATTTCTGGCTTATTTTTATATGAAATAGCAAAAGCTCCCAGAGTGAAGTGACTTGGGCCCACCGCCACATGACGAACTCCCAAGATTCTTGGTTCTGGACCTTGATTCTTTCAGCTTTAATCACATGGCCTCTCCTCATGTTTCTGGTTAAAACCTTGCTTCCAACAATTGCCAAAATAACATTGGAAAATACTCAACTCCGATTGAAAGTATGATGATCCTGTAATAAAATATTGACATTGGTCAGTTGGGTGGTGTGTGAGAACGATGGTTATCATTATGTAAATGTCCAGAAGCACCCACCCGCTGGAGTGGGCAAGCAGAGCAGCCTGGACTTGAGTCCTCCTGGGTTGTCAGGCCTCTCCCTCCAGGATTCTCCCTTGTGGCTTCAGAGGGCTCCTGGACCTTAAAATAGCGTGTAGGGTTTTGTGTACGTACACAAGGTCCGTGGCTTTCGTGGGAATCTCAAGAGTGGCCTGTGAGCTAATGAAAGTTGAGGAACACTGGCTTGGATCTTTCGAAGTCTCTGTAGAAGTAGTTGACTTCAGTGTAAGAAAGCTTCGCCACAGCAGAGGTGGTGACAGAATTCTAACGGGTGTGAGTGAGAAGTTGCTGATCTGTTTACTAGAGCATATACTCGATGAGATAATGAGAAACACGATTATTGAAATCCGTCTGCGGGGCTTGGCAGGTTGGGTGAAGCTGTCAGACGGGCTCCTGTGTATTCAGTCTGTTCGCTAGCGTGGTGTTTGCAGGGTGGGAGGGTGGTTCGGGGCTGGGGTGGATGTGTAAGCTGCACCTGTGCCGGTTGGTCCTCTGATGCTCTGGTTCTGTCTTCCTCCCTCTGGCAGCCCTCCCTGTTCAGGCCTCGACCAGTGACTCCTGGACTAAAGCTGCCACTGCCTTCAACAGTACCGAGTCTGGCTCTGCCGAGGTGAGTGGCTGCTGTACCTCTCGAGTGCTGAGTGTGTGCTTACCGTCCACGTGGCTAGCTTGTCCCGGGCCCCCTTCATCCCGGCCACCCGCTGAGCTCTCCCTCAGCCACAGCGGTGGAGCCTGGGTCAGAGGCCATTTCCATAGGCCCTGGCTCACTGCTGGTCTTCAGCCTTGATTTCTGATCTGTGTGAGGTACCTGTGGGAGAGGGAGGAAGAGAAGGATGCCCACAGAAACCCCCCTGGTACGGTGAGCGATGAGGGCCTCTCCTCCGAACCTGGGATCAGTGGGCGCTTGGCCTGGTTTGGGTCGTGAGCAAGATGAGTTTGCGGTCTCGGCCCAGGGCACCGTGTGTCTCGCACTTATGAGCTCGGGCAGGGTTGGTCTGTTTGGTCATGTGTCTTCAGTTGTTAGGCACCACTGGCAGGTCAGGACTGAAGTCAGGGTGAGGCTCTGCGAGGGGCCGGCAGTCAGGGAGACCCAACTCAGGGCCGCGCTCAGCCTCGCTTTTTGGATGGTCGCGTTTTTGAGCCTGGGGTCAGGGCTCTAACCCATTTTGTGCACAGCAGGGTTTTAAGAGCAGCCAGGGAGATAGTGGCGTTGACTTGAGCGCCGAGTCTCGAGAGTCATCTGCGACCTCCTCGCAGCGCAGCTCCCCGTATGGCACTCTGAAACCCGAGGAGATGAGCGGGCCCAGTCTGGAACCCAAGACCGACAGCCACAAGGAGCAGGCTCAGAAGCCATCTGAGCACAAGGTAACCTGCAAGTCCTATTCACAGGGCCAGGGCCTGGGCAGAAGGGGCCCTGTCTTTTGTCCTCTTCTATTCCTGGGTGCTTAGAAGCTAGCAATTGGGGTCGTCACAGTCTGTGTGTCTAAGCCTCTCTGCTTCTCCATCAAGGATTCAGAACAAGGCTCAGGACAGAGCAAGGAACACAGACCAGGACCCATCGGCAATGAGCGTTCTCTGAAAAACAGAAAGGGCTCGGAGGGGGCCGAGCGGCTGCAAGGGGCCGTCGTCCCGCCTGTTAATGGGGTAGAGATTCACGTGGACTCTGTGCTCCCGGTGCCGCCCATCGAGTTTGGAGTCAATCCAAAAGTGAGGTTTTGACTTGTTCGCTTTCTTCCCTCCCTTTTTTGTTTTTTTGCTGGTACTTGGAGAAAAAAGAGGGGCTTAGACAGGCTGTCTCTTAGGGCAGCGAGACGGGAGCTCCGCACACTGCTGGAGGAGCTGTGTTGGGGTGGAGTTGTGCACAAGGGTGCGCTTGAGCAGCCTTCTAGATTGTCCTGCTGACTCCAGCCGGGTTCTCAGGCTGAGCAGGCCGGCGATGTTCCCTTCTCTGTTGGGTCAGCCAGTGGGCATGGGCGTGGGAGAGGATGAGGGGGTGGTCATCTTGCTCATGTGCCCTAAGGAAACATCTGGCCATGTTGCTCGTGTGGTGAATGCTGCTTAGTGGAGTTTCTGAGTCACTGAGACCAGACCGTACCTAGATCAATTAGTGTGCGTCTCCGCCGAAAGGCGAGCCCGGATGATTTCACTGGGCTCTCTCCCCTCTCCTCAGGACTCCGATTTCAGCCTGCCGCCTGGTTCTGCATCTGGGCCTGCAGGGAATCCAGTTGTCAAACTGCAGGAGGCCTTGGCCAGTAACGTAAGTCTGTGCTTCCACCTCCAGCTCTGCTGGGCCCGTGCTGGCAGGCCCTGGGCGAAACGAGCCTTATGTGGCTCTGAAGCCGAACCAACACCAGCTGTGGGGTCGGGCGGACCTGGGTTTGAGTCCTGATGCAGTCGCCAGCTAGTTACATGTTCTCGGGCATGTTGCTTGAATGTTCCGCGCCCTGATCTTGTGACCTTAAAATGGGATAATGTGATTGCTAAAGTCTGGTTTCTTTGGTGTTCTTTGATTTTACAGTCTTCCAAGTTCTGTGGAAGCATGTGTTTGAGAATGCTGGGCTAAAGGCACTTGTTTACTCTGAGATTTCTTAGAGTCCCTGTAATATGCTGATGGGTGCTGGGCATCTGCAAGAGGAGGGTCTAGCAGTTGCATTTTCAAACATATGTTACCTGGCACCTCTTTTCCAGTTTCCTGAGGGGCTGACACAGGACTGGGGGAATCCAAGCCAGGTAGCAGGTTCCTGCGTGCTGGTAGCCAGTCATTTTTATGTTGTCGAGACATGGCTGCCCCTGCTGGAGCGCTCCCTGGGCTGTGGTGTGGAGGTGGTTTCCAGGGACTTCAGTCGAGGGAATCTATGATTCCCTGCTTGGAGGAGATAAGCTGTGGTCTCTGCTGCTGGCAGCTTCATCTTAGTGGTCTCGAGTGCATGCGGCCACAACAGAAGGTGCATTGTGACGTGCTGTCTTGTTTCCTCTGTGCCTGTGTGTGTTCCATGGTTTTTTCCTCCCCCCAGGCTGGGTTAACACAGAGTATTCCCATCCTCCGGCGCGATCATCACATCCAGAGGGCCATCGGCCTCTCCCAAATGTCCTTCCCCACTGCTGACCTCACTCTGAAGGTAACACCAGCCCTGAGCGAGCAGCCCCGCCTACCTCCTGGCCTTAGATTTGTGCTGTCCACTGCCTCCCTGGTGGTAATTTTCATCCCTCCCTTGCTTCCAAAGATGGAGTCTGCACGCAAGGCTTGGGAAAACTCGCCCAGTTTGCCAGAGCAGAGCTCTCCAGGCGGCGCTGGCTCAGGCCTCCAGCCCCCGTCCTCTGTGGGAGCCTCCAGCGGGGTCAACTACAGCTCCTTCGGTGGGGTTTCCATGCCACCCATGCCTGTGGCCTCTGTAGCACCTTCTGCTTCTCTTCCAGGTATCTGCACTCCCCCTACCCCTGCCAGCTCAGGGAGCCTTCTCCATTCCCTCTCGCGAGAAACCCTGGATTGACAGCCCGAGCATCACCCCCGCCTTGACTTAAGGAGTGTGAAGAAGTGGGAGTTTGTGTCTAGGCTGGGTGGTTCTAGCTTCCCCTGTTCGGCAGATAATGTGCACTTCCTGCTTCCCTACTCTGGGAAGCAGGCCAGGGGACTTGGGCGAGGTGCTCCCAGCTCCTGGAGAAACCTGGCTTTGAGTCAGACCCGAGTCACGTGCAGGGCTGTGCGCCTCCTTCCTGCCCGCGAGTGTGTCTGCCCTCTGGGCTGCGGCTCCCTCTCTTAAATGGGAAGAGGGCGGTGGTGGCGCTCTGTGTGGTGGCCGAGCTGAAGAGAGGAGGTGGTCCCTAGAGAGTGCTTTGCATCCACCGAGCTCTCCACAATTGATAGCCATTTTTATTGCTCTGTTGGTGCCCCAAGGGAAGAAGATGGGGTTTTTGAGGGCTCAGCTGCCAAAGTCTCAGTGATGCAATTCCAATAGATCCTTCTGACCCTCCACTGTGGACTCAAAGCAGGGAGATGAAGAGGAAAGTGACTGAGAGACCAAGGCAGCCCTCAAGTAGAGTGCGGCCCCGTCCTGAGCGTGCGGAGCAGGGGGCCAGTGGTTGGTTGAGAAGGGTAGGCTGGAGCCCGCTCCCCTTGGGCCCTGAGCCGCTGCCTCCCCAGGTTCCCTGAGGGATGAGGTAGGGGTGTCAGCGGCGGGCGTGGTGCTGCAGGAGCACGGGCCCAGCAGCAGGGGACTGAGCACACTGTGCACGCTCCTTGCCTCCCACTGATTCCCCAGGAAAACGTGCACTTGTAGAATGTCCCCTAAAGGGTCACTCAGGAGCAGTGGACTTGATCCTGTTGTACCTCCTCTCGGATTCTGTTTCCAGGCAACCACCTGCCACCTCTGTACCTAGATGGCCATGTGTTTGCAAGTCAGCCCCGGCTGGTTCCTCAAACGATACCTCAGCAGCAGAGTTACCAACAGGTGACGACAGCAAGCAAGGGGCCCGGTGGGGTTGGGGGTGCAGCACACAGCGTGATTATTGTCTTCATTTATTTGTTCGTTGTCTGTTTCGTTTTCTGTGTTTCTCACGTGTAACACCTAGCTCCTGGCACACCACGGCAGTCAGTCCATTTTTGTTGAATGACTAAACGAGAGACAAGATAAATGGAGCTCAGTGCTCCAGACTCTGCTGGTTTTCCTTTCTCAAAGTTCCCCTTCCTGTGTCCTAGCTGGGGAATTAGCTGAAATGGAGTTCTCTTTGGTGGTCAGGTATCCTTCTGATGAAAAGAAGAAAGGCCTAGACCCCCAGGCATGGATGCATTTAGAGAGAGGTAGTTTTAGAAACGAGCAGGTGTTTGTCTTTATGCAGGATTGGCATACTTTCTGTGCTGCAAGGGGTTGATTTCTGGAAGTCTCCCTCCTGAAACTGGTGCAGGGCCTTCCAAATGGTCCAGCACCCCCACAGACCCGTGTGCCTGCACAGACCAGGACAGTGGAGCTCTCGGGGAGGAGCACTGCTCCAAGTGCAGATTCGGGGACAGAGGACTTGGCCTGGCCTCACCCCTTTTTAAAACATCTTCTTAAATGTTGCCTGTTTAGTTGTGCAAGATTCTGATCTTCGTGTCCTTGGCTCGTACTGCAGTACTGCGTGTGCTCTTCCCCGTGCGCGCGTCTGTTGACGGCTGTGTTCCTGAAACCCGTCTCTGTTGCTGAGCGCAGCTAGGATCCGTTTTGGTGCTGCGCAGAGTCCAGTAGAGGAACATGCTGTGGTTGGGATGGCTACCAATGTTTTGCTTTTTCCTGAGAGCAAGGGAAGCACAGGATGTGCCCGAATGTGCATGTTGGGCAGTGTTCCAGCTGCCTTGCAGAGGGGCCGGGGTGGTGGACGGTGGGTGACGGAGAACCAGCTGGGAGGGCACGGTCGTTAGCTCCCTGGCTTCCCGTCCGCAGGCTGCCGCTGCCCCGCAGATCCCCATCTCCCTTCACACGTCTCTTCAGGCTCAAGCGCAGCTCGGACTGAGGGGCGGGCTCCCCGTCTCCCAGTCTCAGGAGATCTTCAGCTCCTTACAGCCCTTCAGGTGAGGTGCGAGCGCTCGGGGCTGGCAGCTTGCACGCAGAGGTTCAGACCTTCGTGGCCTGTGGGCTTGTTCCTTTTGTCCTGCTGCTGTTCTGCACGCTCTGCTTTCGGGGGCTGGGGGAGCTCAGTGATTACGGTTCATTATTGCCTGTTTTGCAGGAGCGGCCATGGCTTCGACTGGGCCTTGCTTTTCTTTCTGTGTCCTTCTGCCACCTTTCCTTCTCTTCACCTCCTCTCTTCTCCCCCTCCTCCCTTCTTTCCTCCTTCCCACCTGGGACGTGCTCTTTCAGTGTGTCTGGCGTCCTGTGGTTTGGCATCACATAGGGTTTCCTGTCCTTGTGCAGTCTGGATGTGTCCATGTGTTTAGTCCTGTGATGTGCAAACTGTGCTCCGTAGACCAGCAGCATGAGCATCATCTAGGCTTGTTGTAAATGCAGATTCTCAGGCCCCGTCGCAGACCTTCCGAGTTACAATCTCCGGGAGTGGGGCCAGCAGTGTGTGTTTCAGCAAGCCCTTCGGGGGTTCTGATGCGTGCTCACGTTTGAGATCCATTGTGTACTCACGTACCTGACGCCGACTGTCTGTCTGGCTTTTGCAGATCTCAGGTGTACATGCACCCTAGCCTGTCGCCGCCCAGCACCATGATCCTCTCTGGAGGTACAGCCTTGAAGCCTCCGTACTCGGCATTCCCAGGCATGCAGCCCTTGGAGATGGTGAAGCCCCAGTCTGGCTCACCCTACCAGCCCATGAGCGGAAACCAAGCCCTGGTCTACGAGGGCCAGCTCGGCCAGGCTGCCGGTCTGGGTGCCTCACAGATGTTGGACTCCCAGCTCCCACAGGTCGGGAACACAGTCACTGCCCCCTAGACACTAGACTTCTTTTCCTTCATGCTGTTTGTAGTCCTGACTGGTCCTCGGGCTGCTAGAACCAGGGCTAGATCTCCCACCTGTTCAGAATAGTCACGTCACCTCTTCACCCCGGGACAGGCTGTCGCCTCAGAGCACTGCTGCCTCTGCAGCCTCTCCCCCCGCTCTCAGACCGTGGGGCTAGGGGAAGCAGGGAGTGACCTCTTGGCATACTCACTGATGCTTCTAGACCGCTCTCCCTCCCTTCTCCTTGAGACCTCAGCTTTGAAGCCCACACCGAGCTGGCCTCCGTGTTCCTGTGCACCCGGTTCTGAGTCCAGTGTTTGGTTCTGCGTCTTCCTCTCCCTTGACCCGTCGGCAGTGTTGGACGGCTTGAGGGTCACTCCCCTCAGTCCTTTGAGCCCTGGCTCAGTCTCTCCAGCATGGCTCCTGTTCTGGTTCTCGGCAGTTTCGATGTCTACATAGATGACACCCCCGCGTCTCCGTCCCCATGGGCTTTGTCCCCCAGTTATGTGGCCTCGCCACCGGGGCTTGGCTCTGCCCACACTCCCATCTGGACCGGTCACTGCCAGTAGCTGTACCTCTTCCATCATTTCAAGTTGAAGGGTCCTACCCGGTCAGTACCTCTGAGTTTTCTAACTTGCTTTCTCTGCTCACCCAACTCCAGCCACCTCTCTATCGTCCCTCCCTTGACTGTGGGCTCGCTTCCCTCCTTGGCCTGGTTACCAGAGCCAGCAGAGCCTCCCCTCCACATTTGCCCCAAACCCCGCCCTCACCTCCATTCATCCTGGTTAAATCCCGTGTAGCCTCTGCTCCAGCTGTCTGACCAGAGAAAACAGACCCTCGTTTAGACTGGACTCGGGCTGAATACGACCTTGTTCCGGCAGCTCACCTCAAGTGGGTCTGGGCGCCTCCCTGCACTCAGGCCCAGTCCCCTGCCCTCTTGGTGGCTGGTGCAGACTCGCAGCTTTCTCTGCATTGCTTTCTACCCCACTGATCTTGGTTCTGTGTCACCAAGGAAATAAAAGTAGTAAAAAAAAAAAAACCCAGAGAACTTCTGCAAGCTCCCCCCGCCTCTTCTCTTTACCCGTGTGGGCTGTTGCCCTGCATCCGGTGTAGGCCAGCTGTGCGCTCTGCTCTGGCACCCTCCTTCCCACCTGCTCTGGGCCAGGCTCCAGCACGTCTCCCTCTTTCCTGCCTCAGTGTCCTTTCCTGTCAGCACACAAATGTGCTACAGTGCTGCCCTCCTGGTATGAGAGTCTCTGATTACATGCCTGCCTACCCCTATCCTTCCTCTTTTTAAAAAAAGCAAAACTTGAAGGATGCAGTAGATTCTATGTTGCCAAATCCGATGGTTCGTTCTTCACACTCCTCCTGCTGGCCCATAGGCGGCATCTGACCGCTGATCACCCTTTCCCCCTTGAATCATGCTCCTCTCGCGGTTGTGAGGACTCTGCTCCCGGTTTTCCTTCTGCCCCGCTGAAGCCCTCTTCCTTGGTCTCCTTGGCTCTTTCCTCCTTGCCGCCCCCCGCCCCATCAGTAATGTCATGTTCCCCCTGGGTTCTGTCCTCGGCCTAGAAATAGTCTGATCCATTTCTCTCAAATTTATGTCTTCAGCCCAGATCTGCCTCCTGGACCTGAACTCCAGACCAGTGGGCTGCCCAGCATCACTATCGTGATGTCTTGTGGGATCTCACACTGAGCATGTGCTGCAAACATCATGTCCAAAACGTGATCTTCCTCACAGTCCTGGTTGTCCAGCCACACTATCTTGGGGCCCTACTTCCCCTCACACCCTCTCTGCTCCTTCAGCAGAACCTGTTGGCTCTACCTTTGGAAAGTATTCAGAATCCAGCCATTTCTCATCCCCTCCACCCACTGCTTTGTCTGGGTGATGCAGGAGCTCCTGCCTGATGATCCTGCTTCTGCTCTTGGGCCCTGACCGTCTGTTCTCAACGCATCAGGCAGGGTGCCCCTTAAAACACAAGTCAGGTTATACTATACCCAGAGCCTGCGCTCCGCGGGTGGCAGCGCTGTCCTCATCTGCATCCTGCACCATGTTGTGTGCAAGGGGGAGCACAGGGTCTTGAGGCTCTGGCTGCCACATGTCTCAGTGATGCAGTTCCAATAGATCCTTCTGACCCTCCACTGTGGACTCAATAGCAGGGAGATGAAGAGGAAAGTGACTGAGAGACTAAAAGTGGCCCACCCCGTTCCCCTGTCCCAAGGGTCTCCAGGCCCCCCTCCTTCCTGTCACCCGTCTTGTTCTGGACTTTAGAAGTGGTCAGTTAGGCCTGCGGGCGTCCCCCCGTTCTCCTGTCGTAACATGCTTCAGAAGGATCCAGGAGGCTCCCTAAATCCCAGAACCCACTTGCGTCGTGTTTTCTCCCACCTTAGACACGAAACAGTGAAGGTGTTTTCCCATTCTGTGCTACACAAAGGGCTGCAAAGATGCCCTTCCTGTGCAGCTCTCAGCTTAGATGTTAGTCCCTGAGAAGCCTTCCTGACCTTCCCTGACGCTTCTCCCCCGCGCCCCCCACCCCCTGCACACAGGGTTTGCTGCCCACACTCCGGCACCGTTTCTGTGTCCATCATGTCACTGCGCTGTCATCACCATTTCCCGGTCTGACAGTGTCCTGGTGCTTCCCAGCATATAGCGTGCCTTCAGTAAACCTTTGTTGGATGAAAGCAAGAGGGGCCGGGGAGACACGACCCTTTGTGAACTCAGAGAGGAGCCGCACGCTTACACCGTGAACTCCTTGCAGCGTAGCGCCTGCCCGTTGTCTCATCACCTGCTACACACCAGTGATCAGACCTGCCCCCTGCCATCGAGAGTGTAAAATCTAGGGTCATCTCTGCTGTACTCTAATAGAGATCTAGGATCTTTACTGTTGTGCAAAGGCCCTGCTTTCATTCCTTTGAAATAAGAATCTGAAGTATAACATATAGTCACTCTCGGATGCATGTATAACCACTGGTTTGTGGCTTTCTCCCCAACGTCTCTTCCTCCTCCTGACTGTACCTATTGTCCAGCAGCTGACGATGCCGCTGCCAGGCTCCCAGTTGCCCCTGCCTCGGTATGGCTCTGGGCAGCAGCCCCTGATTCTGCCACAGTCTATCCAGCTGCCGCAGGGGCAGAGCCTCTCTGTCGGGGCCCCCCGAAGAATTCTTCCACCTGGGTCCCAGCCTTCGGTCCTTAACACCAGCAGAGAGGTAAGGATGACGTCATCCCGCTGTGATCCTGGGGACAGTCATTGTCTTATCAGCCCTTTCTAGCTAGTCAGGAACCACTGTTATGGCAGAAGATGCCAGAGGTCTGGGGTACAAGCTCCTGGCCTCACCACGCCACTGATTTCCTACTTGTTGCAAAGTCCTCTTGGGATCCTATGACAGGAACAGGGTTCGGGGGTATGCTAGCAATGTGTGCAAGCTCGGGTGTGTGTGAAACCGCAGGGCAGAAAGGGAGGTGTGTGTGATTGACGCCCGAGGGCCAGCACGGCCTGGGAAGCATCTGTGGAGGCCGTCTCAGATCAGGTCCCGGAGATCCTGTTAGCATAAGCCTAGGGCTGGGGTCCAGGGGTTCTGCTGAGGATGGCCTCTGGGGTAAGGAGGTGTAATGTTCACAGCACTGCCAGTGCCCTGTGGTGGTGCACAGTCCGCTGTCCCATCCCATCCAAAACAGAACAAAGACATGTCACGGCTCCTGCTGCTAACGAAACGGGGTGGGAGGGCAGCTTGCCTTAGAAGATGCCTCTTTATCAGAAATTCTCAGGGGCTCTTACTGGCTTTGCCCATGGTGGTTCCGCGAGGGTCAGGCTGTCTCCAGGGCCATCAGGTGACAGCTGGTTACCTCTTGGTCTCTCTAGTCCTCTCAGATGGAGGTGAAGGGCTTCCACTTTGCCGACAGTAAACAGAATGTTCCTCCAGGAGGCTCCGTGCCGTCACCGCAGGCCTACAGGTAAGAAGGGCCCTGGGAGTCGGATGCTGCGTAGCTGAGCACTCGCTGTAGGTGCGACTCGGCGCTTCAGAGGAACCCGTGGGGCCCAGGGAGGACAGTGGAAGGGCACTGAGGCTGGTCCCCTTTGTAAGCCCATGTGTCACCGTGAAGTTTCAGTGCTGAGACACACTCGTGTTTTAGTTAACCACAGGAAAAGCAGCAGTTGGGAGAGTGGTTTTGTTTTTAACCATCGTCATCAGATGCTCTGGACTGGGGAGCTTTTTGGAAAGGCAGGAAAGGGAATGGCTAACGTCAATAATGTCAGAACCGACGCTGACTACTCAGAGCTTCCTCACCGGATTTTCAAAAAGGATTCGCTGGCCAAGAAGCCACGCACCCCAGAAGGTTCCTTTCCCAGGGGCCGCTTTTCCCTGGACGGGCCTCTGACCCTGCCAGGGCTTGTGGGGCCGTGCCTTACGTACTACGAACTGCCACCTCTTCTTTGCTTCCTCTGTGTCTGTCTCTGCTTCCAGTAACTGTCCCAGGGCCCTCAGTTGGGTTCGGAGGTGGCTTTGTACGAGTTATTTCCTGGAGTGACTTATATTAAAAAATGAGAGAACCTCTGGTTCTGCTGACTTTTTCACCCCTAAGGAAGATGTGCTGGACGGGAAGGCGCATGCTCTGGCTGTGGGCCCAGGGGTGGCACAGTCGACTCTGGTTAACATGTGGGAGATTCCTGGCGAGCCCTCCTGTCTGCACATGAGTAGAGCAGACGTGCTGACTTGCAGTGCCTGTGAGGTCGACAGCGCAGCTGCGGAGCACCATGAAGGCCTGACCCGCTGAGGAGCCCTCTTCCAGTCAGATCACCGTCTCTGCGAGTCGTTCACGCTGCCCGCGAGCGCTCTGCCCAGCTGGTCTGGGGGTGTCCAGGCCGAGGCCTCTCCTGTCACATCGTTCTCTACTTCCCACTGCATTTCCAGAGAAAGGGATTTTTGTGACTTTTCCCCGTTTCATCATCTTTTCTGTTGTTTTCAGTCTCTTGACTTCACTTATTTTTGTTTGTTAGTTCTGTTGTCTGACTATTTTTCACATAGGCCAAAACAACAGAGCTGGAAGGAAAATATATATGGAGAGCAGTACAGAACAATGCGTACAGTTTGGAAGAAAGAAGGAAGCTTCACGTAGAGCCGGATGCTGCCACAGGCAGACTCCAGCAGCACCTGGCCCCACAGCGTTCCTCAGAGCCGCAGCCAGAGCGGGAGTCTCCCGTAACAAGAGTCATCTCTGTCCGTTTGGTGTAGGAATGGCAGCAGCTTTACTCTTTGGAGAATATTTAGGAAGTATAAGCCTTAACTAGTAGCCTTTGTTTTGTTGGTGTGTTAGTAGGGTTGGGAAAATCAGTGTAGTTTTACAGAGCAGCGTTTCCCAAGTTTTCTGGAAACAACCTCTGAGGCATGCCCTGCCAAAAAAGGGTTTCCTGGTCACATACTTGGGGGCATGCTGTACCTGAGACAGCTTGTTGGGAGTTGTCGTGCTCCTCAGCCTGGCGTCTACACGGCCTCCCTGTCGAGAGTCCTGTTCAGCTCGGCACACAGCACTTCCCACACGTTTCTTGACCACAGACTCTTTTCTCACGTAGCGCCTGATTAACACCCCTGAGAACTAGTGTCTCGTCAATGGAACAAATTTAGAAAGATGTTCTACATTTTTGTCCCTCCTGGTATCTCTCTCTACCACCCCCTCCCCCCCAAATGAAGACCAGAAAAATATTCGGCATAATTCTCATATCAGGTTTATAGACCTTTTTCTGGGTCATAGAATCACATTGCTCCAGACCCTCCAAACCCTGAGAGATGGTTAGTGTCCTCCGTCCATCTGGTCGGTGTCTGCCCACAGTGGGGGCCTCGGCCTCTGTCCCTTCGGGTGCGCCTCCGTGAGCTGTGTTGGCGGTGCCGACCGCCGTGGCCCTCTGCACTCCGGTGCTGCGGTCCTTGTCTCCGCTGCGGAGAGGTCTGCGCCGCGTGCTGTACTAGGCTTGACTCCGTTTCTGTGGTGACGCGTGTGTTCTCACCCCCTGCCTTTGGTTTTTTCAGGCCTAGCTCTGCTAGCCCCAGTGGGAAGCCCTCTGGATCAGCAGTTAACATGGGCTCTGTGCAGGGACACTACGCTCACCAGGTAGAAGATGGCTTTCCAGCCCTCCAGCCCCGGACGCTTAGGCCCGTCTCCAGGCGCCAAAAGAGAGGGGACGGTCCAGCCCATTTGAGCACAGCTCTCAGACAGAGACGTGCCCTAGCGCTTAGAGCATGGCGCCGGGAGCCGGGCAGCCCGAGTCCCTCCTGGCGAAGGCATTTCTCCTCTTGACGGGCGTCTGGATCCTTCCTTGTCCTGCAGAGAAGGGAGGATGCGGATTCCTCTGAGGAGGTGACGCCAGAAGGTGGACTATCCCTGCTAGTGATTTGGGCTGTGAAGGCGCTGGACGTGGTTAGGTCTGTGGGTCAGCTCTGGAAGCCGGGGCGTGTGTGCGCGTGTATGTGCGCGGTGTCGCTCCAGTGAGTGCTGTGTCTCGTCTTGGTCCTCGGCTGGGTGGGGTCACAGATGCAGTGGCAGTTCCCCATCGTATGATGCCAGGGATGTCTCAGTGCCTTTGCCTGCAGGCGCTGCTCTCTCCACAGTGCTCCAGAACTCGATGGGGCTGCAGAGCTCAGACATGGCAGGCGAGGGTTTTAGTAGAACAGGATTCCTGGCCGGTGAAGGCGGAAGGTTGATGGCTCGTTTCACTCCTCCTCACTGGGCTCCCCAGAGGGTCACTCCTTGGATTGCTTGGACTGAGCTTCTAGGGCTTTCTTCCAGAGTTCACCCCACTGTGTGAGGCAGGATCGAGGCTGGTCACCCTGTGACACGCTCCGCTGTGCAGAGTTGCAGACTGATGGGACCCTGACTGGGGATTTCAAACAAGGGTCCTGGGGGAAGGTTTCCACAGAGTGGGGGTCGGGAAATGGAAGGGTCTGGGAGAAGCAGTCCGCCGCGTGGCCCCACGCCCCTTGTGCAGACACTCGGGGGTTCTGAGCTCGTAGGCTGCGCTGGGATCTGCTCGGGGCATTTTCACCTTGGGGCGTGGGGTGCACTGATTTGAAAAGGTTCTTCCCATCGGCCTTGGATGTGCTGCTCCTGCAGAGGCCCCTGGGCATCGCAGAAGCCTTCCCGGAGGGAGTACCCAGTGCCTCCCTGCCTCTCCGAATCACTGCACTCAGTGCCCGTGGGAGGGAGCAGAGCAGCCTCATGCCAGTGTCCTTCCTAGGAGAGTTACTTCTAAGGTCCTTCAACCAAAGGATGGCCTTCTTAGCGTAGCTTTTCTCTGTGACTCAGGAGCAGGAAGCGGGTGGTGGGAACTATGTATCCGGACAGGTGTTCCTGACTCAGGGTAACTTTCTTTGTCCCCATTCATCTGTCCAAAGGCAAAGCAACGAGTGGATGAAAAACCCAGCCTGGGAGCCGTGAAACTGCAGGAGGCTCCTGCGGCCACCTCCCAGATGAAGCGGACCGGAGCGATCAAGCCTCGGGCGGTGAAAGTGGAGGAGAGCAAGGCCTGAAGGTGCTCGGCTACACCTCGCCCGGCGTGAGGACAGTGCCGCCGCTCGGCCTCTGTGCAGCCAGATGCCCAGGAGTGTCCCCAGGCCCCCGTCCAACCACCCGGCCAGACTCAGATCTCCCTTCTCTTCTCCACTCCTGAAAGCTCCATTGTCCAACCAGCTTGCACCGTGGATTTACGGCATTGACCTGCTTGCTTTAGTACGAAACAAACAAACAGATGAGCAAACGACTCCATTCCCACCTCCTTTCCACCTGCCCTGGAGTGACTGGAGCCTCGTGCAGTGCAGCTTCCCCACCCACCTGCCTCTCCTGGCCCGCTCCGCTCCGCTCCGCCGGGCACCTTCTCAGCAGTGCTTCCTGCCCTCCCGGCCCTCTGGGCCCCAGGCACAGTGATTTGGCAGCAGGGTCATTTTAATTTGAGGCTTTTTATTTTAAAAAGCAGCTAAGGTTTTGTCAAAGGAGAAAGGAAAGGAAAACAAAAACACAAGCTACGTCTGTACAGCTAAACTTTTCTACTTTGTTCTCCATCCTCTCCCTGACCCCCACTTCTGTTTCCGGTAATTTCCTTTCATCTCTCTCCTGTTTAGTTTCATACATCACTGCGATACCTTAAGAGCTGACTCAAGAATGCGTCTCCTCCTGCTCTCAGTTGGTTAACCTTTGAGAGTTCTTGCAAAAACAAGTGGAGGGTGCTAACACCCCCCTCGTGAGCACTCCGATGGCCAGCTATCTGCTGTGGGAGGCGAAGGAGCAGGCGCCTCAGTTGGGTTCCAGGCCCTGGCCTGATGAGCACAGGGAGCTTATGGGCAGCCCAGTGAAGATGATGACATTTTTTAGCATAAGAATTACACAGAATTTCTGTCCTGGACTCTTCTAAAGCCAGTGGATACGCTGACTACTGGGCACCCAAGATGAATCATGGAGATTTAAAGTCACTGGTGTTTTCTAGTTTGGCCTGGACGGGGCCAGCTGACCGCACCATAACCCCATCTGTGTCCGTGCTTTGGGGCTCCAGCCCCTGTAGGGGCTGCTGTTTTACACATACTCCCATTCCTGGAAGCCTTCCAAAATACACCTTTCTCCTCCTTCCTGTGCCTGCCTCTTAATCCTCTGGATCCTCCTGTCCCTCCGACTCTCACGCAGCTGGTCACTAGAAACCACGAGGTTTTTCCACGTGGTGACTGGAGTGCACAGACTGTTGTTTGGTGGGTCTTCAGCAGAGGCGTGTTGTCCGTGGGGCTGCTAGGAGGGCTTTCTTTTTCTCCTTCACTCCCAGCAGAGGCCCAGCTGTTGGGACAGAGGGCCCTGAGCTGCACAGTGGTTATCAGTCTTTCCAGATGCTTGGGGCAGGGTCCAAGGGGAGGATGGATTGCAGGGTTGACCGTGGTTCCCAAAAGCCTGGGCAGCCTCCGAAAAATGACAGCCTCTCTAGTCTGCACAGCCGCCTCTAGCAAAGCGTTTGTGTGAGCCATTTTATGCTGGTTTTTCTGTTGTTTTTCAAATAAGAACTAGAAGGAAATCATCCCAGATTCTGTCATTCCACGGAAAGGGGAGGGGAAATTTCAAGTTTTGCACATGCTCTTCAGAGTAACTAACCGGCCATCTACTTAAAGGAGCTGCTGTCTGCCACCGCTGGTGGTCCCAGGGAAGGCCTGGCTCAGAGGACGAGCAGTAGCAGGCAGGGATGTGCCCTGCAGAGTCCACCCTCGGTGTCACCGTGGGTGTGTGACAGTCGCTCAGGCTGTGGTTCTAAGCTCTGTGTAGTGTGGAACATGGGGAAAGAGGCGCCTTGGGAACCGCTGGGGTAACTCCTTGTTGCTCTGACTGCTTTGAGGAAGTTGGGAAACAGCCTCCTAGCAGGGTGCCAGGTGTTGTCTGGAGAGGGCCGTGTTCTTGAAAGATGCTTTCCTGCTCAGTCTGTAGCTCTCAGCATCCCCCTCTGGCCTCCACCCGCAGACCCCATTTCTTACCAGCTTGACGTTTTTTTCTTTTTCATCCCCTGAATCTTTACTCTGAAGGCTCTTCTCAAGGAGCTGCCCGCTCGCCTGCCATGTGCTCACCTGCTCTTCCCCTCTTACCCGGCAGCGTCTGACTGCAGCTCCACTCCCCCCGCCTGCCTCCATTGCCCTGCTGCCCCCGCTGGGCCACACACGGCCCGCTGCCTGCACGCTTAGGACCACGGCCAGACCCCTCACCTAGGTCCAGTGCACGTTGTCTGTCAAAAGGAAAAAAGATTTTCTCACTTGGAAATTGAACAGAACAGTCCTGGATGCTGTTACAAACTCAAGATGTACCCTTCAGGTGAACCTGCCGTCAGAGTGACAGTACTTCCTGTTTGAGAAAAATAAACACAAAAGGGTCACCTGTTCTCCAGCCCCTTTCTCTATCTCTGTATCCCCCCTCCCCAATAAAAACAGAAAACACTAGAATTTATTTATATGTATTGATGTTGTAGGTCTAGGTGAAAACAAGTAAATGTTTCACTGCTCTATTTATATATAATGTCTGAATTTTTCTGTGCAGGAAAGGCCAGGAAATTGCATGTGAAGTTCAGTGCGTTCACCACCTCCATGTGCCCGTGCTGCGGTCTCTTTCCCGCTAAGATACAGATGTTAAATTGGACTGTGGGGGCAGAGGGCAGGTCTCGGGCCTGGCCAGCACCCAATCCCTTCCTTGGTCTGATTAAATACAGTTTTTAGTGCAGAGATGTTTTAAGGTGCAATATCTCTCTTCCTTTCATGTGGTTTTAGAGCCAAGCTCAAGGTAATAGGACTAAGGGTTTTGTTTTGGTTTCAAACCCCATCAGAGTGCAAATCCATGCAGAGACCTCTGCCAGGGTCCGTGGGGCCTTTGGCACAAACAGGTGAAGACCAGCACTTAACCTTTCTGCTGCTGAGATGGGGGCGAGGGGTGTCAGAGCCCCCTCTCACTGCACCTTTGCTTGCTAAAATCACCCTCCCTTCTAAAGTTGGCAGCTTTGCCCTGGCCATTGATGGTGCAGCCCATTGCTTGGCAACCAGTGACCCTGCAATAGTGTCCCTCCAGTGTCAACTACTTGGGGGTGAAATCCCAGAGTGTGGGCTTGTGTATCCGAGAGGCATCGTCCACCCACTGAAGACTTCTCTGCCAGCTGTATTTGGTCTGGTTTTCTTTACTGTTGCTTCCCCTTTTTTATCCACATTATTATTGTTTTCAAACTTGGAATTCCGACACTTCTGGCTCTAGCTTCCTTAAGGGAGAAAACAAAGGATGACTCTTAAACGTACAGAAAAATTGGTTCGTCTGGTTCCAAAGCTGTGGTCATTCCAGCCACTTCTAGAGATACTGGGGTGTCTTGTCATTAAATACTGGCATCAGTTCTCTCCAGCCATGCCCTTGCCCTCCTGTCTTCTGGATCTGCCTTCTGGATGGTTGATGAGGTTTGTGACTGATGCTCAGAGCCTTAGGCTGAGGGTGTGCCCATGGCCATGTTCAGAACTGGCCCACTGAGACAGGCAGTGTGTGGCAGACTGGTAGAGCCCCTCCCTGCTGTCTGGTTCCCCTCTGCTGAGTAGCTGCATGTTCTCTCTCCAATCTATATTTGTCCCTTTTCACTTCTTGCAGAGCCAGCCTGGGTTAGAAGGTCTGTTGGAAACGGCCTTCAACAACCAAGGACACTAGTGTTTGTGCTTTGTTGTGTTCTGTGATGAATGGGAAATGCGGACCTCCAGAAAGCCAGCTCTTCCTGTTTGAAAATGTGAGATGGTTCTAAGACAAACAGACCCCCGGGACAGGAGCAGCTCAGTGTTGGGGTCAGACTCTGTCCCCCGCCGTGCTCTCCCTGGAACCACCAGCGCATACCCGGCTAGTGATCTTCCAGGCGCATCTGACCTGCTGCTCACCAGTTCTCCACCCCGATTGGGTGGCCTCCAAGATGGTAGCACGTCCCCAGGGCCCTGTCTTCAGCATGTTACGAAGCCTTGGAGTGGGAATTTCTATTAAGGCTCTGTGGATGACTTTCTTACATTGTTTAAAGGGGTTACTGTACTCTAAGCTTTGGACCTCATGCCTTGCATAGTGAAAGGGGTTTGGGGTTTTCTTGAGAGGATTGTGTTTTGTTGTTTCCTTTTGTTTTTATTTTGGCCTTTCCTCTCTTCGTCTCTTCACGTAGACCAGATATTTGAAAGGGCAGACGATGGCTAAAGGTGTAACGTGCAGCTTGTTCATACGTTATTTTGGGGATGCTTTTACCTTGGATGGGAAATGGAATCATGGATTCACCGGGCCGTGGCGGCACACTCACCCTTCGCCCTTTCCCTCCGGTTCAGTACCTATTGTTTCTCCTTTCAAATATGTGATTGTACTAGCTCTTTCCATATGAAAGAATTCTCCTTATTTAAATAAAAAAAAAAAGTAAAAAAAAAAAAACTAAAGCTGAACTTGCTTTCTCAGGCCGTGTCCGTCGATTCTCTGTCGTTTCACTGGACAGACTGACAGATGGAAGCCTTTGACTCTTGAGGGTCAGTTTCCCTGGAGATTAGGGGTGACTTGGCTGAAATGCCTTAAAGCAACATGGGGGAGAGAAGAGATTGAAACCTGTGGTTAAGGTGTGTCTTCCAAGTGGGTTGTTGGCATAGCAGCCCCCACCCTCTCGTCACCAGTGGATGTACTGAGGGTGTGCGTGACATCTGTGTGCCCTCCACTCCCGCCCCCCACTTCACCTGAGAAGTAGGTGCATCCGAGGAGATGTGATTGATTTGTCGTGTTTTGTTGCCACTTCTGGTGTCCCTTCTGCTGGAAGTAGGAGAGGATTATGCTGCATTTGCAGATGGGAAAGAGGAGCAAGCCAGGCGTGGGGCATTGAAGGGTCAAGGGTTTGCGTTTGGGTTCAGGCGGCAGTTCTCAGTTGTGCTGCCTCCTGGCTGTGTGACCCTGGGAAAGACTTCACTCCTCCCAGGCACAGTTCCCTTAAAACGTGGATTGTAACAGTACCTACCTCATGCGGTAGTGAGGATTCAAAGGGGCAGCGCTTAGCATAGCGCTGGACACCACTTAGAAGTTATCCCCAAGTAAGTTTAAGTGTTTCCATGAGGAAGCCGGCCCGCCCTGTCCTTCTGAGCCTCTTGACTGTGGGAGAATGGGACCGGGCCCATGCAGTCAGCTCTACAGGCCACACCCTCCCCTGGGTTCACTGCCCTAGGGACAGGAGGTTCACAGAAGTGCCGGGAAGGAGGCTGAGCGCCCCACAAGATGGGGGCTCTGAACCCTGCAGGCGGCCCCTGCTTGCACGAAAGACCAAAGCAGGAGAGTCGGGCCCAACTCCTCCAGGGGCCCAGGGAGCCGTCTCTGCCACAGGCGGGGTGAACACCGGCTCCCTCCGTCTCTACAACCGTGGGTGGCTCAAGGCCAAGTCAGAAGTATCCTTCACTACATTCTAACCGCTGTCATCTAATTCTGGGTTGACCAACACGTGGGAGAAAGTCCTTGCAAACACTTTAGAGCCCTAATTCCAGTTATTAAATCAGTAGTACACTATTTGTGTGTGAGTATTAACACAGACCAGGGGATCAAGAAGGGGTGGGGCTGGGGAGAAGGGTTGTGCCCCGCCGGTCCAGTGAGCACACGGGAGGGAGTGGTCCCCTTAACGCAGGGTACCGTGTCCCGCCCAAAGCGGGCTCCGACACAGAAACCCCCGCGCTCGGGACAGAAACGCGGACGCGGTCTGGTCGCCGGACACACTGGGCCGGCGCCCACTGAGCGGACCGCGGGCGAGCGCCCGCCGTGCTGTAAAGGCGCCGCACGTGCAGCGCGCGCAGGAATCCCGGAGCCCCGGAGCCGCTAACAGCAGGGAGAGGCGGGCCGCGAGCCAGTGCGCACGCGCGCCGCTCCCCCTCGGCCCCGCAGGCGCGGTGAATCGAGCGTCGAGCAGGGCGGACGGCGGCGCAGATCGCCGAGCGGCCTCGCCCCCGCGCGCGGCCAGAGACCCCAACGGTCGGCGCCCGCGGCGGATCCGACGCCTGGCTTGGTGCAGGGGGCGGCTCTACGGGGATTCGAAGAAACGCGGGTACGTTTGGGGCGCCGGGGACAAAGAGCCCAGTCGGGACCTGGGAGAGTCGGTGCAGGACGCGCGCGCGGCCTGCGGACGTGCTGGCGCCGGAGGCGTCGGGGTCCTGCCCGAACCGGGGGCGGCGCCCATGGCGGGTGCAGCCTGGAAGGAAAGGGCCTGCAGTTAGACGCAGTCTCCACTTGAAAATGGGTCTCCGGGGCTGGTGCGCCTGGGGAAAGAGGGAGGGCACCCCGGGGCAGATGAAAACTTCGGGAAAGACAGTGGCCGGACAGTTGCAGCCTGCGGGAGAGAAAGGAAGTGCCCGGGAAGAGGAGTGGGGGCTTCCCAGGGTAGATGAGGTCTCTGGAGAGGAGGGGGGTGCTCAGGCAGATGCGGCTTCAGGGAGGGAAGGGGGGCATCAAGGATAGACGGGCCTTAAGGATAGAAGGGGATTGCCAAAGGCCAGACGGGGCTTTGGTGCGAGAACAGGGGCGCCCAAGGTAGATGCAGCCTTAAGACAAGTGGAGCTTAAGGGAAGATGAAGCCCCGGGGAGGAAACGGGGGCGCCTCGGTGCAGGTGCACCCTCAGGGTGAGAAAGGGGACGCCCAGGGGATGGTGCTGCCACAAGGAGGGATGGGAGAAGGCACGTGAGGTGGATGAGGAGGCTCTGAGGCTCAGAAGGTCGAGGTCACTGGGCTGTAAGCCTGCCACACTGCCCAGGTGGGGTGGGCAGGGGAGGCCATTTCATTAAGGCGGCCTCCCTCCCGGGAAGTGCTGAGCAGGTGTTCATGGAATGAGTTATTGAATGAGTGCCTGTTCAGTCCTGAGATTCCTGAATTCCCACCTTGGCTGACTGCTGATGCCCTCCTGACTTTCTTGGCGACCCCACAACGTGGTTCTCCCTGATGCATCTGGGGTCCTTTTCTCAGCCTCTGGTGAGACTTCAGGGTTGCCCCCCATTTACTGATGACAGTTCTTCTCTTTTCCAGGGCATCTTCCCAGCCTGCTTTTGTACAAGATGTTGGGGTTTTTGCAGCGCCCTGTAGTGGTGACGGCTGACATCAACTTGAACGTCGTGGCTCTGACTGCCGTGGGGTTACTGAGCCGACTGTGGCGACTCTCCTATCCAAGGGCTGTGGTGTAAGGCAGGCAACTCCATTCATGGTGAATCGGAAAGAAGTGTAATTTGTTCAGTGCACCGGTAACAGGAATTCCCTTTTTAAACAGTGTAAATGGGAGAGTAAAATTCTAGGCTTCTTGGTGATGGGTGTTGTGGGCAGTTAGAGGACAGACCAGCTTGTCCCAGGCCAGCCCCTGCAGAGCCCACCTGTTTGGTCTTGCTCCAACGGTCTGTAGCAGGTGCAGTAGCCTTACGTGACCATTTACAGTCTGAGAGTGGAGAGTGGAAGGTTGAGGAATTTGAAAGTGAGTTCTCATTGACCTTAGACTGTACTCTGTCATAATGGGAAATGATTGCTGTTATTATTAAAGGGCTGTTTTTTATCTGATTAATACATGTGTCCTTCTCCGTTTAACTTCTTATTATGGAAAACATCAAACATAGTAGAGTAGGGAGAATAGCGTAGTGATCCTCCATTGAAGTATTCAGCACCCACCTTCAACAGGTAGCAACTCTTAGCCAGCATCCTCCCTGCAGTGGGTTTTTTTCAGTGAAATCTTAGACATTACATTTCATTCAGAAATAGTTCAGTATATATCTCTGAAAGATCAGGATTTTTAAAAGCCACATGACCACAGTAGCATTCTCAGGCCTGGGAAGTTGACAGCGATTCCTTTGTGTCAGCAAATGTCCTTGATTGTCTGCACATGTTTTGCTGGGCCTGGTTCCTGCGTGTCTCCCCTCTCCACCTGAAGCTGCCTCGTTGGGTCACCAGGTCTGACTCTGACCCAGCCCCAGATGCGCTGGGGGCCGGGGGACTGGGCTTGCGTCTGTGAGGCCTTTCAGGAGGCTGGGTGACAGTGCACCCGACATCAGAAACTAGGGGGAGAAACAGAGTCTGTGTCGGAGAAGCCTCCTGCGTGCCCGGCTGTGCTTGGCGAATTTCTCCTCATCCTTATGGGTGGAGGACGCTGGGCACGTGTCTTAATATTTGGGGATGCCACGCGGTTGGGGCATCGCTCCCGAAAGTCGTTTGGAAACACAGGTGTGCGTTTCTCCCTGCCCCTTTTTTTTACAGTTAAATTTCTAGTTGAGTTACAATGTGGGTTTGCTTTTCAGTTTCGATGAGGTATATTATGGCCAGTACATCTCTTTCTACATGAAGCGGATCTTCTTTTTGGATGGCAGTGGACCGCCACTCGGCCACATGCTGCTGGCCTTGGGAGGTAGGATTCATCAGTAAGAGACGTAGCCCTTTAAAACTTGTAAGTGAAATTTCTTGAGGGCCAAAGCCATGTCTTCTTGATTCATTTATCATGGTTTCCCCGTAGCCTGCCACAGTTTGGCACTCCAGAAATATTTGCTGAATGGGATAGTCATGGATCTTCTGTTTTAGGTTATTTGGGAGGATTCGATGGTAACTTTTTGTGGAACAGAATTGGAGCAGGTAAAAAGATCATTTTCATTTCCCTCGTTTGCGTCTATTATGATGGGGAGGTAGTGGCTTTCATGGGGCTTGACAACGGTTTATTAACCTAAGTCCAGCGTATGATAAGTTGTCTTACAAGTGAGAGACTTCCCATAAGTCTGGTCAGTATCTTAGTGTTGACAGTGGTTATTTTAACCCTGGTTTTTGGTACATGTAGCACACTCTTTACATGGTATCTGATTGTACTTATCTTTTGTATGTATAAATTTTGCATGTTGCCACACGTTTCTGGAAATAGGTGGGGTAAATGTATAAGTAAAGCATTAACTAATTTCAGAATCCTTAGTTCTCATGCCTGTGCTTGATGACTACGTAAAGCTAATTTCACCTGCACTCAGTTTCTCTCGTGGTCCCCAGTCTTGTAAACTTGGGTTTGAGAGTCTATGAACGAGATACTCCGTTGGAAAACACACCTGCAGTATATGAAGGTGGGGTGTGCATGGTGCCCCCTGCTCCGCTGTGGTTGCTTTTCCAGAATACAGCAGCAACGTGCCCGTGTGGTCCTTGCGCCTGCTGCCGGCCCTCGCGGGGGCCCTGTCAGTGCCCATGGCCTACCAGATAGTGTGGGAGCTCCGCTTTTCTCATTGTGCCGCCATGGGAGCTGCGCTGCTGGTGCTCATCGGTAAGACCTGGGCCTCTGCCTGCTTTGTCACGGCGCAGGGAGGAACTGAACCCCGATGTTTGTTACATTTCAGCCCGCGGCCCAGGGGAGTGGGTGGGTTTAGCAGATGTGCCCCTGCAGCGTTTTGTGTTCACAGGAAGGAAGGAAGGAAGCACGTCCAGTTCCACGAGAGTTGACTCTGGGAGTCTCCCTGCTCCAGGCTGTGGGCCTATGGAGCTGTGTGGTCAGACTTTAACATTCTGGGGGTGTGTCCGTATAGAGGGGGCAGCCCAGACAGTGCTCCTAGATCCGCCACGAGCACCCTCACCTCCAACCAAGTCTGTCACCAAATGATAACCTCGTTCCGCCACATCCCAGGCCTCGACCACCTGAGATGCACTCAGGGGTTAGTGGGTATTCCTCAGAAAGGATCTTTCAGCCGAGATTTATGAACAAGTGAAATCAAATCTGATGAAAAGTTAGACTAGAAAATGAAAAGAATTGGTGTTTATTAAGTGATGACTGTAATTGAGGCCCTGTGTGGATATGATGCTACAACATTCACGGTGGCCCTGCAAAGTCGTTGTTACTGCAGGTGAGAAAAACGAAGACTCAGCAAAGTCCAGTGACTTGCCTGAGGTCACACAGGTCTTGGTAGGCGGGCTAGACACTGAAGAACTTGCTTTCGCGGTTCTGGAGCATGTCCCCCTTCTAGCCACCCCATTCTGAACTTCCCTCCTTCACATTATGTGACTTTCGGGATCTGTCCGTTTCTGTGAAAGTTTTTATCTTTATAGATTTGCCCTTGCTGCCTTACCACTGACCTGTGGCTTGTCCTTCTGACAGAGAATGCTCTGATCACTCAGGCGAGGCTGATGCTCCTGGAATCGGTGCTGATATTCTTTAACCTGCTGGCCGTGTTGTCCTACCTGAAGCTCTGCAACTCCCAGAAGCACGGGTATGGAGGATGGGGCGCGTCCCTCCCGATCAGCGGGGAGGGTCTCCGTGGTTTGTTGACCTGAGAACATCTGATACTGTTCACTTTGGGGAGCTGCTCGCTGATTGTCTTTCAGTCGCCTAGAGCGGCCCTTGGCTTGTGACTTCATAAATACGTCCTCATTTTTCTGTAACTTAAACTAACTGGGAAATTGTTGTGATCAAAAAGAAAAATTCCACCAGGACTAATGTTTTGGGAGATAAGGATTCATTTTTCTTATACCTGAAGCCTGGTACAACCAGCCGACCCCAAGAGAGCTCTGAAACGTGGCCTTGTCGGCCTTCGGGAAGCAGTTGGTGAGCTCTTCCCAGCTTTGTTTTCCTGCTTCGCCGTAGGCCCTTCTCTCTGAGCTGGTGGTTCTGGCTGACGCTGACGGGAGTGGCGTGCTCCTGTGCCGTGGGGTGAGTGGTCCATGGGTCTGAGGTGGTGTCCACGTCCTCCTCGTGCCCTGTCTCATTTTAATTTTAACTCTGTGTCCGTCGTGTCTTTTCAGCATCAAATACATGGGTGTTTTCACGTACTTGCTCGTGCTGGGAGTTGCTGCCGTCCATGCCTGGCACCTGATAGGAGACCGGACTTTGTCAAATGTAGGTGCGGGTGTCGAGTGCGGGGTGAGGCTGGCCCACGTGGGGTGCGTAGGTGGGTGTCACAGGGGCGTTTGGGGAAAAGGTTCCAGAAGAAGACGGGCCTGGGCGAGCCTCCGCGTCCCTGTCCGCATGGGAGGTCAGAGTTTCCGCTGCTCGCTCTCGCGGAGCCTGCGATGTCTGAGGTGGCACGCCTTTCCATACAGCAGGAAGTGACTTTCCCTCCATCTTCTGCAGGTCTGTGTGCTCTGTCACCTGCTTGCCCGAGCAGTGGCTCTGCTGGTCATCCCGGTCATCATGTACTTGCTCTTCTTCTATGTCCACTTGGTTCTGCTCTGCCGCTCTGGGCCCCACGACCAGATCATGTCCAGTGCTTTCCAAGCCAGCTTGGAGGTAGGAAAGGATGCCGCGGAGGCCCTAGAAAGAGGATGATGCTCGACTCAAAGTTTTCTTATATAAACACCATCACGTGAGCATTGGAGGAAAAACCCAATCGAGAGATGACGACTCCATCCACTTCGGTGTTTTAAACTAACGCTGAATATCCTGGTGGTATGGAAATAAATGCAGGGCTTTGCTCCCTTCACTGCTGGAGAAAGGTGTGAAGTCCTGCACATTCTGGGCGGTTGCAGAAGCTTCATAGGATGAGCTTGACTCTGGCATTCGTTCATACTGATTTTGCAAAAATAGTAAAATGTCCCAGTTGAGGTGGTAGGAGCGTTGACTCTGAACTCAGACAGACCTGCTCTTCCATGCTGGCTCTGTTGACGGCCAGTTCTGTGTGTTTGGGCAAATTCCCTAACTTAGCCAAGTCAGGGTTCTCATCTCTTGAACAGCCATAATTGCTGTCACCGCAGGAGGCCTGTGGGGGCTGTGAGGGGTGTGGAGGGATCCCCGGGTGCCTGCCCCCGAGGCAGTCAGTCCCCGGAAGCTCCGGTCGGGATTCTGTAACGTGGTACCACACGCCTGTTCCTGGCTGTACGACGCAGTCTAATTCCAGCGCCCCAACCGCGCCCACATGGAGGAGCGGCCGTCGGCGGATGTGGACTGGTCTCGCTCACGCGGCACCTTTTCGCTTTGTCTCAGGGAGGGCTGGCTCGGATCACACAAGGCCAGCCCCTGGAGGTGGCTTATGGGTCCCAGGTCACCCTGAGGAACGTCTTTGGCAAACCGGTGCCTTGCTGGCTTCATTCCCATCAGAACACCTACCCCATGATGTAAGGAAAGTGACCGTTTGAATTCCAAGATGCTAAAATGTTTTGTTTTTTCACATTTTTGCCATTAGCAGCTTTCACTTTAAATGAAGAAGTCTAAGAGGCAAAAACAAATTGCACTCTCAGATCCTGACTATCGAGGAGTCTTGTTGTTTCTGTGTGTAAGACGGTGAGCGGGACCTGCTGAGCACAGGGCCCCGGCGCTCCCCGTGTCGGCTGTGCGACCCCCGCGCACAGGCGCTCGCTCCCGATGGAGTTCTGCTCAGCTTCATGCCTTCCGGCCCCGCTGAGATTTCAACTCGCCCGTTTTATCCTATTTTCCCCTGAACACCTTGCTAGGTAGTATTTATAGGAAGCTTAGGAGAAAGGCCACTGGCTGTTCGCCGGCCACTGGCAGATGCATCTCTTTTTGGCTCCTCCACGCAGATACGAGAATGGCCGTGGAAGCTCCCACCAGCAGCAGGTGACCTGTTACCCCTTCAAGGATGTCAATAACTGGTGGATCGTGAAGGATCCTGGGAGGTGAGGACAGGTCCTGGACTCGCACGGCTTGCCGGAGGAGGCCCCTGTGCTCAGTCCCAGCTCTCCTCCCCGTTCCCCTCCCTCCCCGCCGGCTTTGAGACCAGCTCTGGGCTGATGGCCTGCCCTCCCAGGTTAGGCCCTGCCATCCCGGGTTAGGCCCTGCCGTCTCGGTTAGGCCGTTCCAGGTTAGGCCCTGCCGTCTCCATTTGGCTCTGCCGTCTCAGGTTTGGCCCTGCCATCTTGGTTTGGCCCTGCCGTCTCGGTTAGGCCCTGCCATCTCCGTTTGGCCCTGCCATCTCGGTTAGGCCTTGCCGTCTCCGTTTGGCCCTGCCATCTCAGGTTTGGCCCTGCCATCCCGGGTTAGGCCCTGCTGTCTCCGTTTGGCTCTGCCATCCTGGGTTAGGCCCTGCTGTCTCCGTTTGGCCCTGCCATCCTGGGTTAGGCCCTGCCGTGTCGGTTAGGCTCTGCTGTCTCTGTTTGGCGCTGCCATGCCGGGTTAGGCTCTGCCGTTCCGGGTTAGGCCTTCCCTGGTTAGGCCCTGCCATCCCGGGTTAGGCCCTGCCATCTCGGTTTGGCCCTGCCATTCCCACTTAGGCCCTCCTGTCTCCGTTTGGCCCTGCTGTCTTGGGTTGGGCCGGTCCTCAGTGAACTGCCTGCCCCGCCTCTCCTCCTGGGGTTGTACACACAGGTCCCAGCTCCCTTCCTCCTCCGCCTTCACTGCCTCTCCCCTCCGTATGAAACAAGAGTCTCTCTCAGAGGTGTCTTCTTGCTCAGGCCTCACAGATGGAGGTCCCCGTTGCTCTCACTCCCCGCCTCTGTCCGTCAGCCAGTCCTAGTGATTCTGCCTCCCGACAAAATCTCGAACCGTCCTGGTGTCCATCTGCCCCCCTCCTGCCTCCCCCGACAGTCTGCTCCCATGCCGTCCCCCCTTGGCTTCAGCAGCAACCCCCCGCCCTGTGGTCTTTTGAAACATGGGTCACCCTCCTCCTCAAAGCCCTCCTGAGCTGCTGTTGGCCCCTCATGGTGGCCAGCAGGGCCTGTGCAGTCAGCCCAGCCTCCTCCTCCTTCCTGCCCGCTCCTGCTCGGCTCTGCCCCGCCTCTGATTTCTAGAGCCAGGCAGACTCCTGCCGTCGGCTGTGCATGTGCTGTCCCCTCAGCGTGGAACCACCCTGCCTGCCGCTCCTTCTTGCTTAAGACTCGAAGGTCAGCTCTCTGGGAGGCTGCCTTGGCCGCCCTCCAAGGCTCCCTGCCCCTCTCTGTCCCTGTCCTGCCGTCTCCCTCGTATCCATGGTCTGTCTTCTGCTGACTGGATCTGTGTGCTGGCGTGTTCATTCTCTCCTTAAACTGAGTAACGTGAGGGCAGGGGCCCAGGCGCAGCAGCACCCAATGTTGGGAAGGCCTTGCGCACTTCCAGGGAGCAGATAGTGGACGAGAAGGCCTGTCTGTTAGGAGGAGTTCTGGGTGGGAGCCTTTATCGCCGTGGCGTTCATAGACAAATGGAGGGCACCGAAAGGTGATCGTGGCAAACGGAACTGTGGGCACCGAAAGGTGATTGTGGCAAACGGACCCGTGTTTGGAAGTTTGGACGGTGACCTTGGGTTTCAGGAAAGAGTTAAACGAAATGTATGTGTTCTGTTCCTATACGAGTTCACCTCGTCTCAGTGCAAATTGATGGGCAGCTGCACTGTTCCAGGTTCCCCTGCTGTGAGGCCCAGAGCCCTGCTGCCCCGTGAGTGTGGTTGTCTCGCAAGGGCACCGTCCAGCCCGCGCTGTGTCTTCCAGGCATCAGCTGGTGGTGAACAGCCCTCCAAGACCCGTGCGGCATGGGGACATTGTGCAGCTGGTACATGGCATGACCACCCGCCTCCTCAACACGTGAGTGCCTGTGGAGTTTCCTCTGCTGTTGCTTCCGAGCAGAGCTCGCCGACTCTGGTCTCTCCACCCCCAAGTGGAGCAGCACTGTCCTCTGCACTCAGTGTGCGGAGGGGACCCCAGTGACGGCAGCTGGGGGTGGCGGTAGAGCTTAGGTAAGTCAGGGAAGACGGAAGCACCTAATCCATCCCACAGTAGGAGGCCCGGGAGCTTTGAAGGATGTGGTTGGTGAGCAAGAGAGCACTAGGGAGCTTTCACAGAACGAAGCATGTTCCCTTCCACAAAGTGGCACCCACCAAAGGATGAGTGAGTCTAGAAGGATGGAAGTTGGGGCTACATAGGAAGGATCGCCAGTGTTGGCCCTTGGTCCTGACCTGACCTGACCTGTGACCGGCCTCTGCGTATCGACGTACCTGGACCTACCCCACCTGCCTCTTGGGTCATCTTGTGAGGTCTTAACGACTCCCATATGTGGCTTCAAGTCCTGGCGTCCCCCTTGAGGCCACAGCTCTGGGGTGCTAGCAGTCTGGCCTCTGGCCCGCTTCTCCCCGGAAAGAAGCGGTCGCTCAGCCAGCACCCGTGATTCCTCCTCTTCCCCTCTTCCTCTCCCATTCTGCATTACTCCATCAGGAAATCCTGTGGCCTCGGCCTTTGGAATTGACCCCAGATGGGTCACTTCCTCCCCCTCCCTGCCCCCTCCCAGGCCAGGCCCCGTCCCCTTTGCCCTGTGCTGCTGGAGCCGACGCACCAACCTCCCACCTCCGCTCTCCTCGCGCAGCAGCCCGTGGCGCCCTCTGAGGAAACACCGTCTACTCATGTCACTTCTCTGCAGAAAGCTCTCCAGTGACTTCCACGGTGTGACTGTCACTCTCCCCTGGCTGCAGGACCCTAGGGACCCAGCTCCTGGTGATGCCTTGGTGACCTTCATTCCAGTCACCCTAGCCTTTCTGCTATCCCCACAACGGCCAAGTGCAGCCCCCCTGACACCTTCACGCTGGCTGTCGGCCCGGAATGGTCTTTGCCTCAGATCGCCCAGGGCCCACTGGCTCACTTCCCTCAGCTGTCAGCTGAATTGTCCTCTCCTCAGAAAGCATTTCCCAGGGGCCGTCCCCACCGTGTGCATTTTATTGGTGGCGCTCATGCAGCCCGGGCTCTCTGGTCCGTTCGTGCGATGGTCTGTCTTCTGGGGGCGTCAGGTGGTCTCATGGCTCACTGGGGCCCTCCAGCTCCTCCACAGTGCCTAGCCCTCGGTGTCACACAGCAGGAGTAGCGCGTGGTGGGACCGTGTGTCTGGATGTCTGAGGTCGGTGTCACAGTGGGCACCTTGTCTTCCAACAATATTCCTGGTGCCTCAGCCATTTCTGAGTCCTGGCCATCAGGGAGCTGCCAGCCTGCACATGGCCGTGCTCCTGGGACAGTGGGCACCTTCCTCTGAGACTCGCATTGTCCTTTGAAAGTGGGATGGCGAGACCTGCACAGTTTAGACTGACATCTGTGAATCCCACGTCATGTGTGCTTTCCCCCAGGAATGAGGTCATTGCAGGGTCTCTGCCTGGTCAGTTTCCATTTCTCCCCAGGCCCTTAGGTGGCGTGTCCTTGTGTAGTGGCAGCTAGGAGACCTGGTTGTCCTTTAAGGCTGAGCTGGCTTTGTTTCTGAAAAGCAGCGTTTTCCCCTTAAAGCGGTCCCTCTGCAAGCATGGTTTGGTTTTCCAGGCACGATGTCGCGGCCCCCCTGAGCCCCCACTCGCAGGAGGTCTCCTGCTACATCGACTACAACATCTCCATGCCCGCCCAGAACCTCTGGAGGCTGGTGAGTCCAAGCCGGAGACGGTGTCGCGATGGCCGTCGATGTGCGCACTTTCTAACGCAGAGTGTTCAGAACCGCCGTTTAGACTAGTTCTGATTCAGATGTAAAATTAGGCAAGCGATTGTTCGTCATGAAAAAGTCGTAAATGGTGTCACAGGGAATAGACTTCCTTTCCCCTGGAATGTGAGAATCTGGGTGGTTTTCCTCTCTCTGAGGAACGAGTTTCCAGGAAGATTGCTAAATGCTGGGCTCTGTGCGACGCACGTGGCCCTGCAGGCGAAGGTTCCCTGTGGCGTGGTCACTTGCTCAGTCGGAAGATCAGGTCACTGAACACACAGGGTCGGGGGCTCCAGCCACCCTCCCTTCACCAGGGAGCCTCTTCTGTCAACCCTGCCTGACAGTAACAAGTGCCCTCGTCACAGGATGCCCTGGGAGGGGCCTGGCCCTCCCGTGGGGGATTCCTCAGGACTGCCCCTTCCTGAGGCAGCCTTCCTGCCAGTGACCCTGGAACGTGCTCCCCTGATAGAATCACTCTCGCTCTTCAGGGCTGCCCACAGAGTCCTGGGCAGGTAGCAGGGAAGCGTTCTGTTACGGGGCCATGGCGCCATCTGGGAATTCAAGGCTGTGAGTGAAATGCAGTGGCACTCCTCCCAGCCTCCAGCAGGCTGCAGCCGCTCCCCACTTGACACCAGCCTCCCCCCCCCCCCCCCCCCCCTTGGGTTTCCCTTAGGGGCAAAGACCCGCCTGCCGGATGCCGTGCTGCTCAGAGGGGCTCGCGGCACACGCAGGGCTCTGCAGGCCTCTGCAGGCCTGCCTTGCCCTTTGGTGCACAGCAGCACCTCTGTCGCGTGTTGCCTTCTCTGTGCTGCAGATACTTGTGTGCATTCTGCCTCCTCGTCCTCTCCTCCCATGTTCCCGCCTTGACGGGGGTTGTTTGTACCTGCTCCTTGTCACCTGAGCTCTCCTGGTGGAATTTCTACTGAAGGTCCCCCTACTCCCCTGGCTGCTGCCAGCTTATTGCTGATCCCTTTCCTCCTCCTCCGCCTCCTTAGTCCCTGCTGTTGGCACCTTTGGCTCCACATACACACATTTCCAGAAATTGAGGAATGAGCTCATGGAGCAAGAGGGGGAGGACAGCTGACTACAGAGTGTGCCTGCTCCGTCCTGCTCCCGCTTAGGCCCGGGGCTCGCTGGTTCTCACAGCAGCCGTGTGACTCACAGGGTCATCATGAGGCTCCGAGAAGCTGAGACAGCTGTGCCGGCTGCTCTTCAGGTGTTACTGTGTTATTGCCCAGCAGCAGGACTCCCCTCCCAGGGCATCGTTCAGGACGGGCTCTGTCCTTCCTCTGTGCCAGCTTTGTATTTGCCACATAGGGACTAAGAAATGCTCCGCGTGGGGCCGCGGTCTGAGGCCTGTCCGTGAACAGGCGCGTGGGGAGGGCCTCCGTCTGTTCGGTCTCCACCGTGAAGCCTCTGTGTGCTGCCTCAACGGAGCGGGGTGCGCCCCCAGTCCGCCTGGCCCCAGCCGCGTACGCAGGCGTGTTAGGAAGAAGGGCGCAGGCGCCATCCAGGATCAGCCCCTTAGCTCCCTCAGGGGCTGGTCCCCTTACATCAGACCAAGTCGGTTTCATTGTTTGATGACTGGTCTTCATTGTACATTTAAGGAAACTTGAGAAAGAATGGAGTGATTGTCGAGACCTGCTTTTACAGGACATTGTGAACAGAGAATCCAGTACAGAGGTTTGGAAGACCATCTTGTCGGAGGTTCGCTTCGTGCACGTGAACACCTCCGCCATCCTGAAGGTAAAGGAGCGCGGCTGCTGGCCCGGCCCCCTGAAGCTGGGGGTTCGCTCACCAAGTCCACTGCGGACCTCTTCAGGCTCGCTGGCCTCTTACCAGGCAGGACATTTGGTCCGAGTCGTTGCCGTGTTTACACCGAAGGCGGGGTCTCTATAACTGCTCAGAACTGAATCCTAACTGAAGAGCCCACCACAGAGTCCGCCGCCCTTGTTGGCTGCCGACAGTGGCCGGGTGGGGCTCCCCTTCCGGCCTGGGGGACCCAGCGACTCGGGCTTTTCCCATGGTGCCCCTTATCTTCCTTGGTCTTGCTAGCTGAGCGGAGCGCACCTGCCTGACTGGGGGTTTCGGCAGCTGGAGGTCGTGGGGGAGAAGCTGTCCCCGGGCTACCATGAGAGCATGGTGTGGAACGTGGAGGAGCACCGCTACGGCAGAAGTGAGTCCGCCTGGCCAGGCTGCTTCCGCCTGTGAGCTGCTTTAATAGGACGCCAGCACAGAGCTCTGCTTTGGGTGGGGACTGACCGCATTCCCACGCTCCGTTACCAACACCCCCGCCCTGTGCTTGGCGGAGCAGTCAGCAGCTGCAGGTGTTACTCTGAGGTGCCGATGGAAGGCAAGCTGAGCTCTCAGGGTCAAAGGATCCGAATCTGATGGGGTGTATGGCAGAAGGGGGAAGCTAAGTGGTTTGACGGAGTCGTTGTGAGTTGTTTGAAAAGCCGGGAAGTCAGCTTTTTACTCACCTGACAGCTTCTGTAGTGAGCTCCCTGACCTTACTCTACTCATGTTTTTTTGGGTTCTGGTATGTTCTGTCAGGCCAGGAACAGAAGGAGCGGGAACTAGAGCTGCACTCACCTACTCAGATGGACCTGAGCCGAAACCTGAGCTTCATGGCCCGATTCTCGGAGCTGCAGGTGACGGCTCGCTGGAGCTGGCCCCCGCCACAGGGAGCACTGTGGTCTGTAGCATGCTCTCCTTCCCCACGCCAGTCTTTCCAAGGGGACCTGGCGCGGCGTAAAGGACCATTTCCCTCTCCACCGTGAGTGACGCGCACAGCACTCTTGGTCCCCTGCCTTGTGGCTTTGCAGGCAGGAATAGTCAGGACCTAGGGAGGTTCTGCAGCAATGTTGCATTGCCACATTCAGGGTCTGTTCTGAGGCTTCCCAGGTCAGGTCAAAAGGGGCCAGGGTCAACATGATGGAGCCCGAGAGAACTCAGAGCCAGAAACTCAGGGTCCCAAATCTAAAACTGCCGGTCGCACCAAGTCCAGTTACTTAACCTCCAGGCGAAGCAACTGGAGCCCCTGGGGTGGGCACCTCCTGGGGCCACAGCCAGCTCAGAATTCAAGTCTCCTGACGAGCATGCCCATCGGCCTGTCACGCTGCCTCTGCTCCTGATCCCAGTGAACTTGAGGTTGGACACCCCATGCGAAGGGGCAGCAGTTGACTTTGACCCTCTGACAGACCCCTGAGCAGTGAGGCGTCTGGCTGTTTGTCTGACCCAGCGCTCTGGCTTTCTCTCAGTGGAGGATGCTGACGGTGAGGAGTGATGATTCCGAACACAAGTACAGCTCCACGCCGCTGGACTGGGTCACCCTGGACACCAACATCGCCTATTGGCTGCACCCCACCACCAGTGTAAGCCGAGCGGCCATGCCAGCTGCAGGTGGAGTGCCCGGTGCCCCGAGGCGCCTCTGGTGCTCAGAGCAGCCATTCCATCCTCCCAAGTCTGGCTTTCTCCAGAGCTGTCCTAACAAAGCCTGGCTGGCTGTTCTCTAAATACCGTCAGATGCCAAGGAGGAAGGTCCTGGCATGTCTGCATAACGGAGGAAACCGGGCTTTACTGCTTTTGTAGGAGTGCATTGTTCCCCTCTGGCAAAGGTGGTTTTCCCAATCTTCCCCCTTCATTTGCTGCATGGCACCGGGTCCGAGCCTGCGGGCACTTCGTTTACATCCACATTGTCTTCACCCGAGACCCGGCCCTGGAGCTGGCCCGGCATCAGTGCTCAGCAATTAGGCTCTGAAGGAGCACGTGCTCAGGGTGCACAGCTTTCTCCTTCCCACCCATCTGGAGTCGAGAGATGGCTCCTTCTGAAGCAGGGTCTGAGATGAAATCTCGCCCGTGGGGTGGGCCCAGGAGTTCCTGCTTCGCTCCGCATAGCTCTGTGTTAGTCCCTCTGAGGTCAGCTCTGTCCTTAAGAAAGAGTCCCTCTGCTCCCAGCTTTCAGTTTCAGCTGACAAAGTTGAAGCCTCAGCACTTCTCTAGACACCTGTCGGGAGCAGGCCCGCCCGTCCTGGCAGTAGGGGTGGAGGAGACTAGAGCCAATGGTGTCTCCCTGTGCCCCTGCAGGCTCAGATCCACTTGCTTGGAAACATAGTGATCTGGGTATCGGCCAGCCTCGCCACGGTGGTGTACGCGCTGCTCCTCTGCTGGTACCTGCTCAGACGCCGGCGCAGCATCTGTGACCTCCCCGAGGGTTAGTGCAGCTTGCCCGCATGCATCTTTATGCCTCTGCCTTCTAGTTCTGCCGAGAGCTCGTTGTGCTTCCGGTGAGAGCCAGCCTCACCAGGAGCCTGCACCTTAAGGCGACCCCTTTGCTTCTGGATCAAGGGAACTTAAATTAGTCTTGTCACCGGGAGACAAAATGTTGCACTTTGGTTCCCACACTGTGTTAGCGGCTTCTCTGGGGAAGTGCGGCTAACGGGCAGGCATTGCTCCCTGACCCCCAGACGAGAGCACAGCCTTAGTGCTGCAGTTCCCGCGGCCCCCAAAGTGGCTGGAGAGGACAGAGCGGCCAGCAGGCGCTTAGTCTGGGGTGATGGTGGTTTGCAAGTAACAGAAACCCACTTAAAACCGCCTTAAGGGGCCGGCCGCATGGCCAAGCGGTTAAGTTTGCGCACTTCACTTCGGCGGCCCAGGGTTTAGACATTTCGGATCCTGGGCGTGGACATGGCACCGCTCGTCAGGCCATGCTGAGGCGGCGTCCCACATAGCACAACTGGAAGGACCCACAACTAAAATATACAACTCTTTACCAGGGGGCTTTGGAGAGAAAAAGAAAAAAAAATTGGCAACAGTTGTTAGCTCAGGTGCCAATCTTTAAAAAAAAACAACAAAGAAACCCGTCTTAAAACAGAAAAGGAATAAAGACGCAGGGCAGGGCAGGGCCCCGGAGGCCATCAGGAGCCGTGTGGCACCCTCTCCCTGCCCGTCTCCGGGAGCTGGTCCATTCTCTCTGCTGACTCCCTGCTCCACCAGGCAGGTGGCCAGATACGGCTCCTCCACTACTCCCAGAGGAGTATTCCCAGCTGGGTGTTCCCAGATGAGCCAAGGCCAGTGGGGAATCCAGCAGTAAGCTTGCAGGGGCCTGGCCCACCAGGGGCTGGGGTTTCTCAGGGGAGAGGGATGGTGAGGACCCAGGGTTAGGAGTGGGGAGGAAGAGAAGTCAAGAACTGCGAGCATGTGCGTGTACCTTAAAGATAGCAAGCAGCTGGGCGGACAGGCAGAGCACCTTTACAGAGAGAGGGGGCCCAAGTCCACAGCACGGCCGTGAGACGACCTTCCCCGCAGATTCCTGGCTGCGCTGGGTGCTGGCCGGGGCCCTGTGTGCCGGCGGCTGGGCCGTGAACTACCTCCCCTTCTTCCTGATGGAGAAGACGCTCTTCCTGTACCACTACCTGCCCGCGCTCACCTTCCAGATCCTCCTGCTCCCCGTGGTTCTGCAGCACATCAGCGACCACCTGTGCAGGTACGCGACCTTCACACCGCCCCTCTCGGGGTCAGGGTCAGGGGAGTCATTGATGATTCCAGTGTGACGTGGAATGGGTTAAGATCACAAAAGAGGCGTAGACAAGGTGCCACAGGGTTCAGAGGACAAGGCTCAGGCCGGCTGGCAGACGAAAGCAACCGATGTGGATGGGGACCAGGAGGGATGTTTGTGGCCTAGAGAACACCAGGAGCAAAGGCCAGGGATAGGGGACAGCCTTGTGTTCTGGAACAGCCAGTGGTCATTGACCGGCTCTCATGGTGTGGGGCAGAGATGAACCAGACAGCTCTGGGAAGCAGAGCAAAGGGCGTGGACTGTTTTGGGTAGTCAGGGGCCTCAGGGCATCTCAGGAGGGCTGTGATGTGACCGTACTGGGCTTCGGGACAATACTCTGACATCCAAGTTTAGATGGAGCAAAAGCTGGGGAGATTCCAGAAGCAGAGGAGGGAGGAGGGCCATCTCCGTGCAGTGGACAGGGTGCAATAAGGGCTGGTGACAAGCAGGGCGGGAGGAACAGAAAGGCTGGGGTGGGTGACTGAGTGCATGGCAGATGCTGAGAGGACGTGCGGGGAGAAGTCCCAGGGGGGAGCCGGCCTCCCGCCCTGCCACGCTCTGCTCTGGCACCCCAGGTCCCAGCTCCAGAGGAGCCTCCTCAGTGCCCTAGTGGTGGCGTGGTACTCCTGCGCCTGCCACGTGTTCAACACACTGCGCCCACTGACCTATGGGGACAAGTCGCTCTCACCTGGCGAACTCAGGGCACTTCGCTGGAAAGAGAGCTGGGACATCTTGATCCGAAAACACCAGTAGGACACAAGCCAGGGAAGGACACGTGGGCTGGGGTCAGGACAGGTAGAACCATCTTTTGTATTTATTTTTGACAAGCAGAGTGGCTCTAAGCTTGGTGGAGACTGGCCAGGCTCGGCAAGGATTCTGTTCTGGTTTCATTCTTGAAACAGCTCTCTGATGAGCACCTCATCCTGAGCAGTCTAATTCTTCCAGGCAACAAAACATGCCCTCCGCGTCCATCTCCTAAGAGCTGAGGACACATTGAGTGTTGAGTGGCTGGTGTGGGACTTGTGATGGAGACGGCAAGGCAGGCAGGGGGCTGGCAGCGATAGGGTGTTAGGGCTGAAGCAGACGCGGTCCCCGCCTAGCTGACCGATGCGGGTGTGAGTGCGACCAACAGGCCTGGGCCTCCCTCCCAAGCACCTGCTGGCCTGTCCCCAGTGAGGCCTTAAGGAATCGCCCTGAGCAGGTCAGTGTCACATAAGCTACTGGAACGACGAGCCTTTGCTGAGGCAGACGTGGGACCCTCTGGGCACTGAGAAGCCCGTGTCAGTCCTCACTGCTGCTGAGACCCCCTGCAGGAGACTGCTGACGTGTGCGAGTGGGCTGCATCTTCAGCAGTCTAGGTTGTGTCATGCATGCATCTCCGTGTCCTGAATTTGCTTTTTAATGTAATTAAAAAGGGACAAATTGGCACCCATGTTTGGTGTTATTTATTGACTCTCTTTCCAAAAGGGGACAATAAGCCTGACAAAATTGTCACATAGTCAGAATCCAGCCATGGAGCTCAGTCGTCTCGTGTAACTAGTTGCTACTCGGTAAGGAAACCAGAGTGCCCATGCAGGTGGCCAATGGCAAGGGGAAGGGGCGCTTTTAGAGCCAGGTGGGCAGAGCAGGGGTGCTTGTGGCTGTGGGCCTGGGGGGTGCAGGGACTGGCTGGCTTTGGGCAACAGTGTCTGCTTCCGCCCCTCCATTCCAGCATACACCCTGCACTTGGCCCAGGGCCACCTGAGGGACCACCTGCCCAGACAGCACCTTGCACTTGGGGGTCCTGGGTAGGACTGTGGACGCTGTGCGCGCCAGCCCGCCTTCTGCCCCGCCCACGGGGGCCCCACGTGTGTGCTTGATGCTGGTTAAGAAACGCTGATCCCAAGGCTCCTGCCCGACTCGCGCAGGCCAGGAGGAAGGAAACGTGGCTATGTGGCCCCTCACGTCAGGGTGCCTGGATCCCAGCCCACTGGCGGGTCACGAAATTGGGTTAACAGGTCACAACTAGAACGATGTTATGAAATAGAATAAAACAGAAAACATTTGGATGTATAACGTGAAAAGGGAAAGTATCATCTCTTCAAACGTTTGTTTCGGTTGTAAGTGCGTGTGAACCAGATCGTACTAGATAAAGCAGCTCTCACTGCGGTTCGCTGTCAGGAACACCCTGGCACAGCCAGCGTCCCAGCTGTCTCCTTAGTGTTCCCCAAACACGTGCCTCACGTTCCTCCTGGACGCGAGTGTCACAGGCCTGCCACACACTGTGGCTCTTCTCAGCAACCTAGAGACTCATCCCCCCAATGTGAGGAAGCAGGTGACGCCATCAGGAGCGCCTGCCAGTGTCCCGCCAAACTCAGTGTGGACATGCCCAGCTCCCCGCGAGGGTGTGGGGTGCTCGATCCCAGCACCACCCCCGTGCCGCCCGCTGAGAGGGAGCGGTGACTGCATTTTCAGAGGCAGGCAGGCACGTCCAGGTCCAGACCCTGAAGCCATGTCCGGGCCCCACCTGGGAGGCTGAGCACCCGCTCCTCAGTGGGGCCTGCTGCTGGACTCCAAGTGTGAGCGCTTGCCAGAGCTCAGCACCCCTGGGTGGGCCCCAGGCTCCGGAAAGGTCCTCTTGTAGCTCCGCCCATTGGATGCTCCGCGGTGCCATTTGCAGATGTCACCGTTCAGGATGTCCTGGATGTGCTGCACAATCAGGTTGATGGCAACTGAAGCAAAGAGACAAGAGCGGGGTTAGCTGCCACTGGCCCCCATGGCCGAGGCCAGCGAGAGGGCTGCTGTGGCTGACTGGCGGCGCCTCCCCGCAGTGGCCCTGGCCGGGAGGGCTGCCCACTCACTGAAAGCCCGCGGTCACTTGGGAAGCACAGGTCTTTCCATGGAGGCATATGTCTGGTGCCAAGTCTCAGCAGACACAAAAATGAGCACAGTAAAACTTACTGGCTTAGTCTCTGAGGGTTTCTGTTAACTAAGAGCCCAGTTAAAATACTTTCTGCTAACAACTCCTTGTCAAATAGTTTTCAATACATATGGACTTTTTCCACCAGTTTTACTGAGATATAATTGACATAAGTATGTCTGAAACCTGTGCCACAAATGTACGCGGACAGGCCTCCTGCATCAGGGGTCCTCAGGAACCGTGCTCGGCTGGGGCAGTGCCTGCTCTGTGGCTCGGGGATGCTGACTGAGGGGGAAGGGCAGCCCGTGAGGCCTGGTTCTTACCCATATTGTCAACCCCTCGCGGGATTATCACGTCGGCATACTTCTTCGTCTGCAAGGCAAAAAGGAGGGTCTCGTAAGGATCTGCCCACCGCCCCCAGGGGATTTCAAGTTGCTGCAGGCTAGAAGCAATGGCAGGGTAGCAAGTCAAGGGTGTTTGGACGCCTGTCACTGGGGGGTAGGGTAGAGATGTGGGGTACCCATCAACCAGGCACGAGAGACAGCGATCCAAGAAGTGAGGTGGCCTGAAGAATCTGCCTTTCTCTCCTGGCGTCTCTGAAACGCTCGCTTAGCTTGTTCTTTTCCTTGCACACTGTCATAGGGGCCAGCTCTCTGTGCCTACAGCATAATTCACTGGGCCAAGTGAAGTGTGTGCCCTCCCACAACACAGGATGGTATTCCTGTGGAATTAGAAACCTACGAGAACCCTGGGGGAGCGAGCAGGACAGGACGCCGTGTGCTGAATCCTTTGATCACAGAGCTGTGCCGCAGGCAAGGACCCCTGCAGGCCCTGCTCCCATTCGTTTGTTCACCACCCATCGCATGCTCCCGCACTGAGGAACAGACTCCGTCAGGTACTCTCCTGGCTAGGGGCAAGGAGAGAGAGACACCAGGAGGTGCAGGGCTGCCGAGAAGGGGCCCCACACAGATGCTGCTGGGGGGGAACAGACCTGAATCGGGCAAAGCGGAGGGAGGAGCAGGAGGAAATGGTCTGCCCAAGGGACAGACCCGTGAACCATTTGGTGCTGCTGGCATGTGGATGCAGGCCAAGGAGGCATGTCACAGGAGACAAGCCACGGAGGGGGTAGGGACTGAGTCCTGGGGACAGCTGTGTCTGCAGGCAGTGGAGACCCACAAAAGACTTGAGCACAAGAGCGCCAGGGCTGGCTTGCACTGGGCTTGCTCACTGGGGTGGGGTGCAGACAGTGGGCCGAGCGGGGCAGGAGATGGAGCCCAGAGAAGGGCTGAGGAGGGTCTTAACTGCAGGGATGGGGGACGGACATGGTCGGCTCAGCCAGCAACGTGGGCGGCACGTAAAAGGAAGGGGGAGGGAGTTCAAGGACGACACTCAGGGCGAGGACAGTGCGGCCTCCACACAGGCTCACTGGGTCAGATTTGGAGTCCAAAGTTTTACTGCAAACTACCTACTTTGCCAAATGTCTTTCTGTAAATAAGAGAAAGACTGAAATGGTCAATTTACTCTTCTAATTATTTCCCAGAAACTTGAGAACGTAAAATAAAAATGTTTTCTTTAAATAGCAGCAGATAAAACTCATTCGTCCTACTCATCCAAAGCAGAAATCCTGGTTCCAGTTCTTTTGTGCTGGATTTTTACCTTCAAGAGGCAAAATATTGTTCAACTTCCCTTTAAAAAGCTCCAATTTGAGTAGAGCCACAAGTCCCATCTAGTTAGAAATGTGAGATGGGGGGAGACGGCCACACAACATGTGAATTCCTTCTCTCTGCAAGCCAGCTGGACCTCAGAGTGCCGGCCAGAAGCAGCGCAGAGAAACACATGGGGTGGATGAAGTCACTAAGCACCTACTACGTGCCAGATACCATTTTTGGAGGGAAGACAAAAATCTCTGTCTTCGTGGAGTTTATCACTGTGAGGGGAGGTAGGCAAAAGACAGCACTGGTCGGACGACCACAAGTGCCCTGGAAAGACAGACAGGCGGGAGTGGAGGGCCTTCGGGGTCATGCTGGGAAGGCAGGTGACCTGGGTGAAGGCCTGAAGCAGGAGGCAGGGAGCCGGTGTAGACACGGGAACTAGGGCTTTTCTAGGCAGAGGAGGGGCAAGCACAGAGAACACGTGGAGCTGAGAACTGCTCCCTGGGGGCTGGGCTCTAACAAATGAAATTCTCCATTCCTGAGTCAGCGCTCTCAGATGGGGCGCCACGTGTCCTTCTGAAAAGGGAGGACAGGCATTCCCAAGGATGCAAATGGCAGGTACCGGGAGGCAGAACTCCTCGAAGGCTGGCTTCACAAAGGTGGTGTACTGGGTCAGAATCTGCTCCAGGTCCCGCCCGCGGTGCACATCTCGGAGCACTGCAGCAACAGGAGCAAGGCAGCGCTCTCAGACCTCGAAGCCATCGCCAGCCTTGGCCAGGGGCAGACAGCCTTGGCCCGCGTCCACCTTACCTCTTCTCGACAGCCTGACATCGGAGTCAGTGTCCACAAAGAGGCGCAGGTGGAACATGTCCCGGATCTCCTGGCTGTAGAACACCAAGATGCCCTCAAACAGGACCACGTCTGCAGGGTAAACCACGGTGGTCTCCGGCAGCCTGTGAGGCAAGACCAGGAAGTGGGCCCTGCTGGGGACAGTCTCTGGGCCACGCAGTCAGCTTTGATCCCCAGGCACCGACTCCATGGAGGGGACGGATCACGGTGGGGGAGAGAGGTATGCACAGAAACCAGTGGGGCAGGGCCTGCTGTGGGGCGGTCTGTGTAAGGCCCAGAGGGGCCGCCCTCACCAGCTCCCAGCCCCTCTCCCCTAGAAACCACCTGCTTACCTCGAGTGGGTCACAAAATCATAGGTTGGGACCTCGACAGTTCTCCCCTCCACAATGTTTTTCAGAGTCCTGTGCATCAAATCATTATCAAAAGCATCTGCAGGAGTGGAACAAAAAGCAAGACAATCCAGGTGTCCTTGTGCTGGGGACAGGAAGGAAATTCCTCTGCCTTGGGGTCACCCAGCCACAGCTGGGTGCTAGTGGTACCAACGACCCTAAGGAACATTGGGACTGGAAGCTGCCCATGCAGGTTACATTTGCAGAGCCCCCTGCAGTCCCACAAACCACAGGATGGACCTGTCCTTGCTGCCCTCAGGCAGTGCCCAGCCCAGGCTGCTATCCCAGCCTAAGTCTGAACACAGGGATTCCCTGATCAGCCAGCACTGGGAGGGAGGTCCATCAGTGTCTGCTTCTCTCTATTTCTGGGAAATAACCAGAGACTGACACTTCCTGGGCCTTCTTCCCATGGATCCCTGGGAAAGGAATGAAGACAGGAGCCAGCCACAGAGTGGAATCTTCTAGTAGCTGCAGGCAGGGGCAGCCTGGCTCTTCCCTCATCTCCTCCCTGTCCACCTGTTCCCCTGGCCCCTGACCAGACCAGGAAGTGGAGCTTCAGGGCCTCAAGCTCCCGCTTACCCACTGCTGGCCTCCCGAGGACTTTGCCCCACAGCAGGGGGAACGAAAGGCCACTGTGGACAGTGGTGTGTGCAGAGGGTCCTCACAGTGGGAAGCTGAATGGATTTCTCCCTGACCATGGTGCGGCAGAGCAGTGGTCCTGAAGGCCCCTCGGCTGTGCAGACTTTCTGACCAGCGCCAACCAGGGGAGCCAACAGCTCCTGCAGGGCTGCCCGGGGCCCAGAGAGCTGGGCAAAGCCCTTCTGACTTGACCGCCCAGCCCACTCCACCTTGGGCCACCCGGGAGATTTCAGGGAACACCTGGGTCTCTGCCTCCCCATCCCAGTCCCGCAGCCTGCCCTCCTTCCCCGGGTGGTCTACCTGGGTGATCAAAATTGTACTGTCCCTTCAAGGCCTTGGCCTTCTGTTCTGGGGTCAGAACCTTATAGAAGCTGTCTTGGCTCAGGATAACCAACTTCCGCTGGCGGTGGTCCACTTCGTTCTGTCCCAGCAGCTCCATGATCTTCTCACACACAGTTGACTGGGAATACAGAAACGGGATTCCCCGCCTGGAACCGCCCATCCCGCCTCGGGCGCGGGGCCCTTCCTCAGCGTTTCTGCACGGCGCTGGCTTCTGGAGCCACCGACCCACGGCCCCGAGGGGCTGCCCGGCAGGCCGGCGACAGGTGTGGCCGGACTTGGCGGGACGGTCGCGGGGCACCGGCGGGGGCAGCACGGACCTGGGGCCCGAGGCGCCAGGCCAGCGGGGAGGCTTGCGGGGAGCCCGAGGGCCGGCGCGCCCCTCGCCCGGCCCAGGCCTGGCCCACCACGGCCGCGGCCCTTCCCCCGGCGCCCCCGCCCCCGCCCGGGAGAGGGCCCTGGGCAGCCAGGGCCCGGGGTCTCGTCTCCGGACCGAGGCCAGGCGGGCGCCCGGGGCCCGGGGCCGGGGTGAGCGGCGACACGGCAGGCCCCGCCGGGCCGCCAGCCCCTTACCTTTCCGCTCGCCGTGCCGCCGCTCACCCCGATTAGGAAGGGCCGCTGGTGAGGACGGTCCGTCTCGGGCGCGGCGCCCTCGCAGTCGCCGCCGCCTGCCGAAGCCATCTCCGGCCCCGTTCGCCCGCATCGGGTTCCTCGCTCCCGCCGCCTCCCTAAACAAACCGGCCCACCCGCCCCCGCGCAGAGGTGGGAGACGCCCCCCGGAGCTCCACTTCCGGGAGGTGCGTGGCGCGGCGGGGGGCGGGGCGGCGCGGGGCGCGGCGGGAGTTGTAGTCCGAGGGCGCCGCGCATGCGCAGCCAGGGCCGCTGTCCCTGGGGGATAGGGAGGCCGCTTGGCATGCTGCAGGTCGCGCCTCGTATTTGCTGCCGAAAAGAAAAGTCGCTCAATATCGCCACCGGCTGCGAGAGTCTCCAGATATCTGGCGGCCTCCTCAGCAGAGGCCTGTGGCCGGGAAGTTTCCCTTCATGCACCTCCGGTGCATGGGGCCTTCGTGGATGAGCCCCCGGGACTGCGGGGCCTGGCCGGGAGGACCAGTGCCAGCGCCGGCAAGGCAGACCCTGAGCCCGGTGACTGGGGTCGGAACCCGGAACCGGCGTTGCCGCCTACTGTGCGGTCACCCAGAGAGCGCGCCCTCAGCTCCTGCCTCCACCACCCGAGTCCGAACTTTCTCGCCAGGCACAGCCTTAGCCCTGCCTCGGCTCATCCGTGCTCCAGCCCTTCCTCCACACGGACCACCCGAGTTTCCTAACGCTGCCGGGGTCGCGTCACCCATCCACTCCCCCGCTGCAGCCTTCATTGCCTCCCCACTGCCTTCTGCAGCAAGTGCCGGCCCTCCCCAACCTCCCCAGCACGTGGTGGGCAGGTGTCCCATGGGATGACTTTTCAGACTCCCGCACTAGGTAGGCTGTGAGCCGGGAAGGCAGAGACCAGGTCTGTTTGATTCCACCTGCACCCTCGGCGCCTGGCAGAGGAGGCAAATACTGATCCATTCAAATTGTGTATTTCCCCCAAGGCGTCAGACTCTGCACGTCTAGCTCCTAAGGCATCGTGAGCACTCCATGAATATTTGATGATGCTGAAATACGATGCAGGAGACTAGAGTAACGAGCAAACGTCGAACAAGTCATGTTTCTGTAACTTCAGAGGTGTCAACCCATCTCAGGAGGGGTTACAGGCAGCTTCTGCTGATTAGGGGGAGGGCATGTGAGGGGGCTTGGGCCTCCTGAGCCCTGTGGACCCGGACAAGGGGAAGCTGATGAAGGGGCAGCTGGATCTGCATGAGAAAACCACTGTCTAACTGAGAGCAATTTACATGGGAGCTCAAAACAGGAAAGTCCATTCACCCATTCATGGTGAGCATGGCAAGGTTAGGAGTCAGGCTCTGGGGTGAGAGCTGGGTTCAAACCTTGCCTCTGCTGGGTGACCTTGGGCAGTGATGTGGTCATTTCCTTCCCAAATGGGGGAATGTTATCACTTTTTTTTTTGACTGTCCTGAATTGTTTATTGGGTGAGAGTTTTACAGACATTACTTACATTAGCGGTAACGGTGAAGCTGGAGAGTATTGCGCCTTCTCCAGGCTGCACGGTGAGAACCACCAACCGTGTGGTGGCCTCTCCCGAGGCCACGGCTCTCGCGGCCTGCAGGTGTCAGCCCTTGCATTTCCCTGTGCTTGTGTCAGGTTTGGGTGTCAGGATTTCTTCTGATAGCTTTATGGAATGGATCAGTGAGGATAACTCTAAAGAATTTGTACGTGGAATCTTCGCCAACCCAGTAAGAGTTTGGGACTCTCAGAGCCCCACAGCGGCGTCTAGCTTGCTCCTTGGCGACAGACTGCAGCCTTTGAGCAAACTTCAGCTCATTAACACCATGATGGACAGGCCTGCCGGAGGTGGCACCCTTAGGAACTCGTGTTTGTGGCCAGCGTGGCGTGCAGGAATGTGATATATGACATAACCTTGCTTGGCCTTGTATCCAGTCTGCGCCCTTGCTTGGGGGGTGGGGGGCGCGGGGGGCCCTGTGGAGCGCAGAGAGCTGACGGTACTGCCAGCACCTCGCCCTGAGAAGAAATCGTGTTACGCCTGACTGCTTCTTCCTCCACAGCTCCTGGATGTACTTGGGAGCCCCCATCCTGGCTTACCTGGTGGCTGCCGCGAGACGGGAAGGCCTGACTTTTTAAAATTAGCGTTTAAGTGGAGCACAGGGTGCTGGATGGTGAGCAGAGGTTCAACAACAGACCGCCAGAGAAACTGGAATAGAGAAGTTTATTGCTCACAGGGCCTGGAGGAAGTATACTGCACGCCTCCAGGGGCCACACGGGGAGGTGAAGGCGGAGGGGATTGGGGCAGGTGCCTTTATAAGGTCCATGAGCAGAATGCTGTGGGATTCCTGGGCTTGGGCGGGACTGGTCAATGCAAACCGAAGGAGCAGGTTTTGGTAAGCCCCAGGGGGTCTGCTCTAAGGGGCAGGCGCTGGGGGCAGGGGAGACTGTTGACCCCCAAGGGCCGTTGGGGAAGTCACCTCTGGAACTTACATTTGCTTGTGACTCTGCTGGCTGCTGTCCGGGGCATGCGCCTGTGTGAAGGGGCTGGTGTCAGTTTAAAGTCTCTGCAGGCCACTTGACCAAACACGATGAATACCGAGGCAGCAAGACCATGGAGCAGCTTGGCCAAACTCGCAACACGCAGCTCACACGGAGAGGCTTCCACGCTAGAGCACCCAAAGGGCCTGGCGTGGGACCCGGCCCCCGAGAGGCGCCTATTCTGTGTTTTCGTTGGTTCTGCGTTAGTCTGTTTGGCATCCATTCATCACAGGGCCAATTCTATTAACTATATTTTCTTATTGTTTGTATTCCGTTTTTTTTTCTTCTTCTCCCCAAAGCCCCCTAGCACATAGGTGTATATTCTAGTTGTTGTGGATCCTTCTAGTTGTGGCATGTGGGACGCCGCCTCAGCGTGGCCTGATGAGCAGTGCCATGTCCACGCCCAGGATCCAAACCCATGAAACCCTGGGCCGCTGAAGCAGAGCGAACTTAACGGCTTGGCCACGGGGCAGCCCCTTCTTATGGTTTGTATTCTTGATGCTCTGGCATTTGGGGGCCTGACAGACCCTCCCCTTCCTGAGGCTTGCCCAACTCTTAGTGATAGCAAAGGGAGCACCTCTTTCATCTGCAAACCAACCCATCCCTGCCCCCTCTTATCTAACTCTTGCACCCTCCCACCAAGCCTGGGCAGCCTTCCCCCAGGATCCTCTGCCCAGCATCCCTTACCAGAAGACACTCCGGCCCCTCCCCAGCTGGGCCAGGCCTGCCTCGTCTGGGTTCTCACCGGCCCCTGGCATTTCAGGAAAGCACCTAACTCAGCTCAGTTATGTTGTAGGTTCTGCAATCACCTCCTTTGTGTTTGTCAGGAGAGCAGAAGCCCCGTGAGGGCAGGGCCGTGGCTGGCTTGTTCCGCCGAGTCTCTCTGCCATGCACAGTAAGCATTTATTGTTACTGAATGAGGCGTGGGGCTGAGACTCATAGCTCTTGGGGTTTGAGTTTCTCAGAACCAGTGAGGCAGAACTTGCACGAATGACCAGTGACTCCCCTCTGGAATTCTCCGCTCCTGTCTTCACCAGCCCCACCCCGTCGAGTTCACGTGAGCACAGGAAACACAGCTCTCCAGGGCTGCCCTCCTCCTCGTTCCCTTAGCCAGCCCAACCGCCTGCAAAATGTCAGTTCATTCCAATCCCATCTTTAAGCTTTTGTTGAACACGGCTGCCACTCAGTTCTTTGAGTCTCCAGGTGCCTGACGTTTTAAGTAGCATCTATAGCCATTTTCCTAATCACAGAAGTAACCCATGCTCGTTGCAGAAATGCACACACACTAATAATACTGAAATCACGCGTAACCCCTCACCCAGGGAAAACCATGGCCTTGTATTCTGGTGTTTGCTCTCTGGGTCCGATAAGGCTGTGGCTAGATAGCGTGAAGTGTAACAAGGTTGGCCACATATCTCGAATAGCAGTAAAGCCTCGGGACAGCCCGTCAAAAGTTCAGAAATAGCAGAAGTAAAACCAACGAATCGCTGAAGAAGTACTTAGTGAAAGTTTATTGCATATACACCAAAAAGACAGTTCGAGAAGCAGGAGCACGCACACCAAAACATGGAATGAGGCTGGGGTACGTTGTTATAAAGCAGCTAATGCAGTGGGGAGGCGGGGACTGTGCATGCTTCACAGCGACTACTTATAAGCTAGGATTTCCTTAAATGATAGGGAATTGGTCAGCGGTTACCTCATATCAATTTTGGGAAACAGTTTAAGTTTTGCTAATGATTTCCAGAGGCGTAAGCAAGAAATGACCCAGGTCAAGTTAGTCTTGTTGCAAAATAAGGTAAATCAAGCTTTGTTTGTGTGACTAAACTGGTTTTGTCTGCTCAGGGAATTTTCAAGGCTGAAAAAATTTTCCATTTGTTTTTGATTTTAACAAACTCTATGATGTGGGTACCATTATTATCCCATTTTCCTGATAGGGAAATTGAAGAGCAGAGAGATTACATGGCTTGCCCAAGGCTTGTGGTGGCCAATGGCCGTCCAGTCACGCCAGCCGAGCCAGCAGGTGCAGGAAGCCAACACGCCCATATTCGCACACATCCGCGCTCCCGCCGCACAGAAGGGCGTGGTCTCCCTGTCCCCAAACGAGAAAGGCAAATACGCCGTCCAGGCCCCTGGCTGAGGAAGGTCTTTATGGCCAGTGGTTGAAACCGAGTTGCCCATAAAGGAAGCAGGACCAGATTGTGCCTTTCTGGGTGGGAGTCAAAGCCCAGCCCGAGCACGGCAGCGGGGTCCTGGAACTGGCCCTGGAGCCTGAAAGGGACTGCCCTTTTGTGAAACTGGAGCAAACCACCACACCGAAGGCTCTGGGGAGAAAGGGTCATCCCTGAGCAAGTGGAAGCCTGGGCCCGTGCTGCACGTGGCTGCCCATGTGGTGCAGAAACCCCAAGTGGAGAAACTAACATGAAAAATGGTCCACAGCCGGTGACTTCCATGAGGAGCCAAATCCAAAACTGTCTCACATCCCAGGGCACACTCGTGGCACACGCAGGCGCCTTTAGAAGACAGCTCCTGCTGAAGACAAACTCTCCAAGGTTACCAAGGCCGGGAGGAAACCAGCCACCTGGGACTAGTCAACAGGGGTGGCAGAGGGGCCGAATCTGGAAACTAGAGATGATGCGCCAGTTTAGGAAGGATTTTAAAGATTTAAAAAAAAATTTTTTTTATTTTCCCTTCTTCTCCCCAAAGCCCTCCCATACATAGTTGTATATTCTTAGTCGTGGGTCCTTCTAGTTGTGGCATGTGGGACGCCGCCTCAGCGTGGCTTGATGAGCGGTGCCATGTCCGCACCCAGGATTCGAACTGAAGAAACACTGGGCCGCCTGCAGCAGAACGCGCGAACTTAACCACTCGGCCACGGGGCCGGCCCCAGGAAGGATTTTAAAATAGGTGTATTGGGGCGGGCCCCGTGGCCAAGTGGTTAAGTTTGCACGCTCTGCTTTGGTGGCCCAGGGTTTCACTGGTTCGGATCCTGGGCGCGGACATGGCACCGCTCATCAAGCCGTGCTGAGGTGGCATCCCACATGCCACAACTAGAAGGACCTATGACTAAAAATATACAACTATGTACTCAGGGGCTTTGGGGAGAAAAAGGGAAAATAAAATCTTTTAAAAAAAAAGGTGTATAAAAGTCTTTGAAGACATGACAACTAACTGCAACATATATCCTAGACTAGGTTCTATACTGGCCAAAAATATGCTAGAAAAGACATTATTGGGTCATTTGTTCCATTCTTGCAACTTTTCTCTGAGTTTGAAATCATTTTCAAATAAAAAGTTTTAAAAGTGCTTTGAAGAGAAAGCACATGGAATAGAGTACAAAACAACAGGAAAGACATTATGAAAAATGTGTAGATTTTAAAAGAACCAAATGAAAATTCTAAGTGTGGAAAGTAAAGACAGCAAAATGTTGTTCAGCGTTCTCCTCACTCTGGGTTTGTCTGAGGTTTCCTCCTGTGTCTATCTGTTCTTGGGAGCGGGAGCACAGATGACAGGTGCCCCTCCCAGGGCATCTCGCCAGGTGTACGTGATGTCCTATGTGTTCCTAGTGCTGTTAGCCTTGATTTCTTTTGGTTAGTGTCTGCACAGTGTGTCTTTCTCCATCATTTTACGTTTAAGCTATCTATGTCCTTCTATTTGACTGAGTTTCTTGTAGACAACATATAGTTGGTTCTTACTTTTTTATCTAATCTGGCAATCTCTGTTTTTCAGCTGGTGTATTTAGACCATTCATATTTAATGTGATGATTGAAATGGTTGGATTACATTCTACCATCTTTCCAGCTCTTTTCCAAGATCAGGACTAGGGGAAGCAAGATGTCTAGGGTACAAAAGTTTAAAAGGTGTTTACTCTCATGTTCATGCAAGTGCTGAACTCTGTGCTTGCACCACCCTAAAGGCGAGTCCCCCTTACATTTTGTACTTAGGGGCCTTGCTTGCCTCACTGTAATCCTAGCCTTGCTGTTTTTCATTTGTTCCATCTGTAATTTGTTTCACTTTTCCTCTTTTTCTGCTTCCTGTTGGGTTAATTGAGCATTTTAATGGTTCTATTTATCTCTTCTATTGACTTATTATTTATACCTCTTTTTAAAAAAAACTACTGGTTGCCATAGTGTTTACAGTATACTTATTTAACTAATCAGAGTTTACCTTCAAGTGATATTCTAATGCTCCCATGTGGTGGACTTTTTTTACATGTCGTATAAGCAGTGTAGTCCCAATTCTTCCCTCCCATCCTTTGTGCTATTGCTATTACTGTCCTACAGTTTACTTTTAAATGTGCCGTAAACATACAGAGTATTGCTATTTTTTGGCTTTAGTTTGTTGTTACCTTTTAGCACAATTAAAAACTGGGGCATTTTCCATTTTAGTTTGCTTTGAGCTTTCCATTTCCAGCACTCTTCCCTTCTTTGTGTAGACCCACGTTTCAGCCTGATCTGACATTTCTTCTCCCTGAATGAATCTCCTCAGTGTTTTTCATTTCTGCTGTCAACTTTTTAATTCTCGAGAGCTTTTTTGTTTTGTTTGATGACTGTTCCTTTTTTGGAGTGTCCTGTTCTTGTTTCTTGAATGTCTCCTCAAATCCCTCTGAGGATACTAAAGAGCATTTTTTTTAGAAAGTTTTCTTCCCCGGCATCATGTTTCCTCATAGTTACTTTCTTCCATTTGTTTGTTTATTTGTCTCTTTCGGGGAGAACCGCAGTGGATGATCCTTGTCTCTCGGTTGATACTTCAGAGCAGGGGACTAGCAAGATGGTCAGAAATTCCAAGCGTCAAGGTGAGGTTGATCTGGCTGGGTATTTTCACTGAAGAAAGCCTGATATTTCTATATCTTCCTCTTTTCTCTTGGCCGGGAGAGGATTCTGCTCGTCTTCTGCCTCAAGGGGAAGGCCTAGCTGCTGCCTTTGTGTGAGCCAGCAATAACTGCAGCAACTGTTTAGAACGTAGACCAACAAAATATTGTTTTCAGGATGGAGTATTCTGTCACTGACATTGTATAGAATTACTGTCACACGGTGATGAAAAGCAGACCAACCTTTAGTCACTTTTACTATTGTCTTTAAATCCCTTTCAAACAATGCAGCCCCTGTTGCAGGCACCTGTGGGGTGGACCACTCCTGCCCTCCCGACCTCAGGTGTCGCTCAGTCACACCTTCCTCCGCATGCTCCCCCCCCCCCCACCCCCGGGCTGTTCCACTCTTCTCTGGTCAGCTTTGTCTCTTCTGTCACCTCCAAAGCCGGCTCTCTGTGTCAAATTTCCTCTATTTCAAATGCACCTGGTGGTTTGTCTTTTCTGGTTGGATCCTGATCGAGCCTGTATCCCGTCTTGCTGTTGTCGTGGCTGCAGACTCTCGCTCACCGTGGAGCGCTTTGCCATCGGGGACTGTGGGCTCGTGTTCAAGGGCGCCTCTTCTGTGAGAACCTTCTCAGCTTGGATGGGGACTGTGTCCCACAGAATGGTTTTACTTTTGCTTTGGATGAATCCCAGAGTGCTTTCCTGGAGTGGTTTTTTTTTTCCAACGTCAATTTTTTTTTTTTTTTTTTTGAGCAAGATTAGCCCTGAGCTAACTGCTGCCAATCCTCCTCTTTTTGCTGAGGAGACTGGCCCTGAGCTAACATCCATGCCCATCTTCCTCTACTTTATATGTGGGACGCCTACCACAGCATGGCTTGCCAAGTGGTGCCATGTCCGCACCCGGGATCGGAACAGGCGATCCCCAGGCTGCGGAAGCGGAACATGCGCACTTAAGCGCTACGCCACTGGGCCGGCCCCTCAAGGTCAATTTTTAGTGTAGGGGTTTCTGGACCACATGGATAGGCTGAATTCAAACCCCAAACCCGTGTGAGGGACAGCCTGTGGTCACAGCTCCCGGGCAGAATTTATTTCCTCATCCAGAACCTAGGCTGGGTCGGACCGGCTTCCTTGTCAGCTCCATGAGCCGCAGGCGGACTTTATTTCTGTTCTCTCTTCATCCCAGCTCCCTGCTCCACAGACCCAAGGCTTCATCTCCTGTCCACATCTGGGTGTCAAACTCAAACTGAGCCACTGAGCCCACCAGCCCAGCACAGTGCACAGCCCCCGGGGCTGCCGATTCCCTCCAGGGTCAGTCCCACCCTCTTCCTTGGCTCCTGGGGATTTCCCTTGCTATCTAGGGAGCTCAGCTATGAATTTGAGAAGATGCCCCGCATGCTGGGGTGGCCTATCTAGCATTTCTAGGTAGGTGTTTGGACTGAGACCTGCTTCTGGCAAGTTTCAGGGAATGGAAGCCTCACTCACATTGTCTTAAAACTCAGGAGATTTCACATGGAAATCTGCATTTCTGGCTTCCCTTGCTGGGAAAAATTAAAAGGAAGATTCGGCAACCATGATTCCCCGCGGTCCTTGTTGGCCACAAATACGTTCGGCTGTGTTCTGCCGTTCGCCCGGGTCCCCACCACTCCTTTATTGCCTCCCACGGGCCTTCCTGGCCCCTGTGGGTATTTGCATTCATACCGCTGCCCTTTCCCAGGTCCCAAGCCCGCCCTGCTTCCCTCCTCCCGCCCGCCTCCAACTCAGCTACAGCTCTGCTGAAAATCGCCGCCACGACCTTGCTTCCCTGCGGGTCCGCAGCGGCGCGGACGGCGCCAGCGCCGGGGCGCACGGGGAGCCACCTGTTGACGCAGCCGTGGGCGATGCAGGCGGTCAATTATTAACCGGCCTAGGGCCGGCACCAGGAAACCCGAGCCGGCGGCGAAAGCGGAGCGGGGCCCGACGGCGGCGGGAGGCTCCGGGCACAGCGCTCCCGCCCGCAGCCCGCAGCCCGCCGCCGGCTCGCGCCATGGAGGCAGGTAGGCGCGGCGGCCCCGATGCGCGCGGCGCGCCCCCGGCCCGGGCTCCCGGGGGTCCGGGCTCCCGGCTGCGGGCGGAGGGGCGGGCGAGACGGGGACGGCCCGGCCTGGGCTCCGAGGCTCTCTCCGCGGGGTCCCGACCTGGCCCTGCCCTGGGACACCTCTGTCCCCCGCCCCGCCCCAGAACTGGGGGAACCAGGAGGCTGCCGTGGAAAGTTCAGGCAGCTTTGGCCGTGCCCCCCTCGGGCTCTGTGGGCGCCCCCGCGGGAGAGCTGGGGAGGGGCAGCAGGTGTCTGAGCAGCGGCGGTTTGGGGGGCATTTTCCTCTTCCTTCCCCCACGCCCCGTCCTGGCTCTGGTGACTTTGTTCACCCCTCCGGTCGGGCTGAAGTCCTTAGAGCGGGGAGCAGGGGGCGACCCTGGCAGGGGGGACAGAGAAAGGGCCCAGGGAGGGAGATAGAGCCCGGAGGAGACTCCACAGACTGAATCCGGGACCCACAGAGGTGGAGTGGGGTGGGGCGGGGTGGGGGGAGCGAGCTGGAGAGATGGGCAGACAAGGGTGGGGGCGCGGAAAGACTTGCAAGGAACTCCAACGGCCCCCACCGCCACCAGCCACCGGAGGGGGATGGCGGGGGCCGGGGAACGGAGACCTCCCCATCCCTGCCCTCGGGAGTCCCAGGCTGGCGGGAGGAGCCGAGGTGGCAGCGGGACCGGACCACGGGCCGTGCAGTCCTGGCTGGCCCCCCCACGGGAACCTGGGGCGGGCGGGGCGCACCTAGATTTCTGCCGCCAGCTCCCAGGGGATGCCGCGGCGAAGAGGGGCGGGGCCGGGCCTGGCTGTACCCGCCGCCACCACCCCCGACCCCCCGGACGTCCCCAGACCCTGAGCACCGCCCCACCCCACCCCACCTCCCGGCCCCCCTTCCTAGCTGCAAAGTCCCGCGGAGGCTCGGGTGTCGAGAACTCGAGAACCAGAGGCCACAGGCGACAGCCCCGCCAGCAAATTTATTTACTCTGCAGCCTATCTCCGCGCGATCGGGCCAGGTATTTGCCCTGGCGGCCCCGGGAAGCTGCGGTTTTTGTTATGATAACTGGGGCAGGGCCTTCCGTGCCAGCATCCCGGAGGGGCCGGTCTCGGGTGGATCCGCTGGCGGAGGCTCAGGTTACCTGCTGGGAGCCTCGGTTCTCGCATCTCTGAAATGGGGATAATGGAAACAAAAGCTCACCTGAGGATGCCCTGAGGCGCTGTAACAAAGTTCTCAGAACGGAGCCGGTCATTGTTCACGGCTGTTGTTTTTCAGTGATTGTTACTAATATTATCCTCATTTTACAGATCAAGAAAAGGAGGCATGGAGAGTTTAAGTGATGTGCCTGTAAGGTCACACCGCCAGAGTTCACGTGTGGGCAGTGCTGGTCCCATGTAAATGCAGGTGTAATGTCTGTGCCCGAAGAGCCTGGCGCCTGCTAAGTGCTTACTGGTGGTAGCTGCTGTTCATGGCACTGTCATTACCATTTACTGGGCCATCATCCACTTGCCAGCCCCACAGGCACCCGAACCCGCTGAAACCATGGTGTTTTCATAGTGTTTGTGTACAAAATTGTATTCCCGAGCCTAGAGCGCTGGCCCGTAACGGGTGCTCCATAAAAATGTGAGGGCTTCATGCTCGGCTGGCTGGGTGCCTTTGTGTAGTCACCTGTTCAGGGGGTGGTTTGGGGCTTTGTGGAGCAGGGGTGCTGGATTTTGGCTGACAGCATCCCAAGTCAGTCAGCCAGTGGCACTGGGGTGCGGGGAAAGCCCTCTGGCTCAGACGGCAAACACAGCTTCTCCTATTCCTACACTGTTATTTCCGTAGTTGTCTTGATCCTTTAACTCAAGCCCTTGGCTTGGTAGATGGGGCTTGGAGCTGCCCCGGAAACCCTGAGAACATCTAACAAGGCCTCTTAGGGGGTTGGGGTCTGGTGGGCGCCCCCTCTGGGATATTTAGACCTCCCCCACCCTCCAATAGATCTGCAAGCCCTAGGCCCCCAATAGGGGTCCTCCTGGAAGAACCCAGCTCTCTGCACCAGACTTTATCATCACAAAACTTTCTGACTTTAAGTGAGGAGCTTATTTCTCATTGGCTTCCATTTCCCCTGCTTCTCGTACATTCCCTCAAACTGGCCTGAACACGCTTCCATTTTCTCCTCTTCTAGTCCCTTCCTGACCTCAGATAACAGCAGCCAGTGTTAGCTGAGCGCTGCTCTTGGTGATCCAGGCACTTTACCTACAGACGCTCATTTAATCCCCACCACCCCGGGAGGTGGCATTGTCCCCTCGGTAAGGATGAGGAAAGCGAGGAAAGCGAGGAGGCCCAGGCGGGTGAAGCAGCCCAGGCAGCCTCGCCCCAGAGCTCCAGCCCCTGACTGTGACATGGAACCCCAGCCCGGATCCAGCCGCCCAGCTCTGCCCTGGGCCCTGAGGGAGGATGTAAAAGAGGTCCCATCTGCCCTATTGCTCAGGACAACTCCCTCCCCTCCTCCCCCGCACATGCTGTGAGGCCCGGTGCCCCTCCTCAGTGCGACCCGCCCGTCTGCTTGTCCACAGCCCTTCCTGCCCTCTGCCTCCATTCTGGCTCAGGCCATTGTCTCTCTTGATTCAGCCCCGGCCTCCTTCCCCCGCTGCTGCCCTCATGCTGGTCACTTCAATGCCCCTGGCACTGGCTGCTGGGGGAGACTTTCTGAATCACTTATCAATTGGCTATTGCCGTGTAACAAAACAACCCCAAACTGGGCAGCTTAGAGCAACAAGCATTTATTATTTCTCCGGACTCTGTAGGTCGGCTGGGTGCTTCTGCTTGTCAGAGCCAGCTCCCTGGGGCGGGGTGGTCTGGGGATTGGCGAGCTGTTGGCTGGAAGCCCCCATTCTCCTTGTGGCTTGTCCAGCAGGCTAGTTTGGCTCCCTCACAATGGTGGCCGAACGCCTCCCAGCAACAAGAGAGAGCAAGCCCCAACGGGCAAGTGCTTTCAGAATTTTATTAGAGAACGTTTTGACTTTACTTGGGGTGTAATTGAAGTACACCAAACTGCCCATATTTAAAATGTGCATTTTGATCAGTTTTGACATATTACACATCTGTCAAGCTATCCCCACCTCAAAACAAACCTCTTTATCACCCCCAAGAGTTTCTTCGTGCCCTTCGTAATCCCTGCCTCCACCCCATCCTCGCCAACCGTTGACTGGCTTTCTGTCCCTCTGGGTTGCATTTTCTAGAATTTCCTCTACACGGAATCGTGTAGCACGCACCGTCTTTTTGGCTGGCTTCTTTTGCTTGGCATCGTGATTTAGAGAGTCGTCTGTGTTCTGTGTATCAAGAGTGGATTCCTTTTTGCTCATAGTTGCGTCTGTTATCTGTTACTGCAGAACAAATTACTCTAAACATTTAGGCTGAAAACAGCAAACATTTAGGACCCCACAGTTTCTGTGGGTCGGGAGTCGGGTGGGGCTTAGTTGGGGGGCCTGTGGCTTGAGGTTTCTCAGGAGGTTGCAGTGAAGCCATCAGCCGGGATGCGGGCGCCCCGAGTCTCAGCGGAGGCTGATGGGGCTGCTTCCAGACTCGCTCCCCTGCTCCTTGGCAGGTTTCAGTCCCTCGTGCTGTCGGCCGTGGGGTCTCAGTTCCATGCGGGCTCTTAGACCCAGGGTCTCGGTGCCATGCGATGCCACGCGGGCTCTCCACAGGGCCGCTCACAACGCGAGGGCCTGCTTCCTCTCGGAGTTACCAGAAGCAGAGAGAGGACACGGCGAGAAAGGGGCAGGGCGACTGAGAAGAAGCCACAGTCTTTGAAAAACCAAATCTCAGAAGCGACATCCCACGTTTTCTGCCATATTCTCTTCATTAGCAAGTCATGAAGTCCAGGCCCCACTCAGGGGGAGAGGATTTCACAGCAGGAGGCCGGGCTCACTGGGCCCCTGTGGAGCCTGCCTACCGTGGACACATTCCTTCGCGTGGCTGGAGCCCAACCGCTTTCCCCATTCTCCTGTCTGTGGACTTTGGGGCTGTTAGAAACAGAGCTGCTGTAAACATCTGTGTACAAGGCTTGCGTGGTCTTAGGTTTTGATTTCTCTGGGGTAAATGCCTACGAGTGGAATAGCTGCCTCATACGGTAGATATATAACTTTTTAAGAGACTGTCAGGGGCCGCCCCGGTGGCACAGCGGTTAAAGTCGCACGTTCCACTTTGGTGGTCCGAGGTTCGCCGGTTTGGATCCTGGGTGTGGACATGGCACCGCTTGGCACACCATGCTGTGGCAGGCGTCCCACATATAAAGTAGAGGAAGATGGGCACGGATGTTAGCTCAGGGCCAGTCTTCCTCAGCAAAAAGGGGAGGATTGGCAGCAGATGTTAGTTCAGGGCTAACCTTCCTCAAAAAAAAAAAAAAAAAAAGAAAAGAAACTGTCAAACTGTTTTCCAAAGCGGTTGTTTTCTTTTACTTTCCCACTAGCAGTGTCTCAGAGTTCCAGTGCGTTTACGTACTTGCCAAACCTTGCGAAGGTCAGGTTGGTTTGTTTTTTAATGTTAGCCAATCTAATGGTGTGTGAGGATATCGCGTGGTTTTAATTGACTTTTCTAATTTTGATGGCATTTCTGATGACTAATAACATTAAGTGTCTTTTTCTGTGCTTATTGGCCATTCAAATAGCTACTTTGGTGAAGTGTTTACAGATATTTTGTCCACTTTCTCCTTGGGGTGTCTGACTTACGACTGGGTCGTAAGAGCTCTCCCACCTTGTCGATACACTCCTTTGTCTGGGACGTATGTCGTGAATATTTTCCCCCACTCCGTGACTTGCTTTTGTATTTTCTTAGTAGTGTCTTTTGAGGAGGAAAAGTTTCTTATTTTTGAAGTCCAGTTTATGAATTTTGTCTCTCATGGATCATACTTTTGGTGTTATATATAAGAAATCTTTACCTATCTATCCTAAGGACATGAAGATACTCTCCTATGTTTTTTCTAGAAGTTTCATAGTTTTAGATTTGGGTTTGTGAGTTAATTTCTGTATATGTTGAGGAAAGAGTCAATATTCACTTTTTTCCACACAGATAACCAGTCGATCCTATGCTAATTATTAAAAAGACTTTCCCCAGTGAATTGCCTTAGAAGCTTTGACAAAAATCAAGTGACCAAATATGCGTGTGTCTATTTCCGTACGGTAATATTTTAATGCTCCATTGATGTGTGTGTCTGTCCTTTCATCAGTAATGAACTGAATGGTTTATCGTAGATTTATAGTAAGTCTTGCAAGCAGGTAGAGTCCTCCAGTTTTGTTCTTCTTTTAAAAATTGTTTTGGTTGTTCTAGGTGCTTTGCATTTTCATATAAAAATTTTATAATTAGCCCGTCACTTTCTACATTTTAAAAAAAGCCTGGCGGAATTTTGACTGTGATTACAATGACTCTGTAGATGAAGGTGGGGAGAATTGTTATCTTAACAGTTTGAGTGTTCTAGTCAATGAACATAGTATATCTTTCCATTTATTTAGGACTTCCTTAGTGTCTTTTAGCAATGCTTTGTAATTTTCAGTGCAGATGCTTTGGAATTCATTGGTTAGATTTATTCCTAAGTGTTTTCCAATTATTTTGGTGCTCCTGTGAACGGGATCTTAGATTTAATTTCATTTTCTAATTATTTGCTGCTAGTACATAAGAATACAATTGAGGTTGCTGGCCCCGTGGCCGAGTGGTTAAGTTCGCGCGCTCCGCTGCAGGCGGCCCAGTGTTTCGTTGGTTTGAATCCTGGGCGCGGACATGGCACTGCTCATCAGACCACGCTGAGGCAGCATCCCACATGCCACAACTAGAAGGACCCACAACGAAGAATACACAACTATGTACCGGGGGGCTTTGGGGGAGAAAAAGGAAAAAAATAAAATCTTTAAAAAAAAAAAAAAAGAATACAATTGATTCTGTATATTAATCTTGTAAACTGAGACCTTACTAAATCCATTTATTAGTTTTAGGAGTTGTTGTAGATTTCCTAGGATTTTCTACATAACAGTTACATCATCTGCATACCAGGACAGTTTTACTGCTGCTTTTCCAATCTCCATGATTTTTATTTCATCTTTTTGCCCTCTTTCTATGGGTAAGACCACCAGCACAATGGAAAGTAGCAGTGGGAGAGTGGAAACCCTTACCTTGCTTCTGATCTTGGGGAGGAGATGGGAACGGTTCAGTCCTTTACCATTAAGTATGAGATTAGCTGTAGGTTTCTCATAGATGCCCTTCATCAATTTGAGGACATTCTCTACTATTATTAGTTTACTAGAAGTTTTTTTTTTAACCATTAATGGGTGTCGGATTTTGTCAAATGTTTTTTCTACATCCATTGAAATGATAATATGGTTTTTCTTCTTTGTTCTGTTAACATGGTGAATTAAGCTGATATTTGAATGTTGAACCAACCTTGCATAATTTTATTTAATCATGATATAGCTTTTATATATTGCTGGATTTAATTTGCTAATATTTTATTAAGGGTTTTTTTGTGTTTATCTTCATGAGGGAAATTGGTCTGTAATTTTCCTTTTTTGTAAGTTTTTGGGTTTTGGTATGAGGTTTATGCTGGTCTCATCAAATGAGTTGGGCAGTGATCCCGCCTCCTCTATTTTTAAAAAAGTCTGTAATATTGGCATTCTTTTCTTTCTTTTTTTTTTTTATGAGGAAGTTGTGGCATATGGGACGCTACCTCAGCATGGCCTGATGAGCAGTGCCATGTCTGGGACCAGGATTCGAACTGGCGAAACCCTGGGCCACTGAAGCAGAGCACACGAACTTAACCACTCGGCTATGGGGCGTGAGATAATATATGGGTGTTTTGGTAATTTTTTAAATTGTTGTAAAATACGCATAACCTAAAATTTACCATCTTAACCATTTTTCAGTTCAGGAGTACTAAACACATTCACATTGTTGTGCAAGCATCACCACCATCCATCTCCAGAACTCTTTTCTTCCCAAACTGAAACTCTAAACCCATTAAACGATGACTTCCTGTTCCCCCTCCCCTCAGCTCTTGGTAACCACCGTTCTCCTCTGTCTCTATGAGTTTGACTACTCTGAGGACCTCATATCAGTGGAATCATGCAGTGGTTGTCTTTTTGTGACTGGCTTATTTTACTTAGCGTGATGTCCTTAAGGTTCCTCCACGTTGTAGCAGGTGTCAGAATTTCCTTCCTTTTCAAGGCTGGGTAATATTCCATGGTATGGATGGACCACATTTTGCTTATCTATTCGTTGGTCAGTGGACACTTGGGTTGCTTCCGCCTTTTAGCTATTGTGAATAATGCTGCTATGAACATGGGTGTGCACCTATCTCTTAGAGCCCCTGCTTTCAATTCTCTTGGGTATATACCCAGAAGTAGAATTATTGGATCATATGGAAATTATATTTTTAATTTTTTGAGGACCTGCCGTATCTTTTCTACAGTGGCTGCACCATTTTACATTCCCACCGATGGTGCACAAGGGTCCCAGTTTCTCCACATCCTCACCTCTGGGTTTTTCGGCCTAGTCCTTATGACGGGTGTGAGGTGGATGGGTGTTGTTTTAAGCCAGCACATTTAGGGTCATTTGTTATACAACAATAGAAAGCAAATGCACTCCTTATTCTGGAAGAACATTTTCTTTAGATATCAATTTCCGGGTTGACAATTCTTTTTTTTTTTTTTTAAGATTTTATTTTTTCCCTTTTTCTCCCCAAAGCCCCGCAGTACATAGTTGTATATTCTTCATTATGGGTCCTTCTAGTTGTGGCATGTGGGATGCTGCCTCAGCGTGGTTTGATGAGCAGTGCCATGTCCGCACCCAGGATTCGAACGATCGAAACACTGGGTCGCCTGCAGCAGAGTGCCGGAACCCAACCACTCAGCCACGGGGGCCAGCCCCTGGGTTGAGCATTCTTTTCTTTCAGCTCTTTAAGGTGTTGATCCACTGTCTTCTGACCTCCGTCGTCTGTTGAGTAAAGATATCTTGGAGGGCCCGCGTGGAGGGGCCTGCGCATGGGGTACACGGAGGATCAGGGTCCGCAGGGTCATTGTGACTTTCTCCTTAGAGGGGCTCTGTTTTGGGGCTCGGCGGGAGGCGTCCCGCCTGGGTCAGCGGCCTTTTGGGGCTCAGGGCACCTGCCATTTCTTCCCAGGAGCGGACACGAAAGGGAAAGGGGGCGGCGACCCCGAGGACCCCCGGAGCCCCGCGCACCCCGAGCTCCCGCAGCTCCCGCGCCGCCCGCAGCTCCTGGATGAGGATGGAGGGCCCAGCGACGAAGCGGCCGCCGACGGGGAGGAACCCCCGGCCGCCCCGCAGGCTGAGGCCTCGGCAGCTCCCTCCACCCAGGCCCAGGCCGAGGGCGAGGCCAGGCAGGGGCCCAAGGTGGCGGCCGGCGGGGTTCCCAACATCGGCTTCGTGGGCGAGCCGCCGCCCTACGCGCCACCCGACCCCAAGGCCGTGCACCTGCTCTACCCGCCCTTCCCGCAGGCGCCCGTGCTCTTCCAGCCCGCGCCCGCGCCCCAGGCCCTGTACCCGCCGCCCGCGCCGCTCTACCCCGCCGCCGGCCCGCAGCCGCTCTTCGCGCCCTTCCCGGTGGTGAGTAGGCACGGCCCCGCCCCCGCCCCCCAGGTCACCCCGCCCGCCCGGTGCCCGGGATGCCTGCTCCACAACCACCTGCTTCCCATCACCCCCTGCTCACCCCCACCCCCTTCTCGCCCCCCACTTACTGCTCCCCCACTTTCCCCCGACTCACCCCTCCCTCCCTAGGTGGGAGAGTCTGGTGCACAGATGAGAGGTCACCATAACCAACCTGCAGAGGGGGCTTCTGTGCCCAGAGGAGGGAAAGGAAAGGGCTCCCTCAGCCTGGGGAGTGGGCGCCCGGGGAGGCTTTCCCCCTACTCAAAGTGGGGGCCTTTGAGTTGGGTTCTGCGGGATGAATAGGAGAGTGTAGGCAGAGGAGAGAAGGAAGGGTGCTCTGGGCTGAGGGCAGAGCGCAAGCCTGGTGTGCCCTGGGAATGATGGTGGGGTGTTCAGCTAGCGGGGAGGGAGGATGGGAAGGTGGGATCCATGGTGAGGGGCCCCAGGGCCTTTGGGTGGGAGATGACTTGATTACATTTTTAGAAAAGACAAAAGAAAATGAAAAAACCCTGGGCTGCCTGTGGAGGAGCGCTTCGAGGTCCCCCCTGGTGGGGAGCCCAGTGAGGACAGGGAGACACGTGGTGGGTGGACCCTGAGCTGAGCAATCTGCGGCGGGCGGAACTCAGAAGGCTCCCTGGGGCTGAGTGACTGGCTGGGGTGTGGAGGGAGAGAGAAGGGGGCCCGCCACCCCTCGGGCACCTGCAGCCTCAGTGGGTGGGGGTTGGGGGCAGACCCAGTGACCCCTCCATGGTGCTGGCTGGCTGTGTGCTCCCTCTGGGGCTGGGCCTGGCCCCCTCACTGTGCCGTGGTGTCTGTCCCCACAGTACAACAGCCCCGTGGCGGGCGGGCCGGTCCCCGCCGGGGTGGAGCACCGGCCCCCACCCAAGGACTACATCATGGAGTCTGTGCTGGTGACTCTCTTCTGCTGCCTGCTCACCGGGCTCATTGCCATCGTCTACTCCCACGAGGTAGGTGGGCCCGGGCAGGCCCTCGCATTGCCTCCCAGCACGCAGCCCCGGGTACCCCAGGCGGGGTCTGCATAGCCCCTTCCCAGCTGGGTCTGGTGTTTCCTCCTCAGGAGGGTGGCGGGAACTGGGAACTCAGTGTCCACTTGCCCCCACTGGATGGACGGCTCCTCCCCTCCCCCATCTCTGCCCCCTCTGCAAGATCTGCCCTAGAGAGTTTGGCTAAAACAATTCACATGGAAGGTGTGAATGACTGACAAGGCCCAAGGAACTGCCCCCAGTGGGGCTTGTGTTAAGCGGGGTGCAGACTGCCATCCATCCGTCACTCGTTTCTTCTACTGCCCACCTCCAGCTGTCCATCCATCTAGCTGCCGGTCTATTTACCCACTCACCCACCGCTTTCTTCCCCCACCGTTCCACCTACCGTCTCTCTAGTCTCTCTCCATCTGTCCGTCCATCCACCCGCCCCTCTATTCACCCATCAGCCCACTCATCTGTGTACTCACCTATCCCCCATCCCTACCCGTCCATCCCCCCACTGCCTCGAGAATGTCCAGCCTCCCCCTGCCCGCCGATGTGACTGACCATTTGCAGGCACGGGGTTAGGCCCTGGGCGCTCAGAGATGCCAGTGTGAAGACCTTCTAACAGACAAGTAGGCAGGCTTCTGGGGGCTTCTGCTCCAGGCTGAATTGACCACAGCCCTGACTCCCGCCGCTGGTCAAGCTCCCCAGTCATAAGCAAGCCAGGACTGTGGGGAGAAGGGAGCTCTCAGGACAGCTCAGAAGTGGGACTCAGGAGGCCGCTGCCTGCCTGTGAATTCTGGCTCCACCACCAGCTGTGTGGCCTTGAGCAGTCACTTAACCTCTCTGAGCCTTTGTTTCCTCATCTGCAAAGTGGGGGAAACAATGACAACAAACTCAGGATTGCCGTGAGGATTATAGGAGATGAGGCCGAGGGTGTCATCTGTGCCAGGCCGTGGCAAGTGCCTAAGAGCTGGCAGCCCTCACTCCATTCCTCCTGTTCCTTTCTGAGCTGTGGCCGGGGGACGTCCCCGAACCCCTCAGGGTGTCAATCTTCCAGTCTGTGCTCTGCGGCCGGGCCTTGGTGATGTTGAGGGGGGGCTGTGTGTCTGCTCACCGCCTGCCCCCCGCCCGTCTCGTTGCAGACTCGCGCGGCCCTGAGCAGGGGCGACCTGGCGCAGGCGGAGGAGGCCTCACGCAAGGCTCGCTCGCTCGTGCTCTTCAGCCTGCTCTTCGGGGTCTTTGTGTCCACCAGCTGGGTCATCTACGTGGTGGTGGCACTCTACCTCCCCTGAGGGCTGGGGGCTCCTCCAGGGACGCCTGACCCAGCCAGACGCTTCCTGCGGACTTTGATCCCTGCCGGTGGCCCTCTGTCAACTGTAGAAGGGACCCGGGGCCAGAAGAAGGTGGGCTTTGCAGCCCTCGGCGCATGTGGCTGGGCCTCCGCCCCTGTAGGTGGCCCCAGGCAGAGTCCTAATGGGAGGTGGCCCCAGGGCTCAGGCCCAGCTGTGGGATGGCGGCCCCCTGGAGCCCCATTTCCCCACTGCCTCCTCCTCTGGGTCTTTCCCCATGGTCCTCGCCTTCACCTAACACCCCTGGGAGCCCACTGGAGGGACCAGAGCCCTCACTGTCCCCAGAGCCGTCTGGAAGGACACTGCCACCTCCAGCGTGCCCCACCTCTGGCCCAGCCCTGTGACTGCAGGGCAGAGCAGCCGGTATCTCTCTCTCCCTAGGGGAAGTTGGGAGCAGTGGCCTCCTCTCCCCCTGGTAGCTCCTGGCTGGATGTTCTGCACCCAGCCCCATCCAGGAGGCAGGGCTCATGCTGACCCCACATCCAGAGACCGAGGCCACTATGTCTGGTCAATACACAAAAGCCTGTACCCTGGGCAGAGCTTCACGTTGCTGCTGCGGGGCCACTGCTACTTCCTGGCTCCCTGTCAGGGTGAGCGGTAAACATCTGTCCACAGCTGGGCCCTGGGGCTCCCACACTGGCCCCTCTGGGATGCTCTTTGCACATGGGCAGCCCGGCGAGGGCCTGTTTGTTGCCCACACAGTGCAGCACGGTGCCTGGCTTCTGGTGAGCACTCGGGCTGGGCTGGGGGGCGCTGATGGCGGATTTCTGCAGGGCCTCCCACGGCCAAAGGTGATGGGACAGCAGGGACTGGGGTCTTACCATGAGCATCGGGACAGCCAGGCACCTCCCCGGCAGCAGAGAGGGGATCCGTTATTGGACATTTTCCTGGGGAGGTGGTCCAGACCTCTACCAGATTCCTGAAGGCGCCTGCGACTCAACAAGATTAAAAACCATCTATACAGAGAGGAGGAAGGGGCCCCTGGCTAAGCCATACAAGGTGGACAGCTCAAGTTTAATTGGGGGCTTTCTGCAACCCCACTGTGCGCTGCTCACAGCCCTGGGCCCGGCACTGGAGCTGAAGCAGAAATCCCATCTCAGCCCTTGAGATGCTCCGGGAGCTGGAGGCGCTGGACGAGGGAGTCAGTGAGGAGCGAAACGCTTGGAGAGTGAGAGGTGGCCTCATGTTCTAGGACACTCTGCTGGTCCAGAATTAGGATCTCAAACGCTCAAATGCATGACAGCCACAAAGTAGGAGGAGGAAACCATCTTCTGGGGATCGACAGATGCCAAAAGGTGTTTGGCGGAGTCCAGCAGCCACAGCTGTGCTTACTAAACACTTAAGTAAAATCAGAATAGAAAGAAATCATTTCGACCAGTGCTCCTCCAACTGTAAGGGATATGAAAGAGCTGGGAGATCCTGTGAAAATGCAGATTCTGATTCAGTGAGTCGGACCCGAGATGCTGCGTTGCTAATGAGCTCCCAAGTGATGCTGAAGCTGGTCCATGAACCAACAGCAAATGGCACATTAAGCAGGAAATGACTCAAACCATTAAGAACCATTATAACCAGGACCAAGCCCTGTGACGCTCCCCAGCGTCTCTGTGATTCAGCATTGTTTCAACGGTCTAGCTAATGTAAAAAACAAGGTGGTATTTGTAGCATAAAAACTAGAAGAGACAAAATGATTCTCCAGCTAGAATATCCAAGAGTCAGTGACAAAATCAGAATAAGAGAACTCAATAAAAGTTGTTGGCTAGGAAATACACAATAGTCAATGAGACTAATCAATTAAAAATGGAAAAAAATTAAAAATTCCACTCATAATACTGATAAAAACAGTAAAATCTAGGAATAAATTTAATGAGAAAGATCTGGATCCAAATGAAGAAAACAATTTTTTTAAATTACCAAAAGAAAAAAAAATCTGAACAAAATATCTGGATAAGAAAATGTAATATTGGGGCTGGCCCGGTGGTGCAGCGATTAAGTTCACACGTTCTGCTTCTCAGTGGCCCAGGGTTTGCCGGTTCGGATCCCAGGTGCGGACATGGCACCGCTTGGCACGCCATGCTGTGGTAGGTGTCCCACATATAAAGTAGAGGAAGATGGGCATGGATGTTAGCTCAGGGCCAGTCTTCCTTAGCAAAAAGAGGAGGATTGACAGTAGTTAGCTCAGGGCTAGTCTTCCTCAAAACAAAAAAGAAAGAAAATGTAACGTCATAAAAATATCTAGCTTTGTCAAAGAGATTTAATGAAATTCCAACAAGAAAACCAAGCTTTACAAAGTATGACAAAAATGTTTTAAAAAATTAATATGGAAGGAAAATGTGAGAAAATTGTTAATAATTTTTAAAAGTTTAATGAGGGGAGACTTTCATCACCAGATATTAAAACTTACCATAAAGCTACAATAATCAAGACAGCATGGCTTTGCCACAGCCAGAGATCAGTGAAAAATTATTAATAAAGTCCAGAAAACATTCTGCGTATGTATGGGAAGTTAACATCTGATCAAAATGGCATTTTAAATGAGTGAGTCCAGGAGGGCTCATAATAAGCAGAGCTGGCTATCTGGTTGGGAAAATAATTACTCTCCTATTGTATGCAAAGATAACTTCCAGGTTAAAGAGCTCAGGATAGAGTGAAGCTGAAATATTACTAGAAGGGATCGTAGGGGGATAGTTGTACGGCTTCAGGGTGTGGTGGCAACACGGAAAGGGGGCCTTCTAAAATCTGGAAAACCAGAGAGGGAAAGACTGATAGGTTTGAGTTCTGTATTTCAGGAAAGTACAGACTTAAACGTGAGATGACCTTCACTTATCAGACTGGGAAAAAACTAGGAAGACTGAATACCTCCCGACTTGGGGAAGGACTGAACAGAGACGTGCTCATTTACGACTGGTGGGTGGGTGTTGCCGCAATCTTTGTGGAAAGTAGATGGATGGTATCCGTGAATAATACGCGTACCATATATGTATATGCATGTGGTGCAAGGAACAGACTCCAGAGGGATGTGTTCCAAACTGCTGATGGTGGCTGTCCCCGGGGAGAGGATGGGCCCGGAGGGTTTGTGTGATACATTGCTGAATTTTAAAATAAAGATGTATTTATGCATTGTGTCATTAAAAAATAACTGAAGAAAATGTGCATGCCTTTTGACCCAGCTCTTGCAGTGTCAGGATTCACAGCAGTAAGAAGCCAGTCTGTTCTTCTGAAGCTTCCAGGCCTGTGTGGGAGACAGACATTTATCAGACGGTGCGCCTACCAACTGTGCTGAAGCGCCGTGAAGGAGACGTGGCTGGGGCAAATCTACAGTGTCCGAGCTGAGAAAAAGCTCAGGTTAAGTTAGGGCACCTCCCGATGTCAGAGATGTCAGAATGTGTGTGTCTCAGAATCACGCTCGTGTGGCACGGAGGTTCCACCTGCGAGAGCGGTGGAGAAGGGATTTCCTGAGGAAGCTGTGAATATGTTAACATTAAGATCCAGTGAGATGCTGCGTTCGAAAGCGTTCGTGTCATTTTGCATCCCCACCTGCCATGGATGGGAGTTCCAGTTGCTGCACAAACTCATCCGTCTTTTAAGTTTTAGCGCTTCTGGAAGTTAAAACTGTGGTGGTGTTTCCGTGTGGCTTTACTTTGTATTTCTATGATGACTGATGACGTGCGGCCTTTTGTCATCTGCGTATCAGCTGTTTGGGTACCTCTTTTTCTCATGTGCCTGTCAAGCCGTGTGCCCATATTGATGCTGGGTTGTCTTTTCCTTATCAATTTAGAGGAGTTCTTTATGTATGCTAGATGGGAGTCTTGTGGTAGATACAGGTATTGCAAATACCTTCCCCACTTTTTAGCTTCCCTTTTCACTCTCAATGGTGTCATCTGATGAAAAGAAGTTCTCTCTCTCTCTCTCCCTTTTTTTTTTTTTTTGAGGAAGATTAGCCCTGAGCTAACATCCATCACCAATCTTCTTTTTGCTGACGAAGACTGGCCCTGAGCTAACATCCATGCCCATCTTCCTTTATTTTATATGTGGGACGCCTGCCACCACATGGCTTGATGTGCTGTAGCTCTGTGCCTGGGATCCAAGCCAGCAAACCCCGGGCCGCCAGAGCAGAATGTGCAAACTTAACCACTGTGCCACTGGGCTGGCCCCAAGAAGTTGTCAGTTTTAATATATTCAAACTTATCCTTTCCTTTATGGGTAATGCTTTTTGTGACTTAAAAACTTCTCTACTGCTCGGTCATGAAGACATTCTCTTCTGCTGTCGTCTAGCTCTAGAAGCTTTCCTGGTTTATTTTTCCATTCGGATCTGCCACCCACCTGGAGTAGACTCCAGAGGTCCACATGTCTGTTCTTGTGTCACTATCATGCTTCGCTATCCTACTTCATTACCAGGACTTGGTAGTAAGTCCTGAGATTGGGTACGTCAAATCCTCCCACCATCTTTAAGGGTCTTGGCCATTTAAAATCATGTGTATTCATAATAAATTTCAGAATTTGTTAATTTTCACCAAAATGTTGTGATTTTGACTGTGATTGCTGTAAATCTATGGATTAATTTGGGGATAACTGACATCTTTACAGTGTTGAGTTTTCCAACAAACGTGGTGAATTTCCTTGTTTGTTTAGCATGTCTTTTAAAAAGTTTCCCTTGATTTTTTGGTGCAGAAATATTGCATGTTTTGTTAGTATCCCTGGGTTTCTTATTTTTTTGATGTTATTATAAATATGATCTTTTTTTATTTTTCTTTTTTTGTTACTTGCTAGTATACAGAAATACAATTCTTTTTTTTTGAGGAAGATTAGCCCTGAGCTAACTGCCGCCAATCCTCCTCTTTTTGCTGAGGAAGACTGGCCTTGAGCTAACATCCGTGCCCATCTTCCTCTACTTTATATGTGGGACGCCTACCACAGCATGGCTTGCCAAGTGGTACCACGTCCGCATGCGGGATCTGAACCGGCGAACCCTGGGCCGCCGAGAAGCAGGGCGTGTGCACTTAACCGCTGTGCCACTGGGCCGGCCCCTGCAATTGATTTTTGATTCTTGACTTTGTAGCCAGCAACCTTTCTAAATTCATTTACATTTTGGTAATTTATCTGCAGATTCTGTTGAATTTTCGTTTACACAGTATACGGTATGTATATCATGAGTTTTCATCTTCCCTTCCCGTCCTTGCACCTTCTGGGTCTTTTCCTCACCTTCCTGCACCTGCTGGGCCCCCCCGGCCCAGTGCAGACAGAAGTGCTGACTGTGGGCAACCTTATCTTTCTCCCAGTCTCCAAAGGAAGACTTTCAACATTCTGCTTTTAAAATATATATATATATCCTCTCTCAGAATCAGGAAGCAGGCTTCTATTCCTAGCTGGCTAAGAATTTTCTTTTAATCATGCATGCATATTGAATTTTATTAAATTACTTTCACATATCTACTGAGAAAATTATCTGATGTATTCTGTTAACGTGGTGACTGAGTGTTGATTTTCAAATGTTTAAAGCAATCTTTCTGTCCTGGAATAAGGCCATTTTGATCACGATGTATTAGCCTCTTTATCTGTTGCTACGTCCAGGTAATATTTTGGGTAGGATTTTTGCATCTGCGTTTATGAGTGAAGGTGGGCTGTAGTTTTCATTCTTGTTGTGGTTTGGGAACCGGGGTTGTGTGGCCCCATGGCAGGGGTTGGGAAGTGCTTCGCATTTTCTGTTTTTGGAAGTGTGTGAGGTTAGAGTTATTTCTTACATGTTCCTGAGAGAGGCGTGTTAGAACTTCCCGGGTCACGGATTTGTCCCTTTCTCCTCGGAGTTCGGTTGGCCTTTCCTGTGGATGCTTTGAGGCTGTGTAATTGGATGCATACATATTTAGAAATTGTTAAATCATCCCGCTGAGCGTACTTTATGTCTTTTCAATGTCCCTTTGTAAGTCTAGAAATGCTTTCTGCCTTAGAGCCTACTTTATCTGATATTAGCAGAGCTGTGCCAACCTTTTTGGGCTGTATTTGCAGAGTCTATCTTTTTCTGTATTTTTACTTTCAACCTTTCTATATGTTTTAGATAGATATGTCTTGTAAACAGAGCATAGATTTTAAAGAAATACAGTCCGACAGTGTCTTTCAACTAGAAAATTTAGTCCATTGATTTAATGTCACTTTAAAAATCGTATCGACCTGCGTTTGAATCCACCGTCTCACTCTGCTGTCTGCTGGTCCCACTTTAGAAGGCAGATGCTGCTTTCTCTCTCCGTTCCTGCCTCCTTTTCGATCAATTATTTATTATTATTCCATTTCATCCTCTCTATTAGCTTGGCGATCACACATTCTTGTCCTATTCAGTGGTTCCCTGGAGATTAACAACTTGCCTTCTTGACTGCTGAAAATCTAATGTTTTTAGTACTTTTTTCTTCTTTCTGGACGATTCGAGAACCAATCCAGCACACTCTAGCTCGGTGTCTCTCTTCTTGGTCACACACCATTGCTGCATATTTTAAGTCTCTCTACTGTTGCTGTTTCATACGGTTCATGCTCATGTAGGTTTATATACACAGTGGCTGTTTATTCTGGCTCTTTCATTCTCTCCTGTGTGTCTGACCCTCCGTTTGGGATTATCTTCCTTCTGCCTGGAAACACTGTTTTGTCTTTTCTTAGTGCAGCTCTGCTGGTGATGAATTCTCTTAGTTTTTGTTTGTCTGACAATATCTTGATTTGTACCTTCATTCTTGAAAGATACTCTGAGTGGAGACAGAATTGTCGTTGGGTATTTTCTTTCAGCACTGAGGACATCACTCCATCGACTTCCATCCCCACTGCTTCTGCCAAGGAGTCTAGTTGCTGTGCCTTTGAAGGTAACATGTCCCGTTTTGCCTCTCTGTCTGCTTCAAGATGTTCTGTTTGCCTTTGACTTTCACAAGCTTAGCCATGCTCTGCTTAGATGTGTATTCTTTTAACTGTCCTGCTTGGGGTTCATAAGGTTTCTTGAATCTAGGGTTTGTTGTCAAGGACCAATCAGGAGACGTAGACGGTGGAGTAATTTGAACAGAGAAAGATTAATATAAAGAATGATTAACAGTGAGAGGAGAGTAGCTATGAAGGTTTAAAGAGAATATGAGGGCTGAAGGTGAGTAAGTTCGCAAGGAAGGCAAAACTCAGAAGGGCCTGGTCCCCAGCGCTGGGATTCAGAACTCACTGGAGCAAGGATGGTTGCAGCCCACTGAGGGGCAGAGAAACTCACTGGGTGGCCCAGGCCAGAGCTGGGTGAGCAGGAATGGTCCCTTGGAGGTACAGGTGGGCTGAGGCTGGCGTGTAGGCGTGCACAGGGAGTTGGAAGCCTGCTTGCCAGCAGGGTGACACAAGGCCTGGGGTGTGCCATGTCCACGTCTGAGGAGCCACAGTGGGATGGTCACCAGGCAGGGCTCGGTTGCGAGTCTGCTGAGAGGCTGCAAGGTGTGGGTGCACGGTTGGGGCAGACGCCACTGGATGTCTCCACACGCGGGCCTCTAGCAGCCACGCGGTCAGAGGAGGCAGCATGGAGCACCACAACCAGAGCCCCTCCGTCCTCTGTTCCTCGGTGCTCTGCACTGACGGACCCTCGTGCTCGCTGCAGAGGGAAACGCTCATTGCAGAGCCGGGAATAAAGGGTGGACTTGGACGTGAGGAGCAAGAACTTGATAACTGGCACAATTGGTTTTGGAAAACTTTAAAAAACAGCTTTATTGAGGTGTAACTTACATATCATAAAATTCACTCATTTTGAGTGTACAATTCAATTATATTTAGTAAGTTTACAGAGTTGTGCAACCATCACCACCATCTAGTTTAAAAAATTTTCCGTCACCCTGAAAGATCCCTCCTGTCCCTTGGTTTCACCCCCAGGCAACCGCCAACCTGCTCTCCAGCCCTGGACTGGGTTTTTCTGCATATTTTGTGTAAATGGAAGCATGCAATATGCAATCTTTTGCATCTGTCTTCTCTCACATCCATGTTTTTGGGGTTCATCCATGTTGTAGTGTCAATTTACTCCTTTTTATTGCTAAATAGTGTTCCATTGTATGGAAATACCATGTTTTGTTCATCCTTTTACCAGCAGATGGACACTCAGCTAGTTCCCACTCTGGGGCTATTATGAATAATCGACCATGCACCTTGTTTCTGCTCTGATCTGTTTCCTGTTCTTCTGGTACTCCAGTTACACCTACGGCTTCTCCTCCCCACGTCTCTTCTTCCCTTCTCTTTCGTTCATCCTTTCTCTCTTCATGCTTCATTCTACCCAGAGCTCCTAATCAGTCTCCAGCTCATGGATTCTATTAAACGTATTCATTGAGGTCTTATTATCAGTTAATGTATTTCTTGGTTCTAGAATTTCCATCTGTCCTCTGTGTATACTTTCCAATCATTTGCCCAAAACCTCAGTCTTGTGTTGCCCCCAGAACAGAGTGAGCATCGTGCTTTCATATCTATGTCTGGTCACTCCAGAACCCCTGTCGCTGTGGGTCTGGTTCTGTCAATTGTTTCTGGTCTTTTTCTGTTCATGCTTCTTGTGTTCCTGTTTTTTTTTCTTTATTGCATATGAAGTATTAAAGAAAGAATCTGAGGCCCAGGATGCCGTTAACCTCCTCCAGCAAGGCTTTCATTTGCTCTGGTGGGCGCCTGGGTGCCAGCAATCCGCGTGCGGGGCCTGAGCCGCTTTGAAGGCGGCCCAGTCGGGCCAGGAGCCGCGTGTCACTCTACACTGGAGGTGCCTCCTTGGGGTCTCCACTCAGGGCACAGTGAGTTCTTTGAAGTCTCCCTTTTCTCAGAAGGGCCGCAGGGCTCCCAGCCGCCTCTTCTGAGTGGGCAGGCGCCCTCAACATTACGCGCTCCCAAAGGTCAGCTCACCTCCTTGGGTTTCTGTCTCCTCCTGACCCGGGCCCAGGAAGTCTTCATTCACTCGCTAGCTCTCTGATGAACTCAGGCAGGGACTGTCAAATATTTGGACGGCTTTCCTGGCAGGAAGGCTGGTCTGAATGACCTAGTCTGACATTACCAGAAGTGGAAATTCTTTCTTATACATTTTTAGAATAAACTTCTCAAGGACCGTATAAAATCCTGTTGGAATTTTCTTTAGAATAGTTTTGGATATGTACATAAATGACCTCTTTAAGAAATTTAATCTTCCTATCCACGAATATGTGTATCTAACTTATTAAGTTCTTCTTTATTTTTTAATAAAGTCTTATCATTTTTAATATATGTATTTTTTATTGAGGTATAACTGACACATAACGTTATTAGTTTTGGGTGTATAACAATGATTCAATATTTGTATGATTGTGAAATGATCACCACAATAAGTCTACAGTCATGCGTTGCTTAACGATGGGATACATTCTGAGAAACACATCGTTAGGTGATTTTGTCGTTGTGCGAACATCACAGAGTGTATTTACATAAACCTAGATGGTACAGCCCACTGCACGCCTAGAATACATGGTACTAATCTTGTGGGACCGCTGTTGCATACGCAGTCCGTTGTTGACCAAAACATCACGTGGCGCATGTAGTTAACATTCATCACCACACAGAGTTAAAAAGTGTTTTTTTGTGACTTTTTTTTTACTTTTTATTAAGATTATGATAGTTTACAACCTTGTGAAATTTCAGTTGTACAGTATTGTCAGTCATGTTGTAGGTGCACCGCTTCACCCTTTGTGCCCTCCCCCCACCCCCCCTTTCCCCTCGTAGCCACCAATCAGTTCTCTTTGTCTCTATGTTTAACTTCCACCTACGAGTGGAGTCATACAGAGTTCGTCTTTCTCTATCTGGCTTATTTCACTTAACATAATACCCTCAAGCTCCATCCATGTTCTTGCGAATGGGAAGATTTTGTCCTTTTTTATGGCTGAGTCGTATTCCATTGTATATGTACCACATCTTCTTTATCCAATCATCAGTTGATGGGCACTTAGGTTGCTTCCACGTCTTGGCTATTGTGAATAATGCTGCGATGAACATAGGGGTGTGTGGGCCTTTTGGAGTTGCTGATTTCAGGTTCTTAGGATAGACACCCAGTAGTGGGATGGCTGGGTCATAAGGTATTTCTATTTTTAACTTTTTGAGAAATCTCCATACTGTTTTCCATAGTGGCTGCACCAGTTTGCATTCCCACCAGCAGTGTATGAGGGTTCCTTTTTCTCCACAGCCTCTCCAACATTTGTCACTTTTTGTTTTGGTTATTTTTGCCATTCTAACAGGGGTAAGGTGATATCTTAGTGTAGTTTTGATTTGCATGTCCCTGATGCACAGCGATGATGAGCATCTTTTCATGTGCCTATTGGCCATCCGTATATCTTCTTTGGAGAAATGTCTGTTCATGTCTCCAGCCCATTTTTTGATCGGGTTGTTTGATTTTTTGTTGTTGAGCTGTGTGAGTCCTTTATATATGATGGAGATTAACCCTTTGTTGGATATATAACTTGTAAATATTTTTTTCCCAATTAGTGGGCTGTTTTTTTGTTTCAATCCTGTTTTCCCTTGCCTTGAAGAAGCTCTTTAGTGTGATGAAGTCCCATTTGTTTATTCTTTCTATTGTGTCCCTTCTCTGAGAAGACATGGTGTCCAAAAAGATCCTTTTGATACTGATGTCAAAGAGTGTACTGTCTATATTTTCTTCTAGAAGCCTTATGGTTTCAGTCTAATCTTTAGGTCTTTGGTCTATTTTGAGTTTATTTTGGTGAATGGTGGAAAAGAATGGTCAATTTTCATTCTTTTACATATGGCTGTCCAGTTTTCCCAGCACCATTTGTTGAAAAGACTTTCTTTTCTCCATTGTCGACCCTCAGGTCCTTTGTCGAAGATTAGCTGTCCATAGATGTGTGGTTTTATTTCTGGGTTTTCAATTCTGTTCCATTGATCTGTGCACCTGTTTGTGTACCAGTACCATGCTGTTTTGATTATTGTAACTTCGTAGTACATTTTGAAGTCAGGGATTGTGATGCCTCCAGCTTTGTTCTTCTTTCTCAGGGTTGCTTTAGCAATTCAGGGTCTTTTGTTGCCCCATATGAATTTTAGGATTCTTTGTTCAATTTCTGTAAAGAATGTCATTGGGATTCTGGTTGGGATAGCGTTGAATCTGTAGATTGCTTTAGGTAGTATGGACATTTTAACTATGTTTATTCTTCCAATCCATGTACATGGAATGTCTTTCCATCTCTTTATGTCGTCCTCAATTTCTTTCAGGAAAGTCTTGTAGTTTTCGTTGTATAGGTCTTTCACTTCCTTGCTTAAATTTATCCCAAGGTATTTTATTCTTTTTGTTGCGATTGTGAACGGGATTGAGTTCTTGAGTTATTTTTCTGTTAGTTCATTGTTAGAGTATAAAATGCTACTGATTTATGTATGTTGATTTTATACCCTGCAACTTTGCTGTAGATGTTGACTATTTCTAATAGTTTTCCAATGGATTCTTTGGGGTTTTCTATATATAAGATCATGTCGTCTGCAAACAGTGAGTTTCACTTCCTGATTGCCTATTTGAATTCCTTTTATTTCTTTTTCCTGCCAAATTGCTCTGGCCAAAACCTCCAGTACTATGTTGAATAAGAGTGGTGAGAGTGGGCACCCTTCTCTTGTCCCTGTTCTCAGAGGGATGGCTTTCAGTTTTAGTCCATTGAGTATGATGTTGGCTGTATGTTTGTCATATATGGCCTTTATTATGTTGAGGTACTTTCCTTCTATACCCATTTTATTGAGAGTTTTTATCATAAATGGATGTTGGATCTTGTTGAATGCTTTCTCTGCATCTATTGAGATGATCATGTGGTTTTTGTTTCTCATTTTGTTAATGTAGTGAATCACGTTGATTGACTTGCAGATGTTGAACCATCCCTGTGTCCCTGGTATAAATCCCACTTGATTGTGGTGTGTAATCTTTTTAATGTATTGCTGTGTTCGGTTTGCCAAAATTTTGTTGAGGATTTTTGCATCTATGTTCATCAGTGATATTGGCCTGTAGTTTTCCTTCTTTGTGTTGTCCTTGTCAGGTTTTGGGATCAGGGTGATGTTGGCTTCATAGAATGTGTTAGGGAGTGCTCCATCTTCCTCAATTTTCTGGAATAGTTTGAGAAGGATAGGTATTAAATCTTCTTTGAATGTTTGGTAGAATTCTCCAGAGAAGCCGTCTGGTCCTGGACTCTTATTTTTGGAGAGGTTTTTGATTACTGTTTGGGTTTCTTTACTTGTGATTGGTCTATTCAGATTCTCCATTTCTTCCTGCTTCAGTTTGGGTAGGTTGTAGGAGTCTAAGAATTTATCCATTTCTTCTAGGTTGTTCAATTTGTTGGCATATAGTGTTTCACAGTATTCTCTTACGATCCTTTGTATTTCTGTGGTATCTGTTGTGATTTCTCCTCTCTCATTTCTAATTTTATTTATTTGAGTCTTCTCTCTTTTTTTCTTAGTGAGTCTGGCTAAGGGTTTGTCAATTTTGTTTATTTTTTCAAAGAACCAACTCTTTGTTTCATTGATCCTTTCTACTGTCTTTTTTGTTTCAATTTCATTTATTTCTGCTCTAATTTTTATCATTTCCCTCCTTCTACTGACTTTGGGCTTTGTTTGTTCTTCTTTTTCTAATTCTGTTAGGTGTCATTTGAGATTGCTTAGCTGAGATTTTTCTTGTTTAATGAGGTGAGCCTGTATTGCAATGAATTTCCCTCTTAGGACCGCTTTTGCTGCGTCCCAAATGAGTCAGTATGGTGTGTTTTCATTTTCATTTGTCTCCAGATAATATTTGATTTATTCTTTAATTTCTTCAGTAATCCATTGTTTGTTCAGTAGCATGTTGTTTAGTCTCCACATTTTTGCCCCTTTCCCAGCTTTATTCTTGTAGTTGATTTCTAGTTTCATAGCATTACGATTGGAAAAGAAGCTTAATAGTATTTCAACCCTCATGAATTTGTTGAAGCTTGCTTTGTTTCCCAAGATATGGTCTATCCTTGAGAAAGTTCCATGAGCACTCGAGAAGAATGTGTAACCTGCTGTTTTGGATGGAGTGTTCTATATATATCTATTAAGTCCATCTGGTCTAGTTTTTCGTTTAATTCTATAATTTCCTTGTTGACTTTCTGTCTGGATGATCTATCCATTGGTGTAAGTGGGGTGTTGAGGTCCCCTGCTATTATTGTATTGTTGTTGATATCTCCTTTTAGTTTTGTTAATAGTTGCCTTACATACTTTGGTGCTCCTGTGTTGGGTGTGTATATATTTATAAGTGTTATGTCTTCTTGGTGGAGTGTCCCTTTTATCATTGTAAACTGCCCCTCTTTGTCCTTCTTTATCTGTTTTGCTTTGAAGTCTACTTTGTCTGATATAAGTATGATGACATCTTTTAAGATCTACTTTATAAGTAACTTTCAAATATGCAATACGCTATTATTAACTACAGTCACTAGGCTGGACCTTCCATCCCCACGACTTATTTTATAACTGGAAGTTTGTACCTTTTGACTCCCTTTACCCATTTCGCCCACTCCCACTCCCCGCCTCTGGCAACTACCAGTCTGTATTTCTGTATCTCTCTGTATCTATGAGCTTGAAGTTTTTGTTTTTTGCTTTTTTCCGATTCCACCTAGAAGTGAGATCACACATTTTTTGTCTTTCTCTGACCTATTGCATTTAGCATAATGCCCTCAAGGTCCATCTGTGTTGTCCCAAATGGCAAGATGTCATTCATTTTTATGATTGAATAATATTCCATTGTACACACACACACACGACATTTTATTTATCCATTCATCCATCAGTGGACACTTAGCTTGTTTCCATGTCTTGGCTATTGTAAATAATACTGCAGTGGACACAGGTGTGCACATATCCTTTTGAATCAGTGTTTTCTTTCAGATGCATACCAAGAAGTGGAACTGCTGGATCACATGGTAGTTCTGTTTTTGTCTTTTCAGGAACCTCCATACTGTTTTCTATAGTGGTTGCACCTATTTACACTCCCACCAACAGTGTACAAGGGTTCCCTTTTCTCCACATCCTCTCCAACACTTACTTCTTGTCTTTTTGATAATAACCATTCTAACAGGTGTGAGGTGATATTTCATTGTGGTTTTGATTTGCATTTCCCTGACAACGAGTGATGTTGAGCATCTTTTCATGTACCTGTTGGCCATCTGTATGTCTTCTTTGGAAAAATGTCCATTCAGATCCTCTGCCCATTTTTTAATCATATTGTTGGTTGTTTTGCTACTGAGTTGTATGAGTTTTAAAAAATATATCTTGGATATTAGCCTCTTGTCAGATATATATTTTGCAAATATTTTTTCCCATTCAGTAGATTGCCTTTTCATTTTCTTGGTGGTTTCCTTTGCTGTGCAGAAGCTTTTTAGTTTGATGTAGTCCCACTTGTTTATTTTTGCTTTTGGTGTCAAATCCAAAGTCATCACCAAGATCGATGTCAAGGAGGTAACTGCCTATACTTTCTTCTAGGAGTTTTATGCTTTCAGGTCTTACATTCAAGTCTTTAATCCATTTTGAGTTGATTTTTGTGTATGGTGTAAGTTAGGGGTCCAGATTCATTCTTTTGCATGTGGCTGTCCAGTTTTCCCAACACCATTTATTGGAGAGACTGTCCTTTCCCCATGGTATGTTCTTGGCTCTTTTGTCATAAATTAATTGACCATATATGTGTGGGTTTATTCCTGGGTTCTCTATTCTGTTCCATTGCTCTACGTCTCTGTTTCTATGCTAATACTGTATTGTTTTGATTACTATAGGTTTGTAATATAGTTTAAAATCAGGGAGCATGGTGCCTCCTGGCTTGTTGTTCTTTCTTAAGATTGCTGTGGCTATTCAAGGTCTTGTGGTTCCATACAAATTTTAGGATTGTTTTTTCTTTCTGTGAAAAATGCCATTGGAATTTTGATAGAGATTGCATTGAATCTGTAGATTGCTTTGTGTAGGATGGACATTTTAACATATTCTTCCAATCCATGAGCACAGACTATCTTTCTATTAATTCATTAATGTCTTTTAATTTTCAGTGCACAGATCTTTCACCTCCTTGGTTAAATTTATTCCTAAGTATTTTATTCTTTTGGATGCAATTGTAAATAGGATTGTTTTCTTAATTTCTCTTTCTGATAGCCTGGTATTAATATATAGAAATGCAACCGATTTCTGTATATTGACTTTGTGTCTTGCAACTTTAGTGAACTCATTTATTAATTCTAACAGTTTTTTGGTGGAGTCTTTAGGGTCTTCTACATATGATATCATGTCATCTATGAATAGTGACAGTTTTACTTCTTCCTTTCCAGTTTGGATGCCTTTTCTTTTTCTTGTCTAATTGCTCTGGCTAGGACTTCCAATACTACGTTGAATAAAAGTGGTGAATGGACATCCTTGTCTTGTTCCTGGTATTAGAGGAAAAGCTTTCAGCTTTTCACCATTGCCTATGATGTTAGCTGTGGGCTTGTCATACATGGCCTTTACTATGTTGAGGTACTTTCCCTCTAAACCCACTTTGTTGAGAGTTTTTATCATAAATAGATGCTGAATTATTTTGTCAAGTATTTTTTTCTGCATCTGTTGAGCTGATCATATGATTTTAATCCTTCATTTTGTTAATGTGGTGCATCACATTGATGTTGAGCCATCCTTGCATCCCTGGAATGAATTCCACTTGATCATGGCGGATGATCCTTTTAATGTATTGTTGCATCTGGTTTGCTGATATTTTGTTGAGGATTTTTGCATCTGTGTTCTTGAGGGATATTGGCCTGTAATTTTCTTTTTTTTGTCTCCTTCTTCTGGCTTTGGTATCAGGGTAATGCCGGCCTCAGAAAAAGTTTAGAAGTATTTCCTCCTATTTTTTTGAAGAGTTTGAGAAGGATTAGTATTAATTCTTCTTTGAATGTTTGGTAGAACTCACCAGTGAAGCTGTCCTGGACTTTTGTCTGTTAGGAGGTTTTTGATTACGGATTCAATCTCCTTATTAGTAATAAGTCTGTTCAGATTTTCTCTTTCTTCACGATTCTGTCTTGTTTAGACTGTATGTTTCTAGGAATTTATCCATTTCTCTAGGTTGTCAAGTTTGTGGGCATATAATTGTTTGTAGTAGTTCCTTAGTAGTAGTAGTTTCCTTTCTATTTTTGTGATGTCAGTTGTAACACCTCCTCTTTCATTTCTGGTTTTGTGTCCTCTCTTTTTTTCTTGGTGAGTCTAGCTAAAGGTTTCTCAATTTTGTTTATATTTTCAAACAACAAGCTTAGTTTCATCTTTTCTATTGTCATTTTAGTCCATATTTCAGTTATTTCTGCTTAGATTTTTGTTATTTCCTTCTTTCTACTAACTTTGGACTTTGTTTCTTCTTCTTATTTTAGTCCGTTAAGGTGGAAAGTTAGGTTGTTTGAGATTTTTGTTTCTTGATGTAGGCATTTATTGCTATGAACTTCTCTCTTAGAACTGCTTTTGCTGCATCCTGTAAGTTTTGGTGTGTTGTGTTTCCATTTTCATTTGTCTCAAGGTACTTTCTGATTTCTCTTTTGATTTCTTCTTTGACCCGTTGGTTGTTCAGTAGCATGTTGTTTAATCTCCACATATTTGTGAATTTTCCAGTTTTCTTCTTGTAATTGTTTTATAGTTTCATACATTTTGGTCTGCAAAGATGCTTGATATGATTTCAGTCTTCTCAAATTTATTAAGACTTGTTTTGTGATCTAACGTGATCTATCCTGGAGAATGTTCCATGTGTGCTTGAGAAGAATGTGTGTTCTGTAGCTTTTGGATGGACTGTTCTGTATATATCTGTTAAGTCCACCTGGTCTGATGTGTCACTTCAGACCAACGTTTCCTTTGATGTTCTGTCTGGATGATCTATCCATTGGTATAAGTGGGGTACTAGGTCCCCTATTATTATCGTATTGCTGTCTGTCTCTCCCTTTATGTCTGTTAATATTTGCTTTATATATTTAGATGCTCTGTCAGGTGCATAAATATTTACAAATATTATATCCTCTTGCTGGATTATCATTTTTTCTATAAAGGTCTCATACATGTTTTGTTGGGTTTCTTCCTAGTACCTTAACACTTGTGATGCTAGTATAAATGGTATCCTTTAAGAATTGTTTCCTAATTGTTGCTTGTATATAGAAATATGTCTAATTTTTATCTGACTGCACAGGTAACCACCTTGATAGATTTTCTTAGTAATCTCTTGGTTATTTTTCTTTTCTTGCAGCCTTGGCTAGGATCTCCAGTACAGTAATGAACAAAGTTGTCAGAATCCTGACCTTGTTCAGATTTTAAAGGAAATGCTTTGAGTTTCACCACTAACTATAATGTTTGCATAGGATTTGGGAAGGTAACCTTTATCAGATTAAGGAAGTTTTCAATTTCTATTTAATGAAGAAGTTTTTGTTTGTATTGTGTGAGGAAGACTGGCCTGGAGCTAACAGCTGTGCCAATCCTCTTCTATTTTGTATGTGGGACGCCCCACAGCATGGTTTGATGAGTGGCATGTAGGTCTGTGCCTGGGATCTGAACCTGTGAACCCTAGGCCGCCGAAGCAGAGCACATGAACTTAACCACTATGCCACTGGGCCAGCCTGAGTTTGTTTTTTTTGAAATAAAAGTTTGAATGGGTTTTGCCTTTTTAACAAAGGCCTTTCTGACTACTGAAATGATAATACGTCGTTCTTCCTTTAATGTTAATGTGGTGAATTCAGGAGAAGCCAGGCCATGTTGTGAAAATTTATAAACCATGAAATCTCACTAGTTCAGTTAGCACAAGTTCAGTTTTCTTTCATGTAAAGTCCCATGTGGGACAGTGGGGGTAGTCCCTGTCTGGGCTCCCTCCGCTTGGGTCTGTGCCATCTCAGCACCTGGAACCTAAGTTTGTCACAGGGGGATAAGAGTAAGCATGGAGGTGGCACGTGCATTCTTAAGTCCCCAACCCAAAGAGGCACGTATCTCTGCCCCTTAGATCTCATGGGCCTACCTGCGAGGGGCCGGGAAGCAGAGTCTTGCCCATGCCCAGGAAGGGGAGGCACACCAGCCCAGGCTGCCCAAATGAGGGTCTAACACATGGGCTCAAGTACATTCACCAACTTACCGACATCACTCCATCCTTGCATTTGAGGATGAGCCCGAGTTGCTCAGGGTGCACTGATTTTTATACATTGCTGGTTTGGGGTTGCTAAGATTATCTCAGAAGTTTTGCATCTGCATTTGCCTGTAATTTACTTGTACTGTCCTTGTCTGGATTGACGTCAAGGTTGTGTTTCACTCGTAAAACAAGTTGAGAAGCGTTTCCCCTTCTTCCGTTCTTAGGAGCGTTTGTGTGAGGCTGAAGCTTTGACATAAACTGCATGTTAAGCCTGTCTGGACCTGATGTTTATAAGTGGATTTCAAACTAGCTTTAATTTCTTTAATGTCAAGTACCTCTTCTTTGTAGCATTTATCATGGTTGTAATACATCACTTGTGTGATTTCTTCTAATTAAGAGAACTTAACGAGGTAAAGTGCTCAGCGAAGTGCGTGGTACCCAGTACAAGCTCGACAAGTACTCACGGTGGTGACAGCTCACCAGAGACTATTCTGGGTGTTAACTCCCTGAGCCTTCACAGACCTGAGGAGGGAGAAGCAGTAATTACCAGCTGGAGAGACTGGGGAACAGAGAAGGGACCACCTACCCAAGGTCACTTGGCTTATCAGGTGCAGGGCCAGGACCAGAGCCCTTATCAGCCAAGGGCCAAAGTCCTCCAGCATGTCCCCAGCAAATGCAGGACTAGAATGACCCCAAAGCTGCCTCGCCAGGTTCCTAAGTCATGTGCCACCAGTGAACGCATGAACGGACGGATGAAAGATGGTCTGAGTGAATGCGTGTGGCCCGCCCCATCCCGCTGGGGGAGCAGCACGTGGCCATCGCGCTCCAGAAGCCTGGCCTTGTGCCACCCGTGGCCAGACCTGGCTCCGGGTCTGAACACAGGCGTGGCCGGGGAAGAGCAGCTCTCAGAGGGGCATCCACGCCTCCTGAGTCACTGGCTAGACATGCAGATTCCCAGGCCCTGGGAGGGGACCCTCTGGGTGGGGATGGAACCCAGAGTTTTAATCTGCCCCCACTGCCAGTCACCTAAGACCAGGGTGGGTTGCAGCAGCTGCAGCCTGCAGCCCTGGTTGGCAGGCTCAGGCCTGAGGTCCACACCTGGCCTGTCACCTCCTGCTGTCACCGCCTGGTTGCCTGGGGTGGGGGTTGGGACCAGATCAGGACAGTTCTTGGCATTGCTGGCTGGTGGGGAAGACGGGAGTGGAGGATTCAGGAGCCGACTGGTCTCTCTCTGGGCCTCAGTGTGCTCATCAGTCAAATGGACAACAGCAGGTAATGGGGAAACTGGGGTACAAGTGGCTGAGTAACTTGCTTGAACTACAACTAGTGAAGGGGAGAAGCAGGGAAGTTCAGTCGTCGCCAAGGCTCTGGGAGGCTTCGTGGCAACGCCTGGCCCATGCTGCGTGTTTGGTAAACAGCTGAGGGGACGACAAAGGGCTCCCTAGAGGCCTGGGATCCTTTCTGTCAGATCCTAACAGTGTGACCAGCCCAGGAATACTTGCTCCCCCCTTAAAGGGATATCCTTTTAAGCTGCCACCTTTCGGGGAAGGCCGGGGAGGCCACCTGAGGGGGGATCTGCTGGGAGATGCCGGCCTTTCTCTCTGCCCGGTTCCCAGCCCTGTGGGCACCTTCTGTAGGGCCCAAAGCCCTGGGTTCTGCACCCAGGTGCTCAGTCTCACTGCAGAAGAGGTGCCGGGGGGACGGGACATGCTGGGGGACGGGCACGTCGACTGGCGTGAGATGGCTCTGGGAGGATGGTGAACGGAGATGACAAGTGGGCTGGGAGTCAGTCCAACGGCTCACCTGGTGTGCAGCAGACACCGCCCAGCCCAGGCAGAGAAGGGACCAGAGCCCAGCGGTCACCTCACTCCTGAGCGGGGCGCAGGGGCTCCACTGCTCCCACAGAGGTGGGCAGGGCCCGTGCCTCAGCCCGCGGTCCGGGTAGTAGGGGCAGAACCCTGCCAAAGGCGTACTTTCAAACACAGCGCCTTTGGGGCTCTGGAAAGTGGCTCCACACAGCCTGTGCTCCCTGAGTTCTACCCTGGAAATGCCAGTCTATACCAGGACGCTGGGGGTCAGGGGGCAGTACAGCTTTTGGGCATTGACCCACTTCTGAGGCACAAGACCTTGGAGGGGACGTTCTGGAAAGGAGTTGGTGACATCCATGCCACTCTGCCAGGACGAGCCCCACAACAGCAAGCAGGTCCAGGGACTGGGAGCAGGACCACACCCTTAGTGTGCCGGGGGCCCCACCCACGAGGAGGGCACAGAAAAGAGGCAGGACTGTCGCTTTGACACTGACAGACAGCATACACACCTGGGCGGTGGCTTTTGTCTGTGTTTATTTTCCTTTCATATAAAAGTTACAGGTTTGAAATGTCCGCAGGAAGATGCCACTATCAGCCAGGTTAGTTTAGGACCTATATTACAATGTAACATGGGGAGGCGTGGGGCAGGGGAGGGAGGGGCTCATCGGAAGTGGGGTTCAGTTCAGACAGGGCATGCGCCTGCCCTTTCCCTGGCTGCCACACCTGCAGGTGGGCACTGACTCTGCAGGGAGCCAAATCGTCCTGATTGGGTCTGTCTGTCCTAAGGATGGACTCCCACACCCTGCCCCGGCGCCTCAGACAAAGCAAAGCCAGGCGGGTGACTCGTGAGGCGCAGGGCCGGGGAGCCTGTCAGCCAATAAGTGACAGCACACACCGTGCCTGCTGTCCCCTGCTGGTCACTGGACACGCCGGCACCTCGCCCACCCGTACTGCCCGCCTGGGGCCCAGCACATCTGCTCAGACAGCCGAGGGATCCCAGAGAGAAGCAGGCACGGCCTGTGGCGGGGGTGTGCGTGCAGGGTCTGTTCTAACTGAGGGAAGGTGAAGCCCCGCCCTGGCCAGCTCCTGCCTGAGGACAGACCCCGACCACGGACATGCACCCATCTGCAGACGCATGCAAGCGGCTGGCTTTCTGAGGCTAAAACACAGAGACCGGCAGGTCATACCACTCACAGGCCCCGAGCGCACAGAGGCCCCCACGCACACACAGCAGCAGTCAACCGAGCTGGGCCTGGGCGAGAGGCAAGGTAGAAAGGAAGAGGAAAGCCTGAAATGAGAGGACAATGCGGGAACAAACTAAAACCCAACCCACACACAATACTGTTCATCAACAGCGACTCTACACACACTCTTTAAATAATAAAGTGACATGTTCTGGCCGCAGCATCACTGGCAGAGGAGGTTGCGACTGACATTTCACAGATCTCTCCCCTCTGTGTCCAGGACGCACAAACGACAGGAAAACCAGCCCACATATTCTTGATGAAAGCTGCTCAAACACCCATGAAGGACTCCAAGGGACATGGCTGTCTCCTTGAGAAAAATCTAATCAACAGATGTTGCTTTTGACTTTTCTTTGTTCTTTTTAATTTGGACTAAGCACAGGTAGATCTTGGAGTCTGCTTGACCAAGCCCCAAACCCAGGAGAAGTGACCACTCAATCATGCAAACAGGACAGGGGAGGCGCAGAGGCCGCTGTCCAGTTCCGACGGGCACCCTGCCCGCAGGCCCACGTGCGGCTGCCACAGAGCCGGCACCTCTGTGTGCGGAGACCCCCCGCAAAGCTGGCCCCAGATTGTCAACCTCAGCAGCGAGTGGTTCTGAACGAGGAGGTGGGAAAGGGCACCTGCTCCTGAAGCAGCTCTGCCAGAGGAGAGCCAGACTGCCAGGCGCTGGGAGAGCCGTGGCGGTCAGCCTCAGGAGGCACCTCCGCAGCCAGGCCCCTGCCCTCTCAGGGACACCCCGTCCTTCACAGAGAGGGCCCCTCTGGCCCCAGCAGGATGGAGACAGCAGGAGGGGCCGGCGAGGCGGGAGGGCAGGAGATGGAGTTTAAGGCACACAGCAAGCAACAGAGGAGGGGCCGCTGGCCTTCCCGGGACAGAAACGCCCCTCCACTCTCTCCTCTCTGAATGAACCCACAAGAGCTACGGGCCCAGCTCAGATAAAATGTGTTTCTTGGATGTAAAGTTTTCCCTTGCTCCAATCTCCTCTTCCCAGCTCCCCACGGCGCCAGATGATGGGATGAGGGCCAGTGGGACGCTGGCGGGGGTGATGCAGGGACAAAAAGATGACAGACACTGCCGCTGCCCCAGCTCAGGAGGGCCCTGTGGCGGCAGCAGACAGTTCTGAGGGCCAGTACCATGACAGGCGCTCCAGGGCTGCTGAGAGGCCACCTGTCATACCCTGCTGGGCCAGGGAACAAGCTGAGCCCATCCTCCACTTTAAAAAGCAGAGTCCGGAAAGTTCAAGGAGCCTCCCCGTGTCCTCTCTGCCCACCCACCCAAATGCCCCCGTCCTTCATGCCTGGTCGCTCATTTGTCATTTCAGCAGAGTTAGGACCCTGGAACTTAGGGAGGGGTGAAGGTTCCCACTGAACTTGGTCTGCTAATGACGTCCCTGTGCTGCTCCCAGGCAGGGGGAGCGGGGAGGGGGGAGACAGAAGTGAAAGCAGAAACCAAAAACCAAAACCGAAAACCCCCGGTTCACAAATCAGTCCTAGACCTGCCTGCTGGCTCCACGGTGGGCCGCGGGGTCCGCTCCTGCGGAGGAGAGGGGCAGGACACTGCCGCGGGCTGCTGCCTGGCACAGCAGAGGCCTGGCTGGCCTTGTGGCTCTCAGGCCGGGACACTTGCAGCCTGCCCAGGGAGCGGGCCGCCGCCGCCAGGTGACAGGTCCACAGTTCCTTCCTGGCTCGGAGCCGTGCTCAGAGCCCCTGGAGCGCTCTCCTCGCTCACGGCACCTGCCCCTAGGTCTTCTCTTCCCGGTCTGTTTTCCTCCTTGTTATGTTCCTGGGTTTGATTTTCAGGGAGAGTTCCCACAGGGCCTCCTCAGCCAGGTGGTCACTGAAGTCATTGAAGAAGTTTATGATGTCGTCATTTCTCCGGATGTCATAATGCCTGTGGGGGAGCGGGGAGGCAGGCAGTGAGAGCCGGTGTGGGCCCGACAACCTGATGGTCTCTCAGGGCCACCTGCGCCAACCCAGCAGACTGACAAGGCAGGGGCTGCTGCTGCCCACACGCTGCAGGGAAGACGCCAGTGCTCGGAGCTGAGGCCATCAGCACGTGGCACGAGCTGGACCCTAAAGCTGGGCTCTCTCTGCTCCCTACAAGGTCTCCCGAGCAGCACCCCTGCAGCCCAGCGGGTCTGCAGGAACTGAGGCCCAAGCACTGCCACCTCCCCCGCCCCCCGCCCTGGATCCAGCTAGGCTAGCGTTTGCCAGCCTCCTCCTTGCAGCAAGTCTGGCCCCCAGCTTCCCTGTACTGGAAACACGGAAGACAAGCTGACTACCGACTCTGGGTGCGGGCCCTGCGCCACACTGCGCTCAGCCCCGACGAGCACTTTCTCATGTCATCCAGACAAACTGGAAGATGCAGGGGTCAGATCCCCCTTGGGCCTTTGTCACCTCCCATCTCTGCTCAGGGTCCTAGCAGCCAAGGGTTTGGTGTGCCCCCCAGCCCTGGCCCACTGGGCGACAGCACTCACGCCTGCTGGAAGCACCGCATGCTGTCGAGGATGTTGAACTGCTGCCACCGTTTGGAAAAATTCACCTTCCCGTCAATATAGTCTGGGTTTCCCAGGTGAACGAAGGTGAGGTCCTGCAGGATGAGCCCCCTTCGGCAGACGGAGAAGACAGTTACTGCTCTGGAGAGCAGCTCAGAAGCCAGAGGACAAGCCCAGCCCAACTGGGCCCATGCCTCTGGGCTGTGCCCGAGCAGCTGCCAGGCCCACGAGCGTGTCTCTAGGCTGTGTGTATTTCTTCCAGCATGAATTCCTGACTCGCAAGCTCTGGGTCCCTGGGCAGGCCAGGTCCTGGAAGAGCCTCGAATGCCTCCCTGCCTCAGAGGCCCTTCAAGGACTGTTCCAGCCTGCAGGGGCCTGTCAGGGACCCGATGGCTGCAGCACGTGCTGGCAGGGCTGTGGGTTTGCTGATGCAAACCTAGTAAACGAACAGGAAAAAATAACACCCCAAACTGGAGGGCAGGGAGATCCCCTCCCTTTGAACAGGTGGGGCAAAGTGCTTCTAAATACAGAGGGCATGAAGCCACAAGACGAGCGATGGGGCAGTCCTTCCACCCAGGGAGAGCCCAGCCCAAGGGCATGGCGGACGCCCTCTCAGGAGCCCAGATGCGGACGCCTGATGGGAAAGTGGGTTAGCAGTCAGTGAGGGTGGAGAGGCCAGGAGGCAAGGAGAGGGTCACTGGCTGCAAGATCTGTATCTCTGAGGGCGAAGGCCTCAAGGCAGCCCCAACCTTGGGCGACATTCCATCACACTCTCAGCCCTGGGGTGGTGCTGAGCCTTCTACCCTTCTTTTGGAGATTCCCAATGTCCACTAGTATGTTAAGGGCTCTAATAAGTCCTGCAACAAAGAAACTGGTTTAGCTTTGATTTTTCCACGATTTCCCAAGCTTCTGTGACCACAGGATCCTTTTCCATGAAACAGGTATTGACTCCATCCCATGGTCCACACTGGGGAGACCCTCTGAGCTTCTTTACATCAATGCTCTCAGGGTTCCTGGGGTGCCGGGGGGCCCGCAGGTTGTGACATGCAGTCAGGTTTGAGGACCGCTGGAATAGAGCACGGTGCCACCCGCACCTGCCCACACACGCCTGAGCACGTGTACTGGCAGACGAGGGAAGGAGACAGGCCCGGGAGACAGGGAAGAGGATCACTCTCACTCGACCTCTTCTTTTCTGTTTCCATTGTGTAACAAGGGGCATAGTTCGCATTAAAGCCTAAGACGGAAACCTTTAAGCAAGGGCTTCTCTGAGCCTGACACGCTTTCCCCAGGTCAAGGGGCCAATCCACCGGAGGCTCTACTCACAGGTACGGGATGCACGGTGGCTCCACCTCAGACAGGGCGGCCCGATAGGCGCGGAAGGAGGACGAACTGTCAATCAGCGTGCAGTACTCGGCCAGGCCCTGGGCAGGGGGCATGTGGCATGCATGAGCACCGGGACAATGCTGGGCACCGAGCCCTGGCCCCTCCTCGCCAACCCACACATCACCTCCCCTCCACCGACGCTCAAGGGTGCCCACACATACAAACCCAGACCCGAACCCAGGCCCTGCTCTGGCTGCAGGGAGAACAGGCCTCCCGTGGACACACGGGCCACGAGGCTGCTTGTGCCTGCTCAGAACCATGTCTCTGGGCCACCAGCACCCCCAGGTATGGGACCTGGAGCTTGGGCTCCGCCTGGGTTCTGCTCCACTGGGCGAGCCCAAGGGAGCTCCTAAAACACGCTGGACCATGTCACTCCGGCTCCGAGCCCTCCCTCACTGTTCACTGCACTCAAGGCAGAGTCCACCAGGGATGGCAGGTGACCTGATGGAGCCACTCCTGCCCCCTGCCTGGAATGCCACTCGCCTGCTTTGTTGCCTGTTAGGTGCCTCTCAGCCTGATGTGTCACCTCCTCCAGGAAGCCTCTGCCTCCTCAGGACCTCGTACGTGTTCTTGGAGCAGCCAGTGTGAATGTCCTACTTTTCTACACAACACTGTTTTATAACTGTGCCTATATGTCGGCTCATGAGACGACCCTCAGGTGGCTCAGCCAACACTGAGCCCCAAGGGCTTTGCCTCCCTTCCCAAGGACCAGCTCCTACACAAGGATACATGTCCAATTCCTCGCCAGTCTCCCTGACGCCCTCGTGATCCAGAGCCGGTCCCCTCCTCAGGGATGCAGCCATGCTGGCCTCTGTCCTGCTGCTCCCCACTGCTCCTGGTCTGCACTGCTCTGTCCCCTCTGATGGGAACTCCCCTGCCTTCCCAGGAAACTCCTCCTACTTGGGTCTTGGTGTGCTCAACACTTCCTCGGCGGCCTCCCTGACTCCAGGCCGGGCCAGAGCACCTGGCCACAAGCTCGCCAGCACCCCGTCCTTTCCCTTTAGCACTCACCCTGAAGAAACCCGCCTAGTAAGATGTCTGGCCTTCACAGTATGCCCCAGCTGCCTAACGTGGCCCCCAGCCCAGAGCAGCCCGATCAGAAGCAGGGGCCGAAGGGAGGAAGGAGGGGAAGCTGGGACCCAGGCACGGGCTTGCAGCACGGGCAGCAGGGCGCTGTGATGTGACGAGCCCAGCACCGACCAGGGAGCCCCTCAGGGCCCGATGACTGGAGCTTAGAGACGGGCGATGAGGGCAGGCGGTGGCCCCCAGCTGTCCAGCGGGAGGTGGCAGAACAGGGGCCCAAGCCTAGGTGTCCATTCCCGTCCCCACACGTCCTGCCACAGCAGCTCACCCGAGGGCCAGGCAGGCCTCCTACCTCACGGGCTCCCTCCAGCCGCTCACCTCTGAGGTCTGCTTCTGCCACTCCAGCCTGCGGATGGGCGCCGAGTCCAGCGCCGAGAGGATGGCTAGGTAGGAGTTGAAGTTGTTCAGCTTCCGTAAGTGCTGCAGAGAGAGGCGGGGTGGCAGTGAGGGCAGGTGGCAGGGACAGCAGGCCCGGGACCTCCCAGGCACGGTCTGAAGGGGCGGGTTCTGGGGACGGTGCCCACGCTTACCTTCATGATCTTGATGAACTTCAGGAGTAGGCGTTCCCGGTCCTGGGCCTTTTCCTGTAACATGATTATTGACCGCACCCTGCGTGGACCAAGTGGGGGCGCAGCTGAGCTGACCAGTCTCCCTGCAGGCCCCAGGGTGGGCCTGGTGGGGCTGCGCGTGGATGCCAGTGCTGCCTGGCCAGGAGCCCACACCCGCCAAGTGCCCAGGGCTGGTGAGGCACCAGTGTAGCCCTAGTCTCGGCTCTCAGGGAGCTCAGGGCATCCAGGGAGAGGCAAGAGGCCACAAGAGGTCTGGTGGCCAGAGCCAAACACCAGGCTAGGCCCTCTGACCTGCAGGCAAGGCTTTGGAGGATCAAGCAGCTCTCCTGACGAGAGCTGCCCCGAGCACCACTGGGGCGATGCTCCTCACGTGGTCTCAGGACTAGCTGGCACTTGGGTTAAGAGGCCACCTTCCCGGACACGAGGGGGGCACTTCTCAGAACCTGAGCAGCAGCCAAAGCCAAAGCCCGGCCTTGCATGAGGACCCCACAGTGGTCTCGACTGCCTGTGGTTTCACATGGGCCACTGCCAGTCACTCAGAGGAAGTGCTGCCTCTGCTGTGCGTCTTCTGCCCCCTTAAGGGCCCCTGCACTGATACACCTTGAGGACCGTGGCTCTGCAGGGGTCCCCACCCACACCTCTTCCTAGGTAGCCCCCTAAGAGGTGTACCCAGAGCCTCCTGCACCCAGCAAGGGCCAGGTCAGAGGCTGACTCAGGGCTGATTGCAGCTTCCATCTGCCCAGAAGCCACTGCGTCCTACTGGGCAAAACCCTGAACGGACGCTGGGTTGCCGCTGCTGAGCACACGCTGCTGACGAGGGGAGCCCTTCCTGCGCTGGGGAGAGAAGCAGGGAAAGTGGGGGATGACCCGATTCTTCTCCAACAAGCAGTGCTTGGAGCATGTTAAAAATACTGGAGGTCCCCCTGGTGGCAGCGGGGGACTGTGTGTATGGTGGGGTCTGCCACAGCACCAGACCGTGCGCCTGTCACGCTCCGATCATCCTCGGACGCCGAGAGGCTGTGGCGCTTCTGAGTCACATCTTGCAGAGCCAACAGCTCTGTTCTAGGTCATAAACACACCTTTGGGCTTCATCTCACTTTAGGAATGAAAGGCTAAATGAAAGCACTGGCAGAATCCCTCCTTTGCTAACTGGTCTTTTCTTTCAGGCAGAGTCAGTGTGAGGGTCAGCCCTGAGGTCGCCTAGCAGTGGGGAGACTGGCAAGACTCTGCAGGATGGCAAACTTCACACCCCCTCCCCTGCTGCCATCTAGGGCAGACATTACTAATCACTCCTGGCACTCTTCCTGCTGAGTCTCAGACTCCTCCTCAAGCAGCCCTCCAAGTGACCCTTCTACCATGCAAGACGCACCACGTGCAGGCCCTGCCCTTGCTCTCTGCTGCCTACAGTTCACAGCTAATGCCCAAAGGCCCCAGGAGGAGCTGGGAGGAATGAAAGGGAGCGGCATCTTCTCCTTGCTGTTGGAGCTCTCTGTGAAGAAAAACACGGGAACCCATCCCGATGCGCCGCCGTCAGAGAACTGGGGCTTCGCACCGTCCTCCTTACCAGTAGGACATGTTGTTGAAGTGCTCCGTGAACTGGGTCAAGTTGGGGCTCTTCTCCTCGTTCTGCTCTTTTGCCCAAAGCAAAACCTCAGGAATCTGAAAAAGGAGGTAGATGGGATGGAGCTGGAGCCCTCTGGCTCTCCTGTGATGGGGTGGTCTCTCTCACTCAAAGCGGCTCGCCGGGGCTGGGACAGCCCTCCCCAGCCCCACCCTGCTCCATGCCATACCTCTATTTTATAAAAGAGCTCAGCATCCAGCAGTGTCAGCTGCTCGGCTATTTCGTGGCTGTGAAAGTCGTGCAAGGTCCCTGGCCTGGAAGACAGGGGCACGAGGCAAGTGGTCAGGGAACAGGGGCAGGAGCTGCGCACGTGCTGCAGTGCTGGCCTCAGAGCTGAGAGACCGGAGGGAGTAGCGGCCCTAAGCCTCGCTCCACAGCGGGAGAAGGGAGGCCACACTGCGGGTCTGCGGCAGGTCAGGACCAGACCATTCTCCTCCCTGGGAGCACGGTGCCTGCCTTCCTTCCTCTCCAGCCTCCGTGGGGCAGATCCTGCAGCTCCCCCCGTCAGCCCATGGACAGCTCAGCTGCCTGAGAAGTCAGCCTGACCCCACTTCCCGGGCCCCGTGAGATCAGAGCTGGTGCCATGTGCCTGAAAGCTGGGACACCAGCAAGGGGTGAGAAATCAGCAAACACCTGTGGCTGGGGGAGGAGCAGGCACCAGACAGGAACCCTTATACGAGGTCTCAGGAAGCTTCATGATGGCACGGGGGCTGGGCCAGCGTTCACAGCTGCCACATTAGCGCCAGGAAGGTAATTCAGAGCTGACCACAGTCCAGAGTACATTAATCTGTCTCCTGTAAACCCCCCCTCCACGCCTTGCTGCCTGCTTCCTGGTAAAAAGGGGACTTGTGACACAACATAACCCTGGAGAAGAGGCCCAGCCCTGGGGAACCTACTGGGCTGTCCCTGAGGCACTTTGTCCACAGAGCCTGGGCAGAACCAGGACGAGAGGCTGTGGGGTACACTAAGGGAAATGGCATGGAGAGGCAGCTACTGTGCACAACTCTTGCCAGCGGAGGCAGGGGCTGGAGGAGCCATGGTTGGATGGATGGTAGCTCACCTGGCTGCTACCCCCCGGGCTGCCAGGGGCTGGTCGGCGTTGGCACACCTGAGTAGCTTCTTCTGGTCCACCTTGTCCAGGATGTTCTTCCGAAGCACGCGGGCCAGGCTGAGCTCCCCATTGCACACCAAGCGAAAGACCAGTTCCATCAGCAGCTTCAAGATCTCTTCCGTCAACTCCACGAGACTAAAGGGCCAAGGGCCACAAGATGAGGGGCAGGAATACAGGACAGGGAGAGGACTGCTGCCACCGGGGCCAGAATCCACCTGAAGGTACCCAAGGGACACGTGGCCGCGATCAGCAGAGCCAGGAAAGCTCTTGTGGGGAGGGAGCAAGAGGCAAGGCCTCGGGACGGCTGGGCACCCTCCCAAGTGCTGGGAGTCGTCTCAGTGGTAACAAGTCACCGCCATTCCCTCAGCAGACGCTGGCCCCAGGGACCAGGCCAGGGCCTGTGCTCCAGAGACAAATCCCCACAAACCCCACCCGGAGGAACTCCTGGTCCACCGGGGTGATGAGTCACTAAGAGGTCCTGGCCCCTCAGACCAGACACCCCTGAACTTCCTCCGCAGAGCGCTGTCCACACCTGGTGGTTTCCCAGCTGTGCAGTCAGCAACTAAGGCCATACCCCCAGCAGAAGGTCCCTTCAGAACTAGGAAAGGGAGCAGCTCGATGTGTGTTTGTTAAATGAATGCAAATGGCGAGTGCTGTGTCAGGGGAGCATGGAAAGCGGAGGAGGGCAGGAGAGGGCCTCCCCAGTGCTGGTGGCTGAGAGCACGGCTCACCGTGGATGAGGCGCTAAGCTCCACGCAAGGGGGATGGCCCCCAGGAGGAAATCTGGGCCAGACCGGGGCTGGTCTAAGGGGACAGGTCATTCTCCTCAGGGTCAATGTTAAAACACAGGAGCGAGCCCTGTCCAGAGCCGTGGGCAGGGCTCTGTGGGCACGTCCCCCAGGAGAGGTACATGGACTGTGACAGACGCCCCCATCTGGGCAGGGAACCCGAGACTCCTGAGGCCGGCTGGGCTCCCATCCGCCTCCCACAACCCCGAGGGCGGAAGCACTCACCAGAGCTCATCCACCACCCGCACGAGCACGAAGAACGTGTTCTTGCTGACACGCTTCTTGAACGTGTCGGCGAAGGGAGAGAACTTCTCGTACGTGGAGCAGGGTGTTAAAGAAACAGCCCTTCTTGCTCGGGCAGAGACAGAGATGGGAGCGGGAGGGCTCCCTTCCTCCAGCTACTGTGTACTGGGCACCAACGGTGTGCAGGAAGCCCGTGCGAGGCATTGTGTCTGGGAGCGAGGGTTTGCGGAAGGCGAAGGACATGCCAAGTGGCAGAGCCGCAGAGCGGGACCCAGCCCAGACCTGTCTGACCCCACGGACTGTTCTCGACCTCTCCCCTTTCCTGCCTGCAGAACCGTCTCCACGGCATCCCCACGCCTGCCTTTCTGTGGGGTTCAGCCCGAGGCTCCTGTGAGACTTACTGACCACTGCAGACTGCCTTTGCCGAGCTTTGGGCAGCGAAAGGTGTCAAAACCACCCACCCTGACCCCCGCAGGTCCCCGTGCACGTGCAGAGCCCACAGTGTCATCCTCCACTCCTGCCGTGAGCTCCCATCCATCCTTCCACAGCTTCAGAGGTCAGCTGAGGCGCATCGGCCCCCTTCCCCTAAGCACTGACCACCACCAGTTCCTCCCTGAGGCTGTCATTTCTGCCTTCAGGTCCTGGCTTCTTATCACCCTGTTGTGTTCAGTAAACTCTCTAGACCCTTCTCCAGCTCTGCCCCACCTACTCTCCAGTGGTCCATGGGGGCTCAGGAAGAAGCCACATGCCAGGGATGGTTCCCGGGGCCTGCAGCACGAGGGCTCACCAGCCAGCCAGGCCCAGGCTCTCGATGCTGCAACGTTTCCATTAACACACCTGAAGCAGCCGAGCAGGGTGGACGCTGGAACCTGAGCTCGGGAGTCAGAGAGGCGTGTGTGCATGTGTGTGTGTGTATCTGGAGTCAGAGAGGAGTGCACGCGTGTGAGTGTGTATCTGGAGTCAGAGAGGCGTGTGCATGTGCATGTGTGTCCGTTCTCCAACCAAGAAGCCATATGGGTCACTTAACCTCTCTGACCCTCAGTTTCCTTAATTACATAATAGGAAGTGACATAATGGCATCATATGTAATATGGTAATAACATATACACAAAATAGCATTATGGCTGAGAGAGATTACACGTGCAAACGCTTAGCATCAGGCCTGACACAAGGAAGTTCTCAACGAGTGTGAGCGACCACCATTCGCTGCACCAGGTCTGTGAGCAGGTGCTCTGAGGAAGCAAGCACGTGAGGCTGGAGGAAGCCTGAGTCTCTACAAATGGGGACTGCTCACTTCAGTCCTGAGGGACCAGGGCCTCCAGGGCCGGGGCAAGGGGAGAGTGGATGGCACCGAGGCCTCCAGGTCAGGGAAGCCTCAGGGCACAGGGAGAGCTGGGAGGACTCAGAACTTCCTGTCCCTGAGTGACAGCAGCTGTCCAGCAGATGGCAGTCATGGGCTGTGACACGGGAGGTGGCCAAGGAGCAGGGGACCTGGGCAGCAGCTCCAGGTTAGCCTCGGCAGAACGGGCAGGTTTGGACCCGAGAAAGAGGCAACGAAAGAGGGCCCTGTGGGGCCCCGGGGGCTTCCTGGGCCCCGGCTGCAGGGAGGGACACTCGAATGGGTGCGCCTGTGGGCCCGTGTGGTCAGAGGTAGGAGCCGATTCTGTGGCGGATGTGGAGTTTCCATCTACAGCTGGGTCTGCCGGCAGGCGGAGTGGCTGTGCCTACCCGAGGTGGTCCATTTGAGTCTGGATTCCCTCAAGCCCTGCACACTTCGCACCCATCACCCTCAACGCCCCGGGGCTCAGCTCTGAGAAGCTGCAGGTGCCAATGGTGTGGGTCTCTCTCCAGGGGCCTGCAGCTCACTCCCTCCCCCTCAGGGCATGTCAATTCTTCCTAATTCTTCTTCAGAATCACCCAGCAATCCCACTGCCATGGGGCAGTACCCTATGTTCTGGGCACTGCGTATAGTCTCGTCAGCCCCTTTACAGACAGCAAAGAGGCTCAAAGGAAGCCTTGCCCCAGGTCCCAAAGCTAGGACTCGGCAGAGCAGGGCTGCGCACCTCCATCGCTGCTGCCTACCATGGCCACGTGGCCCCCTGCATGAGGGCTGAGTGGGCAGGAAGGCTCCTCTCTCTCCTGGTTCCGGCAGGCTCTGTGGCGTGAGAGGTGTGGAGCCAGGGTGGGGGGCCCAGAAAGGATATCTGTACTGCAGCTTCTTGATGAGCTCCTCGGGGGTGATAAAGGTCCTGTAGGTGGTCAGGAAGGCCTCACAGTACAACACCAAATCTAGAGGGAGAAACAAGCGATTAGTGATGCCTGCCACTGGCAAGGAACAGAGCCAGGCATGCCTGCTCCAGGTATCTGCCACCCCTGATCAGACACTGAGAGCTTCTTGTCCGTCCTAAGACTTGACAATTCAGTGTCTTAATCATCACGGGCATGGAGAAAATAATTCAAACTTGTCAGTAGGATTTTGAAGCTAAATCATAGGTAATACGTTTAGATGGCAGGGCCCAGGAACAAAAATCTTGGGAACTTCCACATACTGAGAGACCTTAGAAAAGGGTGAAGGGGCACAGTTTGACACGCTGCTGGAATACACACATGTGCATGCTCAGGGGCCAGGGAAGGGCCAGGCCCACAGGGAGGAGCCTCGCCAGCAGTTGGGTGGGACTCGGGCTGGCAGTTTCCACCCACACCCTCCTTCCCCTTGGAAGGGCTGATTCCACCAGGGATTCCCAACCTTTCCAGAATCACAACAATCCCGTTTATTTGCGATTGTGACGCACCCTCCCAAACATGCAGTCACTGTCACTCAAGAAAAAAGGGGTGGATTGTTTTAAATGCAGGACACTCCCCAAGACAAAGGACCTGGCCGAGCTTGTGAACTTCAGAGTTCTTCTGTGCCGGAGCTGAGGTTCAAGTCCTGATCCGCTCCAGTCTGCGCCCCTCACTGTGAGGCTGAGCAGCACACAGTGCTTCCCCTCTGTTCCCTGCACACAGACCCCTGTGCCCTATCTTCTCTCACTTGCCCCCAACTCCGTGGGTGGAGGAATCTCAGGGAGCCCCACTTCTCCAGCTAAGCATTACAGCTTGGCAGAGCCCTGGCTCCTGTCCCCATCCTTGCCGATCACTCCCCGGACAACGAGAAGACGACGGACACCTGCTCCCGCAGTTGGAGTCTCTGTGGGGTTGGGCCCAGCTGGTGGAGCAGGTGTTGTGAGGGAGGCTCCCAGGTTGGAATCGCAGCAGGGTCCAACAGGACTGTGCTCAGGCTCCTTCCTGGACCCCACGCCCCACCCCTCAGCTCAGTGTCAAGTTTAGACTTTTGTCTAAGAGGAGCTGGGCACGGAAGCAGAGACGGGTCCAGCACAAGCTAACTCCTGCCTCTGGAGATCAGATCTGTGTCTGCAAGCCCCTGAGCCGCAGGGCCTGCCAGTCGTAGTGCCGCAGGTGCGGTCTCTGGTCCACAGGAAGCCAGCTGCCCAGGGAGCCTGCTGTGTGGCCCAGGGCCTCTGCCTCAATGATCCATCCCAGGTACAAATGACTTGGGTTCGGTGAAGCCTCAGAATCTTTCCATTAATAAAACCAAGCAGAAGCCCCAGCAGGCAGCAGAGGCTCTGGCCAGGCAGTCAGCATGGACTGGAAGGTTCCTGAGCAGGGCTCCCTTTGGCCTTGGCCACAGCTGGCCGCACCTGGCAGGACAGTGGAGTTCACTGCTCAGAGCTGAGGACTGGAGCCAGCTCCCACTTCAGCCCTTCACTTTTGGACAAAAATGGAAACTGTTCCTCATGCCTGGCTGAGGAAAGAGCTCTGACCCGCCTGGCATGGAGGAGGGTTTACTGCAGAAGAGCAGAGCGAGGGCTGTTTCTAAGGAAGACAAGGAACGCCTCCTGAGCGCTCCCTTCATGCAGGCACGTTTCATGTCGGCTCCCGTAATTCCACCACCACTGGGCATGTGAACCTCTTCAAAGAGCGGAGGCAGCGGCGGCCGGGAAGGGAAAGGACGTGCCCTCGGCTGCCCGAGCCTGTGAATGGCCCACCCAGGATTCGAACTCAAAGTCTCCAGGACTGGGCTCTGCCCTAATCAGAAGAAACCAAGGGAAAAGAAACCCTGGAGGGCAAAACAGTGGCTGCGGAGAGTCTGTGGGGGCCATTTCTTCTTTTCCTCTATTATTCAAGTTTTCTGCAAGGTAAATGTTATCTTGTACTACCTTCCATAATTTAACAATTCCTAGAACCATTCTGTGTAACATACTTTGGGAAATCTGCTGTGAAAACATAGGGACGAGGTCATCTACGAAATGAAATTGATGGGTTAGCGTTTCAAGATTGGGGTGTTTTAATTCCTTCCACAACTTACTTTAACATTGTTGTTACATTACTTCCTTAATAATTTTTAAAAATGTAAAAAAACAAGTGTGGGGGGAGGCTGGGCCCAACTGCGGGGGCACTGGCAGTAGGTCCTGTAGGTCCTGGGGCCATCAGCACCCTGCCCCAACAGAGGACAGACTCAGAGCGGGAAGCAGAGGGCCTGGCTTTGAACGCAGGCCACCTGTCCCCCAGGGTGGGCTCTACCGACGGTGACTCAACAGCACCAGGACCATCGTTCCGACCTGCTCAGGGCTGGGGGAGGGGAGACGAGAGTGTGGTGGGGCCGAGCGATGCTGCGGCTTCAGCAGGACCAGCCAGATCCAGTGAGCTCTGACATGGACAAGGGCCACTGCAGACACCACTGCTGTACCTTTCCTGTCTGTCTCAGTAGCGTGGACCAGTAGGATATCTCCAGATCCTCCACGGACGTCTGGCCCGTCGTCACCCTGCAATGACAACAGCAAAGGAGCGCACGAAGCAGAATGCAGCTGTGAGAAAGCTGGTTCAGGAAGTCATGGGCACGGATGGGACGACAAAGACGCTGTGTTGTGGGACCCCAAGTCTCCTTTCCCCTGCTCTCCCTTAGCCCAAGAGCAGCACAGCTACAGAGGCCAAGTCTGTGCGCCCAGCACATCCACCACTCTGTGCTTGGCAGACGGGCACAGCTCCAAAATCATCTGGGGGTAGCTGGCCCTGGGAGCTGCCCAGATGCCGGGACACAGTGCTCTAATGACACAACTGCGTCAGTTCCATCTGTCTCTGTTCACCTCTGTTCACCCAGAGGGGCGAGGAGGGAAGTTCTCACATGCTGGGAATGGTGGGACCCCATGGGGAGGCAGGCAGGATTATTTCTAAGTACATTCATCTTCCTAAAACTGCAGCAAGCTGCCCTAAATCTCAGCGTTTCCCCAGATGGAAGGAAAGGTCACTTGTCGTAACGTCCCGGGTTCTCCCAGGGAGCCCTTCTTAGCATCACGAAGATGTTCAATTACACCTGACATTGCTACTATGACCACTGACCACTGCCTGCCAATTAAAGAACAGGTCTATGTCCACGTGGGCAAACAGAGGCTGGAACCCACAAACCCGGCCTGGAGACAAAAAGAGCTGTTATCAGGGCCAGGAATGGCAGGCCAGGCTGCACACCACTAGGCCTGGCCCTGGGGCCGCAACGCTCCTCACTCTAATTCTGAAGGGAACACGACCCACAGCCTTCGAGCCACTCCTGGCCGCAGCACTGACTCTGGGGGACGCACTTGCGTCGTGAGGGCACCAGGGTTTTCAGCCCTGGACTGCAGCATCCTGAAAGCGTCTTGGATTTCCAGCTGGGGGCGGGGTGGCTATGCCCATGACCTGATATTTCCGAAGAAATTTCTGGCCAGGGTCATGAATCCTAACTTCTCTCAGAGAGGAGCCCACAGTCCTGCCTGCCTTCCCCTGCTCTGCCACGGCCAGCTGTCTCAGCCTGCCCAGCACTGCGCAAGGGCAGTGCCTGCCTGCTTCTCCAGGTGTCTGGAACACGGCCACTTCCTTGGGGGTGGGCAAGGCTGGTTTACTAGGCTGCCTCTCTGTGTGTCCAGAATCTCACGGCAGGAGGGAGACGCAAGCTTTCGGGCTGCCCTCTCTTACTTGACAGGGTTGGGACTGTTTTACCAGTGAGGCTCTTCTGACAAGGCACAGGACGGAGCTGCCACAGTGGCCAGGCCTGAAATTTCTTAGTCGGCTTGTGTCTCCCCATTCAAACTACAGTGGGCTATCTACCAGTAACAACATAAAAACTTCTTACACTAACGAGGGCTCAGCACGCATGGGGTCTGTGCTGAGCACCCCCATGGATTCCAGTCTCACAACACTCGCCGAGTCCCATCGTTTGGGGCTTAGAGATATTACATAACATGCCCAAGATCACTCTCTAGAAGTGTCAGCAAAGGGGACAGGACACTCTCAAATTCATCCATTTGCCCGGCATCTTTTCACAGCCATGACGGCCTAGGCATTGGGCCGGGATAAATGAGATGCAGAGCTCAGAGCCTGGGGCGAGCACCCAGGGGTTCAACGCCTCGCTTAGGTCTTTCTGTTTGACACACTTCAAGGTTACATTCTCCTCAAAGCCCCTTCACCCTCCTTATGGGCCAGACTCAGCAAAATTAAGGCCTGTGAGGGACTTACCTCTTGCTTGAGTGTCAGCCTTGCCATAATTTCATTGTGGTCGATGAGGGACAGCTCGTCTACTTCCTCCTCCGACTGAGCTGACTCTGGAGCATCTGGTGACTTTGAGGCCCTGGAAGGAGAAGTGGTTTGTGTTGCAAGCGTCAAACAGGCCCTGGGCTCCAAGATGCCTGGAGGCCGAGGAAGAGTAGCCGGAGCACGAGAACCGCATGAGAGAACTGCTCCTCTGAGCCTGTCTGCCCTGAATTGCAGCTGTAATGGGCAGCCCAGACTTGCTTCCCAGGCCCACCATGGGGGGTCTGAGCAGTGGACAGAAGCCAGGACGCAGCTGGGACTTTTAGCTCTGCTTCTGATGAGCTGTGTGACCTTGGGAGATTTCCTGCTCTCTCTGCATGTTCCATCTGTAAATGGAAGGGTAAGCAAGATCAAGAAGGTTCCATCGAGCTATTTAACCAAGTGATGGTCTCAGTCATCTTTGTGGAGGCCCACTGTGTGGACAGTCAGTATTCAAGGGGAGGAACAGCAAAGGGCCAGCAGGACAGGAGAACACGTTAGCAAGGATCTGAACGTCACGCCCCAAGACTTTCCCGAGGGCCATTTCTCCATGGGACTGAGGAGAACCATGAACCAGGGAGACCAGCTCTTGTCCTCAGGGTGCGGGGTCTGGCAGGAGAGACAGATGTTAAAACAAGCAGCCGGGGCAGCAGCAGCACAAGCAAGGGACCCAGCCTAGTCTAAAGGGCAGGGCAGGCCTCCTGAGGATGGGACAGACAAACTGAGACTGAAGAGCTGAGTAGGAGTTTGCTTGTGAAGGGGGACAAGGAGAGAACCACCCGACAGAGGGTGTGTGCAGGGTGGCTAGGGGGCATGCCAGGGGCAGGTGGATGCTGGGTCTGTGGGCACTTTGCCATCCCCCATATTCTCGTTTTATTCTTATGAACCTCATGATGGAGCCTGGGAGGCACTGGCCGGCCTTGTGGTCATAGGCCACATTTTTACCTAAGTTTTAGTGCCTCCAGTAAGACAACATGAAGGGCCAGAGTGAGACCATATGTGGCCCTTGGGAGGGTCTCTGCCACACGTCTTGTCAGTGATCAGCCTGCATGGAAAGAGGATGACATCCTAGTGATTGTTCTAACCAGTCAATGTGCTCATCCTTCTGCTTCTTTTCCAAGGACCACCTGAACTCTGAAAATGGCACTCTCAGGTCCAATGAAGTTGGAGACAGAACCGATGAGCAGCTGTCATGTGGCACAGACGCTCTTTGCCACCAGGTGTTAAACCAGGAAACCCATTATCACTTAACACTTGGGGAAACCTCAGTCAGACAGAGCAGTGGGTAGGCAGCCCTCTTCAAGGGGCCCCTATCAGTGCTTCCTAATTTCTTTCTATCTCTTGCTATTTTTATCACCTCTCCAAACATTTATGCTTAGGCTGGCAATGACCACTGGGTACCGCTTGTCTTTGCAACCAGGACCCCAGAGGTAACCGAACCTCGGTCTAAAGAGGGAGGAAAAGCTTGAATGTGTGGAACACGGCACGAACGAGGTGAAGTGAACACAAGGTGCAGGTGGTAGTGCTGATTTGCGGGCCCTATACATTATATTTTGTTGAGTGTATACTAGAGCAATTTACTATGGATATCTAAAGCTGGTCAGGTTTGACTTATGCTAATATTGAAAAACATTATAGGAGATTAAAGAGACATACAACTGAATGCAATGATGACTCCTGACTGAGCTTGGTTCCAAAAAATTAAATTCTACCAGACATTTCAGGGAGAAGTGGGGAACTGGAAGATGGTTTGCATATCAGATGATATGAGGGAATTTATTATTAATTTTCTTAGGTGTGATAATGGCATTGTACTCAGATAGGCGTTTTAAGGTTTTCAGGGGGCACACTGAGGTACTTAGGGGCTGTCACGTTTGTAACTTACTTCCAAATGATTCAGCAACATAATGTACACGCTACATCTAGAAACTTTCATAATAAAAGGTTTTTTGGGGGGATCTTTTATATTCCCTATTGCACTTGAACTTGGACAAGAGGCTAAGGAAGGTTGGCCTAGGATTTGAAAAAGAAAAACCATCGTGGGTAATTTTAAGGTGGGTAATACGTGTGCGGATAATCAAGAAGTAACGGCAGATTGTATGTTAGGATGAAGGCCTGTGAGGGGTGGCATCATTAGTGATTTTTCTTGCACTTTTATGTACTCTCCACGTTTTCTACCCTGAGCACATATAATTTGGAGACTCAAAAAAGGCAAGAATGTGGACATAGAGTGCCTGCAGGCCGGGTGTGCAGGCCGGCAGGGGCTGGTGCGCTGCTGTTGGGGGTCCCAGCTCCACTCGGGCCCTTCCTACCTCTCCCTGCCGTCTCTGCTTTCCTTCCCCGATGCACCGCCGACTGATGGAGGATCTCTGGGATGTCCATCTTTCACAGCTGGTGATTCCTGAAAAGAGAAGTCAGCGCTGGATGTGTGACAGGTGCCCCAGGCTGGGGCTGATCTGCTCCCCAGAATTCCTGCCTGCAAGTGGCTTCTGAGTGCAAGTTCCTACAGAGCAATCTGAGATGTGAACAAGTTAACCATGGATGCGGCTCATTACACGGGAAGCACAAGGCCCTCTTCAGACTAGCATCTTGCCTTTGAGAAGAGTGAAAAGTGCCACTGCTTATGACCTTTGTCAGCTGCCAACCTCGATGAAGCCATTCCAGCCACCTCCTGGAAGAAAGGACTGTCACAATCGCTACTACTCAGGCAAGCTCAGCTGGGCACTGTGCTAAGGGCTTTGCAAAGCTCTTCTCACTGGGTCCTTAGCAAGACCCTATCCATTAGCTGCTGTCGTCATGCCCATTCACACACGGAGAGACAGAGGCTGGGAGAAGTTAAAGGCCCTGCCCAAGACCACACAGCTAGAAGGCTGCAGCCTGGACTCAAACCCAGGGTCGTCCACCTCCAAAACCTGTGTCCTCAAGCATTGTGCACCGCTGGGGTGCAGCAAACTTTTCTGACTTCCCAGTTAAAGGGTCTTCAGGACTGCAGTGCTCGCTCGCCTCCCAGTTCCAAGTCCAGAAGGTCTAGCTGCTCAAGTGCACGCGTGCAAACCCCATCTCCTCCTCCAGCAGCCTTGCTTCTTTCCGGGAATCTGGGCCCACCCCACTCAGTGACAACACGGCCCTCCGGCATCCCTGGTCTGCCACCGAGGCCACGGCAGAGAAGGGGGCAACATGAATACATGGAGCATCATCATGGAGAGGGCTCCGAGGGGGAGAAGTCAGCACTGAATGTGGTCACAGATAGAGGGGGAAGCCATGGAAGGCCAGTCTGGGATGGACTCCACTGTGTGGAGGCTGAATTGGATGATGCCAGGGGCACAGGTCACCAGAGGGGACAGGTGAGGTGGGGACAACAGGGGAGAAACAGCTTAGCTCCCAGGGACAGGGTGCAATCCCACTGGAGTCAAAATTCTGCAGTGTTCTACAACTTGCTAATGCCTGATGTGGGGCTTGCCTTGCGTGGACATCTAAGATCCTATGGGGATCCCCTTGAGGGACCATCTTAATGGCAGGTGACCATGCTTTTAATGGGCTGCCCTTTTTAATGATCAGCCCTTTGAGCTAAATCACTAGGGAGGATGGAGTCCTCATGGCACCCACGCTCAAGGGACTCGTCCTGCCCAGGACTGGGGTTGGGGGGGGAGAGGGCGGGTACTTTTGAGGTTTTTGAACTTGCTCATGCTTTGCAGTAGCAAAACCTGGAAAGCCGACTGCTCCACAGAATGGCTGCACCTCAACTGTGTCAAGTCGGGACAGAGTAAAACAGGGTGGCCACGGCAGGTAGTCCCCACTCTCTCAGGACGGGGAGGTATGCATAAACACAGCAGGGGCTACCTGCCAGGCTCGCCAGCTTCTTTGGAAGCAGTTAATGGAGGAGTGAAGGAGCACGCTGGGGAGGGAGAGGAGACAAAGGTTTGCAAGGCTCAGTGTTGGAGAGAAGAGTCCCTCCCTCTGGGTGAGGGATGCAAGATGGAGCTCAACACTAGGAGATGGGAAGGAAGAAATCCCCAAGAGCAACTGGACTCGTGGCCAGGCCAACGCCAGGCTGCTCCCAAAGATTTCCAGAAGACCCACTGGCTAGGCTGGAGGAGCACCACACGCACTGAAGCGAAAGCGCAGGGAAGACGGCCACCAGGAAGCCACGTCCTCTCCCGGCGGAGCCGAGCTGGCTCCTGGCACAGCTGCAGGGGGCCCAGTCCACTAGTGACCGGGAGGCTCAGCCAGACAGAAGCAGGGGCCCAACCCCTGCCAGGCCAGGCCACATGCACGAGGCAGCCCCGAGGTTACTTACTCCTCGAGAGGGAGCCAGCTCCTCGCTGCTCTGGCCAGAGGAATACAGATTGACATATTCACCCTCACCAGCTTCCTCACTGGCGTGTTCACTCTGGGGGAGACAGGATGAGAGGAGACGCACATGGGACAGGCTCTCTAGCCGGCCCACACGCTCAGAGAGGGCAGCCCACGGGCTGGCCCTGACCAGGATGCTCCTCTCATGAGAAAGAGAAGATGGCAACAGCGAGCACTTGGTTCTCCTTGGGGAGCTCCCCCAGGCTCAGAGAACAAAGCTGCGTTTGCCCCTCTTGCCTCTGTGTCACAGGGGACCCGTGTTTCCTTCTTCCCCAAAGATGTCAAGGGCCTTTCAGACTGTCCTGGAGGCACACCTCCCTACTCTGCTGCACTGAGGACCACAGGGGTCCCTTGTATGGGGGCAGGCGGTTGTGGAGGGAGAGGCAACACATCCAGACCACGCAACACACTGGAGAGCTGGGCCCCACCTGCCTGCATCTGCTCTGCCCCACCTGCTCGTCCACGTCCGCTCCCACCTGTGGGGGCAACTCCCCGTGCCCAGATGCAGTACTCAGTCCACTGAACAGACAGGAAAGCAGGTCCTCCGTCCTCAGCACCACATGCAACGAAACACACAACTGCCTTTGGTCTCTGTCAGAGATCTTTGGACCTTGCTTCCAAAGGTGTTTGTATCTTTCTCTAAAAACCACCAAACAGAAAACTAGCATTTTCTATCGTATGCTTATGATCACTGTCTCTAAATGGTCACTCTCCTTCTGTAGAAATCAGATCCCTACTGTGATGGGAATTCTATATAGAAGGTTCGATTTCTGTTCTGGAAACAGACAGGCTACCATTTCCCCTTGTGACCTTCCAGAGACCTCAATCCAGCTACGCTGCTAATGGGCACCTGCCAGCGACAGACCTGACTGCTAGTGAGGGAGGAACAGTGGTACCGCTTTCTCAGAACGTGCGGCCCCATGTGGAGCGGGTGTGTGCTGAGTTCTCACCGAAGGCGTCTGGGGCGAGTCAGTGAAAGAGGTTTCGGAAGGAAGGCAGACAGTGTTCCCATGAAAGCTGCTCTCCTGAGAAGATGAAAGAGGCCCGTCCACGGTGCTGGGAGGCGGACTGGCTACAGTTGGCACCACTAAGTCAGAGCTCTGAGACGGGTGCACAGGTGGGAAATGTGGAGAGGAAGAGGAGGTAGACGGAAGGAAAGGTGGAACGGAAGCTTGGTTGTGAGGCACGAAATCCTGGGAGTAGGACCTAAACACAGATTTATACTACAGAATCAAAGTGGAAAACAAACACAAAAACGAGAGGATGGGAAGAAGAAAACAGACAAAAGAAAAAGCAGTTAGATTAACTCGGCTGAGCTGCGACAGGCTGTTCACAGTAATTCTAACGAGGACCACTGACCAGGCCAAACCAACCCCCGTGGTCCTCTGGCCTGAGGTCCCCAACCCAGCGCGTCCTCCCTTGAGAGGGGCCTGAAGCCTGACTAGTGTCATCCTCAGAGCCTAAACAGCAGGACGCGGGTGCCCCCAAAGGACAGTGAGCCCCACACGCTGTACAGTCCCGTCCTTTGCTTTGTCAGAGAATTAAACCCACACAACTCAGTCTACGCCTTTGGTCCTTTTGGGAACCTTGTGGCTAAATTCAACATGACACCTGGTCATATTTACCTATTTTGCATCTTTGGGACAAATCTCTTCAGTTTTATCCCTCCAAAGTCAAACACTGCAGGCTTTTAAATAGTGCAATCCACCTCAAATCCTTTCGGAAGAGAAGGGCATAAGCCTTAAAAATCATTGGAAGAATTGTGCTATCCAAACACTAAAAGTTTCTACGAGTTCATTTCTCTTCCTCCCCAATCTTTCTTTCTTTTTAACAAATGAAGTGATCTTGTGACGCCTCTGATGTCACCTCAGAGCTGCAAGGTTACACTCTCCCAAATTCTCACTGAGAGAGAGAAATCTGAGGTCAGGCTGAGAAGCGACAGCCAATGCCCACAGCTTCCTATGCTGCGGGAGGAGGGCCTGAGGAGCTCTGGGACCATGACCACCAGGTTCAGAATCTGACGACGTCTTCATGTCCTGCGAGGGGTCTGCCAACACGCTGCTGTCACAGGGAAATGGGAGAGAAGCGTGTGGAAGGGACAGTATCTGAAGGCCTCGCCAGGCTCACTTGCCCACTATAGATGCTGAAACTTGACAAAAGTCAAACCCAACACAAATGTGCACATTCACTCAAAGGTCCTCTGCATTTTGGCATGGGATTTTTGGAACCCGTGGACAAAAAACAGGAGGAGGAAGCAACGCACTTTTAAACTAACAGGTTAAAACTACCCCTATCTTTCAGCGGCGCAAAGCTACACTTTAACCTGGACAAAGAGCTGCTGTAGCTCAAGGGACAAGCAAGCGCTCCCTCTGCCCTGCCTGCCGCCAGCCCCTTCCCGGCTGTGCGGACCAGGGTCCTTGTCCCTCCTTGGTGAGGCCAAGGCCCTTTCACCCCCGCGAGTTCCAGGAGCTGTTGGTTTATATCCAGGACACTGCCCTAGGTACCTCCCCATTCTTACGCGGTTTATTTCCCCATCTAACTTACAAACTCAAGGCCAACCCTCATACAGGGTCAAATGAATTAGAAGTGCCAATATACAGTCTGACCAACCGACACTGAGGGCTTGGATTCCTGCTAGAAGTGAAGTTCTGTTCACATCCCTTCTTTTTAGAAAAGCTGGGTGAGTGGACCACTGGCTCAACACCCCAGCTCAGCTGCTCCCATCCCGAGGGCTGTGGAACCTCAGCATCCGCAGTGCCAGCACGAGCCAGGTGCCACATTTTGGCCTTTCAGAGAAACCGTCCAGACCTGGGGTGGTCACCCCGGGCCTTGCTGGGGATGGCAGCAGGCTGAAGTGTTGGGCTTTTGGGGTCCTCCATTTCATCTCTGGAGGATGCTCTTCCACTAGTGAGATTCTCCCACTGGCTGGGAAGGTCCATAGAAGACAGTGAGTGGAGCCCATCAGCCAAGGGAAGGGATGGCCTGTTCCTGGGAGGCTACTTTGAGAGAACCCCCACATCATTGCTTCAGGCAGTGACCTCAGTCTCATGCGGGAGCTCAGTTCTCAGATTTGTCAGATGCTCATTCCCAACATGGAGGCAGTGCCATGAAATCTGCTAACAGATACCTCTCCCTTGTCCGTGAATCCGCCGAGTCTAAGATTCACGTTCAATGGCCTGAATGTTCATGTCCCTCCAAAAGCCAGATGTTGAAATCCTAACCCACAAAGATGAGGGGGTTAGGACAGGGGGCCTTTGGGAGGTGCTTGAATCACGAGGGTGGAACCTTCAGAAATGGGACTAGTGCCTTTCCTAAGAGATGCCTTGCCCTTCTGCCATGTGAGGATACAACAAAAAGGCTCTGACTCAGAAGAGGGGGCCCTCACCCAACCACACAGGCACCCCGATCTAAGAAATAAATTTCTGTTGTTTATGAGCCATCCAGTCTGTGGTATTTTCTTATAATAGCCCCAATGGACTAAGACAAAGGCCAGCTCTTTCTGGAGTCCCAGCTCTGTCCTCATTACCGCTCCCCATGTACACACGAGCACTAAGGCAGGCCCTAAAGTCACTGAGCACCGGACACACACACGAACAGCTTCTGTGTGACCACGAAATGCGCTCGGGGTGGCAGGCTCCCACTCATGCCCGCCTGTTCTGGGAGATGGGACACAGGTAACTGCTAAGAGGACGCATTCTCAAGTCACAGGGACCTGGGCTCGGGTCCCGGCCTATCTCTTTCTACCTGTGTGACCCTGGGCAAGTGACTTAAGTTCTTGAGCCTCAGTTTCTTCACCTGTAAAATGGGGATGGAAACAATGGCACTCTTCTCAGAGGGCCTCTGTGTGGATTTAATGAGATGACACCCTGCAGGTGCCGAGCACAGCACTGGCATGTAACAATGTCAGCTCTCCTCCCGTGCCCTCCAAAATACCAATCTGGGAACCACTCTAAATAACAGGGCTGAGGCGTTTAATAGGGGTCCAACACATACTTAGTGATGAGGGAATATTTAGGAATGGATTCTAATATTAGCATGAATTAACGTGCCTAGAACATTGCCTGACTCACAGCAGTGTCTCAGTTTTCAGTGTGGCAGGGCCAGACCGGCTTCACTCGCTGCCCAGGTGCAGGTCTGCAGTGGGAGGCTAGGGAAGGAGGCTCAGACGCCACCAGGGGTGTGGACCCCAGAGGAGCGGGGCGGCCAGCAAGGAGACAGGAAGGAGGTCTGGCTTCTCTTGAACAAAGCGTCCTGGCCTGCCCTGCCCTTCCCACCCGCCTCCCTCCTAGCCTGTGAGCAGCTCTGGTATTCGAGCTATGCAGTCATGCTGGGACAAGAGCCAAGCTTAAAAGTACCTTCAAGGGGGTGGGGAGATGCAAGGGGCTGCTCTCTAATCACCAGAGAGCGCACAGTGCCCCTCCGCAGCTCTCCAGAGGGAGGGCCGCCTCCGGGCTCAATACCATACCATTTTCAACAAGTCCAGTCTCCAGTGATTCCCCAGAGAAATACTTCCAGGCCCTTTAAGTTCGTATTTATTCATATGGGCAGGGAGAAAGGCAGAGCTGGCCGCTGAACAGAAACACCACTTCACCACAGCCCGGAGTTTATTTTAGGATCTGGCTGGTGCCGGCTCTGCTTCTGACAGAGCTGCTGCACTCTCCGCAGCAGGAATTTTTATTTATAGCCACAGTAAGACTGTTTGGGCTGAGGATTTTATAACACGAGGGGCTGCCTGTCTGGAGACTGCAGAAGGTCTAGGCGTGCCAGAGCAAGTTCCTGGGAAGGGAGAGCAGTTAGGAGGGGGGCCTGCCCCCAACGTCAGCCTGATCACACAGTCAAAGCACCAACAAGGACCGTCTCATGACGATGACGACGGTGATGATGACAGTTACTCTTACTGAATGCTTCCTGCTGGTCCGATGGAACCTAAGGGTTTTGCAGGCATCATCTCACTTTTACACAAAATGCTGTTATGATCCTCATTACAAAGATGAAGAAACAGGCTGGAAGGCCAGGCTGGTAAGAGATGGTGTTGAGACAGCCCATCCCACATTCTTTGAGTATTCTGAGCACATGACAGTCCCTAACCATGCAATCCCACGGCTCTGCAGGATATAGCCTATCAACCCCACTGGGAGATCTCCTTAGTTGAGCGTTCTCTGATGACCAGCATGCAAAAGGCAGTGAGCTGAGGCTTAATATACATGCCAGGGATGCAGAGGAAATATCTGCCCTCATGAGAGATGCAGGAAACAGCAACTCACTCTTGAAAACACACACCTGAAGTAACCAAGAGTCTTCTGGTGTAAAGGATGATGGAGGCTGATGACCTTATATGTCAGCGTGTGGCCATTCACACACTAAAAGGCACTCAAAGCCACTCGAAGCTGGCCAGGCACCAGTTTTCAGTGACACTTTCTCTCCATTATAGTCCTGGCATGAAAAATGACTAGGGATGGGCCCTGTGTTGTGTTGGCAAGAAAGCAGATCTTTAAATGAAGAATTCTGATTCCTCAACATAACAGACACTCCATTTAATTCCTTGGATTACCAAGAAAGAAGACCAAGGGTGCCACAGAAGGCAGTCAGGGTGCCAGCAGCTGAGGGCTAGCGATACAGGCCAAAGGACCTTGATCGGAATGGCTGCTCCACAGTGACTTGAGCTCCAAGCTTTGGAGAACTTTCAGCTCTACCACTTATGGGGAAATGTGATCATCTCTGTGAATGGACTCACTGTCGTGTGAACTGTTTGGGAAGGAGAGAAGCTGCCAGAGATCGGTGATTACTGCAGACTCCTGGCACAAGCAAGGCTTATGACTCCAGTGTTTTTGGATGCTACTTGGCAAAACAGATAAGCTACCGGACACCTGGTTTTCAGGTTTAAATTTTTATCCATGCTTTGTGAGAAAGCACTGAAGGGAAGCTGCTGTCCTTGTGTGGTTTGGGCTTCCTTCCCTTGCAGAGAATCACCGGGAACCACACAGCTCAGCACTGGTCCTGGGCTCAGAGCAGGCTTCCCTCACCCAGGGACTGTGAGAGTCAACACGATGTGGGGCTAAGTTATTTCTTTCAGGCGGAAGCCAAGCTTTTAGCCGCTGCACAGCATCCCACTCTGGGGCAGGGAACTCCTGGAGAGGGGCACATCTGATCTGGTTCTTACAGATGGGCCATGAGCACTCCTCAGTCACCAGGAAGGACCCTGGATAACACTCCTTGGCGCTCCATGTCGAAACCAGAGGGAAGACTACTGGCTTTGTCTCCTCTCTCCTTCCTCCTTCCAATTAACTGCGTGTTTACGAAAGCCATCCTTTGGGTCTACCCTAGGCCCAGAGGCTCCTTCCTTCTTTGATGCCCTTGTGTTCATTTATAACAACTATGTTTTACATAATATTGAAAGAGGACTTTCCAAAGCCAAGCGGCAGATTCTGAGGCTGAAGCAGAAAGCACCTGCACGTGAGACCTCTCTGTGCTCCTGTCAAGGAGGGGAATTTTGTTGGTCGTATTGTGTAAATGAGGAGATAGCATTCATCTCATCCAGGAAAAGCAACATCAGCACCATACTGGGTCCAAAAAATATCTTCTCTCTTTTTGAATACATTTCTTGGTGGAGTCTATCTTTTAAAATCATTTGAAAATTCTAATTTGTATTTTACAACAAAAGATGTAAAAAGAACAAAATGTTTTGCTCGGGAGAATTTTAGGTAGCAGAATGGGCGAAACTAGAAATTTATTACATTCTTCTTACGTGACATATTTTCTGCAACCTGAATCTCAAGATCTTCCTCGAAAACACTACATTTTTGACCGATGGTTTCATAGCTAATTATTCTCTTGCAAAAACCTCCAACACACTTTAGGACGCTCTGCATATTCACTAAATATTGACCTTAAGAGCATCAACTCTTTATAGAAAGATTTAGTATAGATTCAAAAACAGTTTGAATTCTGTTCTAGACATCTGACTGAACTATTTTTACTCAGTTTGGATTTACCCATGACAGGGCTCTAGTTTATACTTAGACTCTGTTTAGAGCCTGAAGCCTCACTATGTCATGTGTCAGAACAGGAAGGACAAGATGCACCTCTCGGTACCCAGCCTCTGCATGGACTTTTCGTTTTACCTAGCCTTACAGGTCTTAATATCTATTTACTGGCAATTAAGCAGTTCATAAATGTCAACCCAACACAGTATTTTTCACGATGGGCATCTGGAGTCTAACCTTAGCTCTAACTTAAGACTCTAAGCAAATGGTTCAGAATCTCTATTCTGGTTTCTCCATGTCTAGAATGGGGGTAAGCATTCCATCGCAGAGCAGTAAGGAAGGGCCCTTGACAAGTACACAAGCAGCCTGAAAACATGAAGTAAAGGCAGCAGGCAATGTGTGTGGACCCCTCTTTGGGTTCCTGTCACCACGTGACCGTCACAAAGACCAGGGGGGTCCATCTGGTACCTGGCCAGATGGACTGTCGTGGATGGAGTCAGAAGTACACATGCAGCAAGGTGCTACAGTGAATTTCCTATGTCTGACGCTAGTCTGAGAGCACTGACCATCCAAAACGCCATGAGCATCAACAAAACAAGAGTCAGGAAGCCTTTAGAATGAGGTGCAGAAATGGCTGAGTCAGAGTGATTGCTTTTGTGAGCCCCCAAGGGGAGGATCTCCAAGCCCTGGTCCAGCTGTTGGGCTGTGACCAGTCCTGCGTCCTGGCATGGCCCCTGCTGTCTACCGCAGGCAAGGCAGGCTCACTCCTGGGCTCAGGTGGGAACTGTCTCCTCCAGGGCTGGGCCTTTAGGCAAAGGTGGGCTCTACACTCTCCCCTGAGGGTCTTAAAAACCTGGACAGCGCGCTGGTCTGCATGAAGCTACTTCCACAAGGCTGGGTCAAGGCTCAGAATGGACTGAATCCGGACTTCATCCTTCAGAGGCAGTACTGACTGCGCAAGCACCCTGGGTCTTTCAGGAAGGCTGGAAAAACACAGGGTAAAAATACCCAAGGGGTCAAACTGTATTTCAAGGGCCCAGCAGACAGGAACTACTTGTGAAACTCTTGGGCCAGACAGCCAGCAGCCAGACCTCCGGGTCAGCAAAGAAAGAAAATGAGGAAGAAATCAGGTTTTTGGCCACAGCTTGGGACCAGTGTGTTGACTTGTGGGAACAGAGAGGCTATCGTGTGACACTCAGCCTCAGGCTGCTCTGATGAAATGCTGGGAAGCAGGGAAAGACAGATGTGATGGCGGGGTGGAGGGAGAGAGCTAGAGGCCTCTCTGGTCACTGCTCGCTGCTTTTGGGTGAATCAAGACGTTCCTGGTCAGTTCCATGTCACAGAGCACCTGCCACTTGCTGTCTCACCCTGAGCCATGCAGCAAGGCAGCAAGCGCGTAAAAGCTCAGCCCCCGCCCTCAGAGGACTGACAACCTCGAGAAAAGGAACCTGAGCATCACAAAGGAAAGAAAGCAACAAGCTCCCGATGTGATGATAAACACCATTAGTATGCCTCCCTGCTGCCTAAATGCTGGGTGTGTCTTGTACATTACACGCTTTCCCTGCACTGTCCTGTTAGTCCTCACAACGAATGCATGCCCCCATTGGAGAGATGAAGGAATAGAGGCCTAGTGAGCTGGGGACGGTATGCTCAGGTCCACACAGCAAGTAAGGAGAAAACATGGTGGGGAAGGAGACAGGGGAAGCCAGGAAAGGTGGTGTCAGAAGAGAGAAGAAAGCAGGTGGGAGAGTATAACGAGCTGGTGCCAGCAGGAAGTGGAGGGTATGCAGGTAGTGGGCACAGGAATGGCTAGGCAGAAGCAGCCGGCAAGGCCTCAGAACGGGGACAATGCTGGATTGATACCGCAGTGACAAGGTGGCCCTTTAGTCTGACCAGCACTGAGAAGGGGACATGGCAGCAGGAAGTCGAGGAAGGAAGCCACAGTGGCCATGCTGGGCGGGGAGGAAGGGAGCGGCGATGGGCTGGAGAGAAGTGGACCAGCTCAGGGCGCATGAGGGGAAGTGCAGCAGGGCTTGGTGAGTGGGTGTGCCTGTGTCATGTGTAAACGTGGTCTGTACCTGGTGGGGGAGGAAAGACAAGATGACACCTCATTTCTTACTTGGGCAATTCAGTGGATGGTGGAAACAATCACAGAAATAACGAGAGGGGTTTGGCCGGGCAACACTGTATGAACACCAACTGGGTGCCAGTCACGTGTTAGGCAGGTGGGGCTCTAATTCCTAATCCCAGGGAGCCCCAAGTCTGGCCAGAGCCACCTGCACTTGCACTGGTAGACTACACTCTGCGGTTAGGCCCCTAAGAATGGGGAAGTGTCTGAGAGTCCAGGACTTCAGGGTCAAGTAATCTGAAACGCCCACACGACACCTGGGCCCCAGCAGGCCCAGAAGGAACATGCAGCCGGGTGCCGGAGGGCCCTCAGACGCTCTCCCACACGATGGCAGCATGGCCCTGGTCTTCCCGATGCTGACAGCGCCAGGGGCTGCTCTGAAGGAAACCCGGGAACATCAGGCAGGCCCCTGGAGCAAAGCCCCACCGGGAGAGATGCAGCCTGAAGAGATAGCTCCCCGTGCTTGGGCCACCAGTGCTGCCCACGGACACCCCTCTCATCTCTCAGAATAGGGCAGCTCTAACCACAGCAGGAAGCTGTAAAGATAAGACGAGATCCGGCAGAAACAAGGGACAGAGGCAAGGAAGGTGGGAACTTATCTTTCCAACTGGAGGACACAGAGCACGCTGGGCCAAGCAGGGCGAGCACCCCACGGGCCTCTGGTCCACTTCCCTCACCGTACGCCATCGTCTCTCCTTTTCTCTCCATCTCCTCTCCCTTCCCCTTTCCTGTCTGGCCTTTAGACCAGTCAGAACACCAGGGTTTCTGTGATGGTTGCTGCTCAGGGCTGGCTGGTGACCAGGAGGTTGAGGAGGGGGCAGAAAAAGTGAGCGAGTGACAGATGTACTAGCAGACCCTCAGGACCCACCACGTGTCCCAGGGAGCAGCCCTCGCTGTTTCACAGTGAGGGGATGGTGTGGCAGAGAAGCCCAGAGTCTACGAAGCACAGGCCCTCTGTTGAGAGCATATGTGCCGATGTATGAAAGCCTGGGTCCAACATCTCAGAGAATCACTCTCTGTCCAGAATGGGGGACCAGCTGCTTTACAGGTCATCCCCCTTTAAACAGAAGTCCTCAAGATAATACACTTGACTTTCTTGCCCTGAAGATTTTTTTAAAAGCAAATGACAGTTATTATGAATATTTCTCAAGTTCTTCTCAAAACATGGGTCTTCTAACAGTTTTACTTATCCAGAAATCATTCTGGAAGCCAAGATAGAAAAGAAATATTTTGACAAATTTCTAGCATCTGAATAGATCTCTTGGTGAGAGTAAATATCCCTAACTTGCAGTTAGCAAGAAAGGATGCGCCATGGGGCTGGCCTGGTGGCGCAGCGGTTAAGTTCGCACATTCCGATTCTTAGCGGCCCGGGGTTCGCCAGTTCGGATCCTGGGTGCGGACACGGCACTGCTTGGCAAGCCATGTTGTGGTAGCTGTTCCACACATAAAATAGAGGAAGATGGGCATGGATGTGAGCTCAGGGCCAGGCTTCCTCAGCAAAAAGAGGAGGACTGGCAGTAGTTAGCTCAGGGCTAATCTTCCTAAAAAAAAAAAAAAAAAAAAAAGAAAGGATGTGCCAGAAAACAGTTTGGGGGACCGAGGAAGGTCATTTTTGTAACACCAGCACTGCAATACCTGAAGGTCACTGGCCACCCCAATGGTCACGGACCAATGCTCAATAATAACTTGGTTAAGGGTAAAGTGAACACGGATGAATCCAAAAAACTTTCTAGATTCGCAGTACTGGGTTCAGACCAGAGCACATGCAAGCCAGAAAAAGGACAGGAAAAGGAAATGTAGAGGGGAATTCAGTGTGGAGGGGGAACGGCTGATGCCGGAGGGACTGGAGCTGGAGTGGAGGAGGAAGGTGGGCAGCCAACACGGGCTGGGCCTCAGTGAGAACATGGCAAGCAGCCAGAGGGTACGAGCCACTGAGGGAGAGTCTGGGGACAGGGCAAGGGACCCCGGCACCATGTCAGAAAGCTGTTTCCAGGAGGGCCTATCACTCAGACACTTACAGCGCTCTCACACATCACGAGGCCTGGCAGAATCAGAACAGGAACCTTAAGTCTGCCTCCTGGGCCCGGGGGGAGGCTGCACCCAGCTCCCCACATCTTTCCTGCCCCAGTCATTCATCGTTTCCCCAAACACCTTCTTCCACGAAACCAGCCTTAATGCCCCAGACATCACCCTCAGGTCTGTGTAGCTGAAGGATTACGGCACAGGCCAGGAAGGAAGGGAAGTCTGTGGACCAGGGGCTAACACTTCTGTGGAATGAGAGCTAAGCAGATGCAGCCAAAGACTGCAAAGAGGAGAGTGGGCACCACCCAGGAACAGGAGTAGGAACACAGCTGGGGACAAGCGGTGGGCAGCGGAGAACAATGAAAGCCCAGCCTGAGCCCCCGAGGGAGCAGCTCAGGAAGCAGCTGGTTTCAGTTAAGGTGTAGGGGCGAGTGGCTGATCCTGAGGACACGTGGAAGGGCTGGCTACTGTCACTCCCCTTCAGCTGGCTCTCCCATGACTCAATCCTTGAGTGCTTACATTTGAGGAAAACTTCCAGAATGCATGTGAGGCTTTCTAGCCCCCATCCTCAGGCAGGTCCCTCGGTGTGGAACACCTTTGCCTTGCTTTCCTTGACCTTTACCTCCCTGAAATCCTAACGGCCCTTCACGCCACAGCTCAAGCACCACCTCCCTCACAAAGCTCTGCCTGACCTCATTGCGGCTCCACACCGCGGGGCTTCCACTGACTGGAGCTCTTGTGCCCTTCCTCACACCCCACTTTAGCATGAGTTTCTTGTATGTCCATCTCTTTCCGCCTCCTGAATTGCAAGTGCTTCTCAAGGATAATGGGTGGTCTTCCTTGCCCTGGATCCTTCTTGCTGCCTGACCCACACAGGAGAAGCCCTGTGCTTACTGACCCTGGGTCTTCCACCAGGACCGCGGGAAGAGAGCCCCCTTCAATTTAAACTGGTCAGTGAGGTTACTGCTCTCCAAATTCCCTTAGCAAGAGGTTTCCAATGGTTAGAATCTTCCGGCAGAGGTAACAGGTCACTGGGCCAGGAGCCACACGAGGTGTCTTCAGATTTGACAACTGCTGTATTCCTAAGCGGCACCCTTTCAGGATTCCATGTTGGACCGATGCCACAGGCCCAGGAGAGAGGGAATGAAGAAGTCTGGGAACAAAGGGCTGCTCTGATAGCAGTCCACAGCCCTTGGTCCAGGCCCCATCTTAGGATGCAAGCAGAGAACACATGAAGAATATGTTGGAATCACACTAAATCACTTCTCTGGGGTTTCAGCATACCAGATGCCAAACGTTCCAAACATTTAGGCTACTACTAAGCGTTCTCGAGGCCTGGGGGACTTTCCTGTTAATGAAGTGAAGCACCTTTATCAGCTCCCTCTCCGTGGGCTCCTCTGCTGCCGAGGACGCGGTATTTCCGCTGCAAGGTGTCTTAAGACTCCCCCATGTCTCAGGGATGAAAACTATGATGTACTCACACCCAAGCTTAATTAAAATGCCCTCAAATTTTCTTTCACTCTGTAGCAAACAGCCCAATTCATTGAGCAGTCCAAACTGCTCAAAAGGGATATTGTAGACAGTCTTAGGATAACTCACACTTTCTGTTCATGCAAGGGAAAAACAGTCAAGAGCAAGGCTTGTCTAAAGGCCCAGTTTTGTAAGATTTGTGAAAGGAGCTTGCCAGAGGTGCCGGCTGAGGAAACAGAGGGCATCTGTGCACAAGGGCAGGGCCCAGGGGAGGGATGTTTGGTCTTTCTGTGGCACATGGAGGGTTGCGGAGGGCTCTAAAAAGCTAGGCCCTAGCACCCAAAGGAAGAATGCATCCCAGGGTCCTCACAACAGGCAGGACCGTCTCAACCTGGGCACTGCACAGCTGGCAAACACGGTAGCCGAATGAGCCCACACTGGGAACCCCAGCTTGGACAGGTCTCTAAAAGGCACCAGGTCCACCGCATCATGTACAGAGGGAAAGAGAGTCCACAGAGGCGAAGCCATTCGCCCAGGTTCTCATGTGCAGAATTAGAACCAAGACCAGAAGCCAGAACTTGAAGAGCAAGAGCAACAATAATAAACTTTCTCAGTCTACTATGTGCCTGGCAGTTTCCTAAGACTTTACTCAATCCTCACTTCAGAGGATAAGAGGCAAGTAGAAGCATAATGGCAAAAGAAGGAGGTGAGGCCCGTGGACGAGAAGTGAATTGCAGAAGGACAAACCGATCTGAGAGGAACCAAACGTGACTCTGGGCCAGAGCTCGTCTCCTGCAGCCCGGTTTCATTTCATTTTAACGGGGCACAGGGAGCACAGCGGCGGTTCAGGTTCTTGGACAGAAGACTCCAGCAAAAGACAACAGCCCAGCACTGTGTCCCCCCAGTTTCAGAAGTAAACGGTCCACACAAATGGCTGCGTCCACCCCTCCCGCACCCACGCCCCTTTGCAGTGGGATGTGGCAGCAATTTCCACCAAGAGGCGGAGTCTACCTCCCTGTTCCCGGGATCTGGGCTGGCCTCTGACTTAACCCAGAGCTCGCCGTGGAAGTGACGGTGCTAATGCTGAGCCTGGGCCTGAGGACACCTCGCATGCTTCCACCGGCTTCCCCGGGACCCTGCAGCTGCCACGTCAATGAGCCCAGGTCAGTCCGACGGAGCTGACAGGTCTTACGGATCACAGGCCAATCAGCCCACCGCCCCAGCTGAGGCTCCCGAGATGTGAGCAAGCACAGCCCACACCAGCCACACCTGGCCCAGATCAGCACCACCACCCTACTAACCTGTGTCCTAAGCAATGACAAATGGTTACTGTTGTTTTAAGCCACTAAGTCTTGGGGTGGTTTGTTACACAGCAAAAGGTAACTGATACAGCCCTCAAACTCAAACTCTGTCATGCCCTGGTGAAGCCTGCTCCCCATGCCTTGCTTCCTATGTGGAAAACACTCCTCTTTAAACACAGAACACTTACAGGGCTGACCCAAGGCCCAGTGGGAGATCAGAATAAAAAGGCCAAAACGTCTCTTCCAGTTTATGCCTGAATGATGACGCTCCAAGTGTGGCTGCCAGCATTTCCCATCCCTAGCCCTGCCCCACCCGCCAACTGACACAGGCCCTGGGGCCACAGACCCCACCCTGCGCACCCTTCCCATCTGGCGCGGGGGTCGGCAGGGCAGAGTCAGCGGTGGGCAGCAGCACACACGTCGGGAGGCACAGGCCACCAATGAAGATCACGTTTCACCAGGTTCCAGGTAAAGAACGGCAGGGAGCGACTCACCGAGGACACAGGTAAGTTGCCGTGCCGGCTGAGAAAGGAGTTAGAGACGGACACACTGATGCCCTGAGCGGCACTGCCATCCTCGGGGGTGAAGGCCACTTTAGTTTGCTGGACACAGTAGGAGACAGAGGAGAAGGAAGAAGCAGCATAGGAGGCCTGCTGGACAGAAGGATGAGGAGGAGACAGGGCAGGAGGGAGAAAAGCAGAGAACAGTCAGGCAGGTACAGGCAAAGGCCAAACAGGCTGCTGCCTAATTCTGCTCAGACACTCGGGGGGGGGTGGGGGTGGCTTCCTGGCTCAGTTTAGGGATCGAAGACGCCTGCTGAAGGCTACCTGGCTGAGGGTGCCCTCCTTCACTTCCCTATGAGATTTAAAAAGCTAGCTTTCATACAACTGTGTCCACTGGAAGGGTGGTAAGGTGGAAGGAGGCCAAGCAGGCCTGGGTTTATTTAGGGCCTCAAGTTCCCCGCCTTTGGGGAGCAGACCGCACAGTTATTCACGCTTCAGTAGAGTGCAGACCAGGAGCCAGGTTGCCTGGTGTGAAGCTGGGCCCAGCCATTTGTGACCTGTCTGGCCTCGGGCATTACTTAAAGCTCCCTGTGCGTCAGGTTTCTCATCTGTAAAACGGGGACACTTTTGTGTAGGGCTGTATACATGTGAAGCACATAGAACCATGCCTAGGACGGTGTACATGGGCCAACAGGTATGAGTAATTATTACGCCCATTTTTGTCTGTAAAATGGGATAACTCTTCACCTGCATTTGAGAGAGGGTATGCCAAGCAGCCAGCACAGGACATGTCATGTGGTATGCCTGGGCTTCAGTCAGAGTTGGGCTTGGTCCCCAAATCTTCCACCACTTCTTCTTTTTTTTGGTGAGGAAGATTGGCCCTGAGCAAACATCTGTGCCCATCTGCCTCTATTTTGTATGTGGGATGCCGCCACAGCATGGCCTGATGAGCAGAGTGTAGGTCCATGCCCTGGATCCAAACCCATGAATCCTGGGCCAGTGAAGTGGAGTGTGTGAACTTAACCACGATACCACCAGCCTGGTCCCAAAAATCTCCCGCTTCTAGCAGTGGGCTTTGAGTAACTCCTCCAGCTCTCTCAGCTTCAGTTTACTTAAAATGTGAGGATTGTGTGAAAGCCCCACTGCCTACAGGTGTTCAATAGGGTGTTTGCCCAACTCCAGGGGCTCCCTGGCAGGCCCCTCCTGGGGCTCCCCTGACCACTGCCCAGTCAGGCTGCCTGGCCAGAGCCCAGACAGGCTCTGATTCCAGTGTGCTCATTAGGGACCTGTCCTCCAATACTCTGAAGCCTGTGGACCCCATGCTACAGAGAAGATGCCCAAGGATGGGCAAGGGGCACCTGTGGATCCTGGCGGGAGGGTCTGAGAATATTTCAAACCTCAACAAAATCTGGCTCAGATGTTTAACCAAATATTTTAGGTTAGGGGTCCCCGGGGTGGGCATTCGTATTTCTGTGGTGAAGATCACTTTCTGAAATATTTTCAGACCAATTCAGACTCCTATTCGGGCATATTCAGGTGTTTGTAGGGCACATGGGGCAGGGGAAGAACTCGGACTCTGAGTGCAATGGGTGAGACATGGTTAGCTGGTGGCAGGACTAAAACCCTGGCCCCCCAGCTGCGTGCTCGGCCTCTGCTCTGCTAGACCAGACTGCCTCCCAAGAGGCTGGCTGTGGTTCTGCCCGGTCAGCCCCTAAGTCCACTGAATGCAGGAAGGCTCGGGGATTCCTGGGGCCAGGCATCACACCTGAGGGCCAATCGCAGGACTGCCGAGCCCCAGGCGGCTACGAGGAGTAACCCAGGGACCCTTGTCCTCTAGTTGGCAGCTGCCTCCCAGGAAAGTCAGAGCAGCACCTTCGTGTCCTCTTGCAATGGGTACAAGATGGCCCAGCTAGCCACACTGGCCCCCTCTCTGGTTAAAATGCTGCCAGATTGGCCAGTATATGAGCAAAACAGCACATGCAGCTCTGAAAAAGTCAAGAATCTCCTTCTGGGGTGTCCTCTGCCTGGAGAGCATGGCTGGATGGGGTGCTTGGACTCTGAAACCTGACCAGAGTCCACCTGGTCAGTCCCCTGGTGGCAGAGAGAAGGCGGTTCAGAGGGCCGCAGCAGGCACACCCGCCTGCCCCCGGCCTGGGCCCAGGTTCTCACAGGCTGCTCACGGCAGGACAGCCTGCCTTCTGTGCTGACTAGGGCTTCCTTACCTACGTGGAGTCCTTACCCAAGAGGTGTTTTTTTTAAAGGAGGAAGGGTGCCATGGCTGAAACACAAAGTGGCTTTGTTTAAAGCCATCCTGCTTCAGTAGGACTTGTTTTCCCGGGACCGTCCCTGGCCAGGGTGGGCTGTACGTCCCTCTGCACAGTCAGACCCATTATGTAAATCCAGTCCCAGATGGCCACACACAGACCCTGCCCTGGGCTTTGATTGAGTCCCTCCTTTCTGGGAGGTCTATATTGGAGCCAAAGAAGAGAGAAAAAAACACAAGAGACTGTCAGCAGAGAAAGCAAACATTCTGAGTACAAGCCAGTCCCAGCTGCATGGGGCTGCTCTGGAAAAGAAAGGCATCTCCTGAAGGTGGGGAAATGGCGGAGCAGGCAACAGGCTGCACGTGAGCATGTCAGGAGGAAGTGAGGGCACCCACGCGGGATATGGTGCATCAACACCAGCCCAGGGCCCCGGCCCAGAAGAACAGACGGTTGAACCTGCCTCCAGGAGGGATCTCGTTCCTGGAAACCTGTCAGGATGGGAAGCTCTGGTCCCGGGTGGCAGGACAGAGGGAGACCTGGGAGGGGCCCGCTTACCAGCTGCCGCTGCTTGGGGGGCAGAGCAGGCGGTGGCGCCAGGTCCTGCAGGGCGTCTCCGCTGCTGAAGGAGTCGTTGAAGCCGTACACCTCCATGAGGAGCTTGTTCTTCTGCTGGTAGATGTGCTCGTTCTGCGGCGTCTGGTAGAACATGGAGGGCTGCGGCTCCGAGTAGTCCTCGAGCAGCTGCATGTAGGCCAGCACTGCAGAACAGAGAGTGGGTGGGTGGCAGCCCCTCGCCTTCTGGTGCTGGGGAGAGAGCTGGAGCGGGTCTGGGTGGGGGCCGCCATGGAAGAGAATCCGCCTCCCCTTCCCCTCCCAGCGGCCTGGCTGAGCTCCAGAGAAAGCACACTGGGGCAGTGAAGCCCTTCTGGGTGACGCCACAATGGTGGATAAACGTGTCAGAACTCATCGACTGCACGACCCCTACAGAGAAGCCTATGTAAGGTACGGACTCTGGGTGAACATGAGGCATCAACGTAGGTCCAGCGACCATACCAGATGAAGCACCTCTGGTCGGGGAGGTGACAGTGGGGGGCCGTGCATGTGTGGGGGCAGGATACATGGGAACTCCCTGTACTTTCCGCTCAGTGCTGCTGTGAACCTAAAACTGCTCTAAGAAATAACGTCTATTTTAAAAAATGCTTGTTGGGGCACTTCACTCCCTTGCCAAAAAGCCCTCGGGGGTTTCCAGGCACACTCGAGGGACACAGGCCTCTGTGGGGCTCATGGGGTTTGCCACAGCTGGACGATCCCAACGCACCACTTCCTGTTCCTCTCAGCTCCAGCTCTGCTGTGCCCTTTCCGTTCCTGGAACACCCACAGGGATTTCTGCATAGGCTGTTCCTGCTACTCTTCCCTCAGCCCTGCTGGGCCTGGCTCCCTCCTCCACAGCTCAGCTGAGCAGCGACTGCTGCGAAGGCTCCTCGAGAGCAGTCCCTGCCTGGCAGCTCCCTCGGCCGCCATTCCCTTCCTTTTTGGTTTTTCCCATGGTGTGTCAGGAACTACCTGTGGGCTTTCTTCACTCATCTGATCTTTACTGAACACCTACTGTGTGTAAGGCACTGACTCAGGGAGAACCCCCTGCGATGTGGAGCTGACTCCCTAGGGAGACAGAAAACAGCCCGAGGTGGGGTGGACATCAGGGAGAAAGGCTTCCTGTGGAGAACAGTGAAGTGGGGTGGCGATGGGGTGCTTCTCTAGGATCTGGATGAATGGCGTGAGGACCGGGGAAAGAGTCTTCCACACGAAGCTATGGGTGAGCAAAGGCCCAAGGCCTGGATGGGGGGCCGGGTGGGCAGAGCACAGCTGGCAAGGGGGAGTGAAAGGAGGCGAGGTGATACCTGGGAGGTGCCGGGGGCTGTGTGCATGAGGCAAGGAAGCAGGCTTGATGCGGAACTGGTGGGAACCCACGGAAGGGCCCCCTCGCGGGCTGCACCGAGAACTGCTCTGCCTTGAGAAGACAATTCTGGGGCCGCTGTGGCTGTTCAGGTGAAAGGTCGCAGTGGGATAGGGTGGGCGTGGGGAGAATGGTTTGGTTCAGGACATATTTTCAGAGCAGACACAACAGGATTTACTGCCTCTTACTCAAGAGGTGAAGCTCCAGGAGGACAGGGACCACGTCTGTCCCGTCGGCTGATGTAGCATTAGTGCCTGACACACAGGAGGAGTTCACAAATATCTGTATTTGTGAATGAATGAAGGAATGAATGACCACAAGTCCCTCAGCATCTGTCCCCACCTAGTGACTTGCTAAACCAGGCTACAGCCCCCAGGATGTGTCTCATAAAGCCCTAAGTGGGTATGCACGAAATAACAGCCACTATACTCGCTCTCCCCTTCCAGCTGAAAGGCTACAGAACACCCTGGGAGAAGGACAAATGGGGAGAGAAGTACTCCAATTCAAACTTCTGCATCCCCTCCACCCTAAACCCCAGAAATCTTAAACCTGCCCTAAATCCTTCAGAAACCCCAGCCTTTGTCATCGCTGCCATCTGATGCTAAGCTGCTGCCTCCAGGCGGAGCTGCCTGCACCTACGCGGCCCGCCCACTGGCAGGCTCCCACATCGGTGCAGTGTGGGATCACTGACAAAGAGACCTCAGCAGCAGACAACAGCAGAGACCTCACCCGCCCAGGGAGGTGAGAAGTCAGAGAACAAAGGGCTCGGCTATCACGTCTCAGTGACCTCATCCTTGCAGGCACCGACTCCAGAGGCAGGTGAGGAGCCCTCAGCTCTCACATGGGGGTGTCAGTAAACACTTTCTTCCTGACTTTTGGAGGGTAGTGATCCAAGCCCCATCTACAGAGTCAGGCCCTTGTGAAGCCTCCCGAGGGTGCTATGAGAAGCGACAGTTTGGAGCTGACTGTGCTCAGTCATCTGGTGTCCTTGTGAACCTGTGAGGGCTGGGTTGGAGGAGAAACCCTTTCTCTAATCCCCATCTACCCCTGTGGACTGGACCCCGCACTTGACACTCCCTAGGGCAAAGTCTGGGTAAAGGCAGGCCTGAAACCCCGGACCACCTTTCCCCTTCGTTAGGGAACGAAGGAGGCTCCCAGGTGTTAGGACATCCCTAAATACAAGGATGTGCCGATGCATGGAGGGAAAGGCACTGCCATGCCCCTTGACACCTGGGTTAGGAACCAGGACTGTACTGACACGGTTGCTACACATGCACTAAGAGGAAGCTGAAGTGACGATGAGAGCGGAAAGAAAAAGCCCTGGGTTTGAAAGCAAAGGAACTTAAGGCCGTGTGTGGCAGGTGCAGGTGTGGCCAGGATCTACATGACCATCCTGAGTGGTGCTTTCCCCTAGGGTCACGTCACAAATGCCATGAGCACCTGCTAGGTGGAGCCGAGATTCAGACACCAAGAAAAAGTGGCAAGGACAATTCTGCAAGGCTTAATTTTGTATTTTCAAATAACCACAAAGTCAGATGCTTAACTGGAGACCTAAACCAGCCAGAAAATTAAAGAAGGACAGAGACACTTCACTGAGGAAGGCAGTCACAAGGTAGGGAGATGATCTCGCTCTTCTCTGCACATTTGGGGTTCAGGTAAATAGGAAATGCCTTTCTCCTGGTGTGTCTTTCAGGCACCCTTCACTGAAGGAGGCGGCTCAAAGTCACTTTCTTTATGTAAAAGAATAATAAGAACGTCTTAGCTCCAACAAGCACTGAGCGGAACTCGGCTGGCAGGAAAGGCAGGCAGGAGAGGATGGTTTCCCCCATCAGATGGGCTGGAGCTGCTGCTCAAAGGAATGCGCACTCAGGGTTCCCCTGGAGCCCCCAACGCTTGTTCGTTAGTGCTGCACAAGCAGCACCACTAGGTTCCAGAGGAAGATGCAAGCCTAGGAAGGTGACCCAGATGTCTCCCAACTGCTCCCTAAAATGACTGAGCACAGCTGCCTCTGCCTGACCCAAATGGGAAGCTTCAACAGGCCATGAACTCCTGATACTGAAGTCCTTTTAGAGACCTGATAACCAAGCACAGAGAAACAGCAGTGATGGTCACAACCTTCTGGAAACAAGAAGGCCCCGTCCATTTCAAAGGCAGCGCAGCACAAGCATTCAGAGCCTAGAGTGGCCGGCATCACGGGAATGCTGGGCAGGCTGGCCCTCTAGAGGGCACCCGTGACTGTGGACAGCCAGCAATCAGGAAGCTTGTCTGGCACAAGGGGCTTGTGGAGCTTCCCTCAGAAAGAGGGGCTGGGATCCTCAGGACGTCAAAGCAACCCAAAGGACAAGGACACTCTATGACACTGGGACTGTGCGTGTATGAGTTTTGTCCAGCAAGCCAAATAATGGATGATGATTATCTCCTTTCCCTCGAAGTTCCCATGGGGTCAGAGACTGGAACTCACTGAGGGTTCCCTCAGGGAGCCTCGAGTTTGGGGCCCTTTCACAGGGCACAGAAAAGACCACCACCTGCACAGTGGTCACTACTGAGAACCAGATAAAATCTCAACGAAGGAGTGCCAGATGCCTTCCTCCTGATCTTGGGAGCTGGGAAAACACAGGCCTGGGTCTACAGCCCAGATCTGCCTCCCACTTGCTTGCTGATCTTGGGCAAAGGCTTAGTTCCTTTGAGTTCCAGTTTCTTCATCCATGAAATGGGAGCTAGCAACGCCTGCCTGGCCAGGTTGGAAGGGCTAAATAAGAGAGAGGCGTGAAACTTTAGCCCAGGACATGCCACACCTTACACTCTCAGCACTCGCATGCAAGCGCTACAGACACAGATGGATGAGAGACAGCCTAAAAATGGATGCCTGAATTAACAGGAAATATTTTCAGCCACTGGAGACTTGAGGCTGTTTGAAAGGAAACAATGGACACCTCTCCCTTTCCTTCTCTGCAGCCCCAGCATGAAGACTGCTGCCCACACCTGTTCTAAAAGCTGGAAGGGTGAGGCCCCTGGTTCCACGGCCAGGGATGCATTTTTTGCGTTTGCACAGATGCAATTCTGCCCTGCGTTCTGGGTTCAGAGGATTCCTAAGAATGGAAAGGAAAGGTGTGAGGCCAGCCCAGCACAGTGCTGAAGTCAAGGTAAGGCAGGTGGAGGGGAGAGGCCAACAGCTCTCTAGACGCCTGCCTGTGTTGAGGGAGAGGCGCAGGAGGAAACGTGCCTGGCACTGCTGCTTGCAGCTCCTGCCACTAGCGCCCTGGTTTCTAACGAGCCAACTTACACGACAGATGGGAATGACATCATTAGACCTACAGAGCCAGCTCTCCCTCCAGCTGGGGGACCACACCACCAAGGCCACTACACAAGCAGGGCAACACCCAGTGAGAAGCTGGGAAACATATTACAGCCTTGGTGGCCACCTCCTCCCATGGCTGCCCAGCTGGCCCCTGGGGCCACCCCTGCTGCGTTAACCAGGCCAGATCTCCCCCTCTTTCAGAGCAGGGCCCACTCGAGGCAGGACCAATCAGATGCTCTCTTTTGGGAATTTGGAATGGAGATGCAATTTCTGGTTCATGGAATTTCTGTGCTGGATGCTTCAATTGAGGCCAGGGAATGCTGGTGCTGTGGGGCTGATGTGGCCACACACACATCCAAATGGTGACAGCCGGTCTGCCAGAGAAAACCCGAGCAGAACTGTGTAAGTGAAGCAGGGAGAGGGCGGGCAGGGAGAGAAGACAGGCCACGTGGGGCCATTAGGGGAGCTAGCAGAAGAAATAATTTCCAGTAGAACTCTACTTAGGAATTGGATGGCAAATTTGCAGTTGCAAAATATTCAAAATACAAAAATCCAAAATTTCAGCTGTACTTCTGGGTCCTAATAACAACATATGTTAAAATATTGGTCCAATAAGTGTCCTCAGCAACTCCAACCAGGCAATGTCAGATGCCAAGTCATTAAGTGACATTCCAGTGTCTGCAAACAGAAGACAGACAGACCCTGGCAGCAGGGATCTCTCTGAACAGCCACCCTCCACACTTTCAGGGGTCCTCAGAAACTCTCTCCATGGGTGCAGGAGGCTCTACAGAAATTCGAATGTCCACCCTGCTTTACCCAGACGTGGCCGTAACGCTGTCCTGAATGCCGTGACACTTGTTTCTCTTTGTCATCAAGTGTCCAGGCCAGAAGGTCAATAGACTGCCCTCTACAAGAGGCCAAACACTCGGGCTCTGTGGAGAGCAGGCCCAAGATTGTATGGAGACCGTAAGGAGAGGTCCGCTTACCAGGCCAGCTTTAAAAACGATCACCAGTATTGACAGAACAAGGCTCCCAGAAGCGTCTGCACACCTGTGGTCTTAGCTTTCATGAGATTATGAGGCCACCAGTTTGATTTGGGTCTAATGCTTAAATAAAACATGTCACCATTTTAGGTTGCAAAATGGGTTTCCTAACAACAGCTCAACAAAAGCTTACTGTGTTTGTTTTTCTTCTCTGGTAGAGGAGGCGGTTTTTCTGGGTCACCTGTTGACTCAGGAACAGTGAAATCACCCACAAATTCGACCGAGGCTGAGGAGCCTCCTTGCTGAAAGGGGAGAATAGCAGCAAAGGACGAGAAGGGGACGGACTGGCCCGAGGCTGGGTTCTGCAGGTCGTCCTCGGAGATGTTGTCGTACTGTGAGGGGTGCCGCTCATAGGACACCCTGCAGCCAGAGCTGTCCGCGGTCTGGGAGGCGGCGCTCCTGCGCTTCTTCTCAGGGAGAGCAGGCGGCGTGTCTGTCTGCTGCCCCAGGGCTAAGGGTCCCTCCGGCTGGGGACAGCTGCCCAGAGGCAACTGGAAAGAATGGCCGAGAAATGGAGACCCAGACTCCCCCAAGGACTCCGGCAACGGGCTAAGGTTACAGGCCACCTGCTGAGGTATCTGGTCTGCGTTGGAGAGGTCTTGCTGAAGGAATTCGTAGTCAGGATCATAATGATCTGCATTCACAACAGGACAAACAGACTTGTCAGCCACGAGATCCCACAGAAAGACACGATCCCGCCACACTTCCATCACCCAATCCCGCTCATTACAGTGCGACAAAAACTTGTCTCCCATCTCATCTCTACAGGCTCTTGCTTTATTTTACATTCTCCATTCTTCTCTCTGCTTATAAAACTAAAAACAGATGGGACTATGGCTGTTGGTATCCTATTCTCTGTACTTTTTAAATTTCTTACTTAAAAAAAAGAAAAATGCACGACCACTGTAGAAAATGTGGCCCAAAAAACCATATCAAGAAAATAAAAATCAACCACAATCCCATAATCTAACTATTAATCTCTGTTTACAGTTTAATGTAAAGACTTAAAAGTCTTTTTCCATAGGATTCTTTTCTTTTTTTTTAACCAAATTGAGAAAATACTGCATAAGTGGTCTTGGATTTTGTCCACTGATCAATGTATCATAATTGATTTGTTATGGGTACATATTATTCCACCAAATGGACGTGTTATATCTGTCTGACTTCCTATTACTGAGTAGTAGATTGTTCCCAGCTTATCGCTACTCCTAATAATGCTGAGATTAACATCCTTGGACAGAAATCTTGCTATAAATCTCTGAGTATGTTCTTAAGATAAAACTCAGAAGTGAAGTATCCAGTTTACGGGACACGAACAGCGTACTGCTCTGTAAGCCTCCTGCCAAACTGCCTTCCGCCTTTCCTCTGGCCTGCCGCGCACGCCATCAGCACCGACGAGGTCAGCAGGTGTGGCTCACTTGCCTTCCCACTCTGTCAAAGTTGTCGGGGCTCTCCCCCTTCATTTATTAGCTCTGAGCACAGATGGCTCTTAGTTTTGCCAAAGGCAGTCAAATCACACACTGACAGATTACCCATAATAACAGCCACATTTTAATATCTCCTATGTGGTTTCACATTGTTATTTCATTTAAACTTTCAACCTCCTTGAGAGACAGATATTGGTATCTTCACTTCGTAGATGAGGAAACTGAGGCTCAGATTTTGAATGACTTGGCCAAGGTCACATAGTCAATGTTTGGCATCACTGTGTGACCCAAAGAGCCACCCAGGAATGACGAGATGGAGTGTTGACAAAGATGCCCGCAGCTCACCTAGTGTTTCACAGCTTGTGTTCCGGGAGCACTGCCCACTGTCCCTGTCCAGAGAGGACAGCTGCTCGTCTGACTTGCTGAGCTTGCCTATGCTGCTGCAGGGGGACAGGCGGGGCGACTCTCCGCCGTACGAGTGGCTGCCTCCTGACAGCCGCCTCTGTGCGTAACAGTCCACGTCAAAATCCTTGTGTGGAAAAACAGAGACAAATCCAAGTCACTTCTAAGAAATGGTGGCAGAGACCTGGGGAGAGGGAATTGGTACATATACTTGGAGAAGGAAATACTGCCAAGCTCAGAAACCAGTCGGAAATCCCTGTCTTTGACGTAAGCAATAAAACACCACATCTCGACTTCTGAGAAAGAATCCTTTAGGAGTGCTCAGAGTGTGAGGCAAGGGAGGGCCCTGGGGCCAGGCTCAGATGTCCTCAGGAGATACCCCTTTGGCCCTAGCCAGACTCCTCACCCCCACCCCTACCCCCATATGGGAACTCCTACCACGTCCTGTAGAGAGAAGGATGACTAAGGAAACTTCAACTCCTCTAAGAGGAACCCTCTCGTCATGACTAACAGCAGGGACTGAAGACCACGGGGTTTCTTTCAGCTTCAGGAGTCAAATTCCCAAACCCAAAGTCTTCCTCTGCCTTTCCAGAAGGGGCTGCATTACCTGCCTATTAATTCCAACAGGCAAACTGGAGCCACTGGTGGCTCGACTCATGGGGGCCACGACGGCCACTCGGGTCGGGGATGGAGCCGACTGTCTTTTCTTCGGTGGCAGTGCTGGTGGAGGGCTGAAACAGACCAAGAAATCCTATCAAACCAAACAAGCCAGACAGAACTCTCCAAACAGACACTAGGGCACAGAATGTGGGGTTCCTTCATTATTAGACACTTCACACCTACTTTTCACACTTTCAACTGCCATCCCACCCCCCTTTAGACAAAATAAAACCTATCAATGCCAAAAAAACTAGAGTCAGAAAAATCCTTTCCTTTCCTTCTATAATATATTATACCAGTTTTCACTCTGCTGAGGCTAAAAGGCAAGCTGTTGGGAGTTCTCGGAGCATGTGGCAAGGGAGGGTTCTGGGCTGGGCTCATGTGCGCCGGAGACACCCCTCCCAAGGAAGGTCAAACTTCCAAGGCTTCTAAAGGGTAAGAGACTGGGCTCCAAGTTCTCACCCTAAGGGCACTGTCTTGTTTTTGGCTCATTCCACCCATCCATTCATCAAATCATGTCACAGAAGAGGGCACTAGCAAAACAGGAAATTACCTATTATCAACCACCCGAATGCCAGGTAAGGGGGGCTTGGGAGGGGCGACCTCTTCATCCGTGGAGTCTGGGAGTAGCTCAGTTGACTGCGACATGCTGGTTGTCTTGTTCAGAATCTCCATCTCTCGATCTGTCAGGGGGAGCTCAGACTGGCTGGAGAATTGAAAAGAACTTGGGGTTACAGAAGGTTACAGAGCACATGCAGGTCCTGAGATGGTTAGAATGTGACCAGGGCAGGGAAATGACGGGGGTGGGGGCCGAGGAGCAGAAGCCCTGGACACAGAGCACTGGACGCTGTGCCCTGCGCTCTATGGCAGAGATGGGGTTTCGAGTCCAGCTGGATCACCAACAGACAGCAGGAGCTTGGCGAAATCCCCCTGACTCTGAGTCCCGGTTTCCTCATCTGTAAAGGAATCTTAGACTAGATTGATCTAAGGCTCTCTAAAATGCTCTAAATTTATGTTTTATATTTTTACTACAGGCTTGTAGCAGAAATTGTTGCAAGGCCTTAAAACAGTCCACATTGCCCTCAGTTTACTTTCTTGATAAAGTGAAATGCTCTCAAGTCAAATCCCCAAAACCTAACTTTTCAAAAAAAATATTCTTTCCACTTACGAAAGGAAGTCGGTCAGCAGTGCAGGTGTGGGTCACCGTGCACAATGACACACTCTCCTTAGAAAGAATCATGTTGGCTATTGACCTCGACACCAGGCAACACTTCAAAATGTGTGCGAGCCACACACACTTCAAAGTAAAACTAGGACTCACTCAGAACTCACTGAAAAGGGAACCTGGGCCTCAAAGAGCCTACCTGATGTGGGCCGCCCAGTGTGGCTCCCATTCTTCCTCAAGTGTAGACCCACTGTGACCACAGTGACTGGAGAGTTTAGTCAGCACTCACCCGTCAGGTTTGCAGGCTGGGGAACTGGGTTTCACTGGGCTTGTTGGAGACGGATGCCCCTGCTTCTCGATGGTAAGTCTGACCAGCTCCTGCACCCCACACGAGAGAAAAGCCATGAGGCACAAGGAAAGCTCCTCACTGCTGAGTGTTCATGATGAGGTAGGTCAGCTGTCTGCCCTCCACTACAGAGCCTCATTTTTGTAGCTACAGATTTCCCACACACCATAAATCCAAGTAGAATTTGACTTAGGTAATCTGTAAAACTTCCAAAAATGTCCCCTACCCTCCAAAAATACCTCCATAGAATGTCGTGAAGTTTCAAATGCATAAAGGTGCTTCCTCTTAGAAGGCGGAAATGGCAAACCCTGTTGTCTCAAAATGACTAAATTCATCACACAAATTAAATCCTCAGTAGAACAGATTCCCAGTCAGTTGTGGGGGAAGAACTAGCCTTTAGTTCTCCTCAGCCATCACACAATGTGCAGGACACCGCCTACTAACAGTCACACACCTCTGGCTCCGGGGAAGGTGGTTTCCCAAAGTGAGTGGGCCATGGGCGTGGTGGCAGCTGACATCCTGAGATGACTGGCTGGGATCTTGGTCAATGAACAGAAAGTTTGGGGCATATTACCCAGTAGAGAAGTGACTTTACAAAGTATTTTTTTAAATAGACCAAAAAAAAGAGAAGAGATCAGGGCCTACTTGTTTTTTTCAATTAGAACGCATTTTCCCTCAGTTTGATGAGTTTTGATGATCGCATATACCCGTATAAGCACCATTTAAAAAACACGGAACATTCCACCACTCTCTCCAATCAATCTGTCCCACCCCAAACATGTTTTTACTTCTACTTCTGAGATCATTTTTGCCTAGAACTTGATATCAATGGAACCATACCGTATATACCCTTTTGTGTCCATCTTTCTCTTTACAGCTTTATGGATATATAATTCACATGCCATAAATCCAGCCATTTAAAGTGTACAATTCAATGATTTTTAGTCCATTCAGAGTTGTGCAACCATCAACACAATGAATTCTAGGACTTTTCATCACCTCCAAAAGATACTCTGCAGCCATTAGTGGTCCCTCCTCATGCTCCCCAGCCCTCCAGCCCTACACAACCACTCCTCTCCTGTCCGTCTGTGATGTGTCACCTTCTCTTGCTCAGGAGAAACATCCAAGTTTCTGTGTGCATGAGGTGCTCCTTGTTTGCTGAGCTGTATTTCGGTGTATGGAGAAATCCACAAATCCTTTATCCACTCTCCTATTGATGAACATCTGGTAGGACCTACTTGTGCTTCCAGCATGAATGTCTATTTCTAAAGTTACAGAGTGGGCAGCAAAGGATGCAATTGGGTAATACAGCACCGTGTCCCTAAATCAGACTGCAAAGCCTCTCCAAACTCAAAACACCACAGACAGGAATCACAGCGTATGTGACAAGACAAAGAGTTAATATCCTTCCTGGAGCAAGGATTCTTTCAAAAACACGAAAACTAGAAAAAAGATGAATATATCAAAAGAAATATCAAAGAAGAAATTTACAAATGTAAACACCTATGGTCAATAATCATTAGAGATTCTCCAGCTTTGATGGTAATAAAATAGAAACTTCCAGACATGGTGGATCAGAGTAATGCTTTGGACAGCCTTTGTAGAGGATGACTTGTCAGTATATATCAAAAGCCTTAAGCATTTCTTTTTTTTCTTGAGGAAGATTGGCCCTAAGCTAACTGCTGCCAATCCTCCTCTTTTTGCTGAGGAAGACTGGCCCTGAGCTAACTTCCATGCCCATCTTCCTCTACTTTATTTGTGGGACGCCTACCACAGCATGGCTTTTGCCAAGTGGTGCCATGTCCGCACGCGGGATCTGAACTGGCAAACCCCAGGCTGCAGAAGTGGAACGTGCGCTCTTAACTACTGCGCCACTGGGCCGGCCCCTAAGTATTTCTTTTTATGGTAATTTAGCCCAAGGAAAATGTCATGGATGTGTGCAAAAATTAAGCCACAAGGGATGGTCATCACAGCATTATATGTAATAGAGAAAATTACACTATTCAATATTCCATAATTAAATACTCAATACATGTATAGAAAAAATACGGCTATGAAACACCTGTTATTTTCTTGTTTTTGTTTCTCTGCTTTTTCTAAATTTTCTACAATGAACATGTATTTCTTCTGAAACACTAATTAAAAAAAAACCCAAAAACCTAATGGCATCCTCCATATAACCAGATTCAGCGTCACACCACTCTAATACCCAATGCCTATTCTCGGAGAAGCGTGGAGAAGCAAGATCTCTAAGAATCAAGTACTGGAAGGAGAAAGGAGAAGCTTAGTACTTTCCTGTTATCACAATTTAGAAATTAAATAAAATACCACAAATACTTAAGGAATAGCTACGTAGTTGATGATTACAGACAAGATAAGAAGGTGAGATGAGAGACTAGGTAATGCCAAGAGACAGCAAGCAGTAAGGAGGCAGCCCCCGCCCCCTATGGCCTGGAGGAGGACAGGAAAGGCAGCTGTCCTCAAAACACATCACCAGCCACACAGGAGAGCATCGTGGCTTCAGAGGGAGTCAGAGGACCAGAGCAAAGTGCCCTGGCAGCCCCACATTCACGGTCACTCTTCTTCACAAGCAGGGCAAAAGGAACAGAGAGAGCTCTGCATACTTGCATTTGCTGACATAGGAAAAAATTCTACTAATTCTTCATTGGTTCATGAGCAATTAAAATTAGAATGTCATCTTTCTAGAGAGGCAGCCGTGTGAACTCAACTAATGAATGATAGCAAGAGAACCAGGGAATGACAGGCACACGTGTGCAAGTGTGCGCCCGAATTCCAAGATGCCGTCACGCTGGCAGCAATGCTCCCTCCCGCCAGTGCGCCAGCCTAGGCTTGAGGAGGGTGGAAAAGGGGCGGGCAGTGGCGTGTATTCACCACCAGCCTTCCACCCCAAACAGACTGGCCAGAGGCCTTCAGTCTCAACTTGCCTTCACTATCAGAGACGGGAGAGAACCCTCAGTAGGTGCACGTACCCGGCTACCAGGCCAACACCCCAACCGCATTCAGAGCTGCCCATCTGTAACTTGGTGAGAGCTCCACTCCTCCTACTGAAGGCAGAATTTCTGAAACGGACGTCAGACTTTTCAATCCTCTTGAGGCACAGGTCAGGAAAGACTGAGAAAGACAGCACCAGAGTACGTGTTCACTGCTGGTGACCGCAGACTAGACAACTGCCATTCACCAGAAAGCAGTTTCCAAAAGCCAAAAAGGTATTTGGAAAAGTACCTTTCTAAATACATAATACTTTATTTCCACATTCATTTTACTCATATTGAAAGTGATCATGGAGATGCTTCTATCTTAAATGACCTTCAACAAGTCCAAGTACAGCTCTGGTGCTCATGTGAGGAACAGTCCCATCCGTGCTCGTCTTCTCCTTGGCACTAAGACCCCTGCCTCGCGGAGGGGACATAGGCAGGGCTCCCTACGAGGTGCCTACAGGCAACACCGATGTCATAACTCTCACTGCCATGCTGCCCCTGCCACAAAGGTCCTCAAGGGCCACACCATGGCTGATGTTCTCTGGGTTCACAGAGGGAAAACAGACTTTAACTAAAAAGTGCACATTCTACAGCCTGTGGCCTGCTGCTCCTGCTCATGCCCCACCCCAGCCTGTCTCTGTCTATCTTCTATCACTTTCTGGCCCTGTGACTCTCCTGGGTTCAGGGACCGGAGCCCAGGGAGACATATACTTATGGCCACAGCATAGCCCCTTTACTGGTTAGCTGTTCCATGACACGTTCTTCACTAAGTACACAGAATATAGGCCAGTGGGGCGTCTCCTGGAACTGAAGTGGCATAATAAAATCACAGGGGTGTCTGGTGTGATTTTTTTGGGGAAGATTAGCCCTGAGCTAACATTTGCCGCCAATCCTCCTATTTTTTGCTGAAGAAGACTGGCCCTGAGCTAACATGCATGCCCATCTTCCTCTACTTTATATGTGGGACGCCTGCCACAGCATGACTTGATAAGTGGTGCGTGGCCCACACCCAGGATCTGAACCAGCGACCCCCAGGCCGCCGAAGCGGAACATGTGAACTTTGCTGCACCACCAGGCTGGCCCCCCCCAAAAAGGGACCTTCCCTGCCCACATCCAAGGTGGGTGTGAAGCAGCAACAGAGCAGACGTGTCTTCCTTCTCATACACAATCAAGAAGAGGCAGAGTGCTAGGCAGGCAAGACGCAGAAGTGGACTAGGGTGGCGAGTGATTCCTGAAGTCACTCCTGGGGGTTTGCTCCCAGTCACAAGGCAGCCATCTCAAATTCTACCCGGGGATGGGGTGCTGAAGAGACCGACAGAGAAGCAGTGCTGGGCCAGGTCTGTATGGGGAAGGGGCACCACGTAAAAACTGGGCACCTTTGTGTCCAAGATAATAAAACAATATAGTTGGGACAAGACACTACAACTCAAACAACAAAAGCTGGCAGGAGTCACCCCTCAAAGAAAGGCCCTAAAGAAGCTTACAGATGTTGAAAAACCTCCTCCTGACCTTTGTAACTAAGCAGAGCGGCCGGGATGAGAAAGCACTCGTGGGCCAGGCGGGAGATGCTGCCGCTGCCTCTCCTGGCTTGGACGGGGGCGTTTCTACACCCTAAAGTCCTTGAGAGTGAAAAAGCAGTAGGTGTTTGGGGTAGCGCTTCATTGAGCAGATTTATTAGAAAAAAATACTTAAAATATTTTAAGTAAAAATACTTAATTTTTTACTGCTCAGAAAATAGGCTGGGGAGGGGTTATTAGAGGAAAGACAGATATTTACTTTAAACCACCCTATTGTTTTAAAAAACAACAACAAAAACACCTCCGAACCCTGAATGTATGAAACTAAAATAGAAGTGTGATGATTTTTTTGACTTAAAAGTATATCCCACACAATTCCTATCGGAAAAATTTCTGCTACACATAACTCATTGTTTTTTTCTCTCTCTTCCTTCCTCTCTTCCTCCTCTTTAAAGCAGTGGAATACTTGAACCACTGCAGATAGTAAGTACTCAAATACACGATGAATAAGATGAACCTAACTGTGTAGCCACACAAAGACGAACTATTTCAAATGACTGTGAAACGACAGATAACCTGAAGGTCAAAAATAACTCTGAAACATCTTTAATAATTTTTTAATAATCATATTGACAGAGGTAGTTGGTGGTGTTATTCAGAGACTGTTGTGTTTGTATTGTGAGAAAAAGCAAATGAGTCATTACGTATGTTGTTGAAAACTGGGATTTATGATGTGGGAGGAAGAAAATTAAGATGTAAGTTTGATGAGGTTAAGTAAAAACCCAGTGGTCCTGAATGTGAATTCGAAGTACTTGTATAAATTCAAGATGTGCTCTGTCTCAAAGAAACTAAACACGTGACCAGCTGGTCGCAATGAGGAACCTTTGTCCTCAGGGCAGTCTCCAAACACCACTTCCCAATAAAGGGAATCAGGGCTCCCTAAAGGAACGGCTGATTCCAGTTCCGTGGTAAGAATGTACACGATGACTTGTAATTCAATAATAAAAAGACAACCCCTTTAAAAAACGGGCAAAGGATTTGAATAGACATTTCTTCACAGAAGATATACAAATGGCTCAACATCAAAAGATGTCCAATATCATTAGCCATTAGGGAAACACAAATCAAAACCACAATGAGATACCCACTAGGATGGCTATACCAAAAAGACAGATAACAAGAAGTGCTGGCGAGGATGCAGAAAAACTGGAACTCTCACACACTGCTGGTGGGGATGTAAAATGATGGAGGTGCCTTAGAAAGTAGCTTGGCAGTTTGTCAGAAGACCAAACATAGAGCTACTACTCTATGACCCAGCAGCTGCACTCCTAGGTGTGTACCCGAGAGAAACGAAAACGTACATCCATACAAAAGCTCGTGTATGAGTGTTCACAGCAGCACTACTCATAAGTGCCAAAAGGTGGAAACAACTCAGATGTCCATGAATAAATAATATGTGGTATATGCACACAACAGACTATAATTTTGCAATAAAAAGAAATGATGTACCAATACATGCTACAACATGGATGAACTCTGATAGAATTAGGCTAAGCGACAAGAGCCAGTCACAAAAGGCCACATAATATATAATTCCATTTATATGAAATGTCCAAAATAGGCATATCTATAGAGACAGAAAGTAGACTGGTGGCTGTGTAAGTCCAGGGGGATAGGAAGAAATGAGGGGAGGAATATGGGGAGAGTATAAAGGGTACAGGGTTACTTTCTGAGGGGATGAAAATATTCTACGATTGATTGTGCTGATGGTTGCACAACTCTGCGAATATACTAAAAATCATTAAATTGTACACTTTAAATGTGTGAATTATATGGTATGGGAATTATATCTCAATAAAGCTGTTACACACCCCACACCCCACAAAATACAAGCACCAGATGAGCCTGGAATATCTTTTCATACCAAAAAGTGAGAAAACTATCAAAGACTTCTAGGGTCATGTCAAAATGAACTCAGGAAACACCAGAAGTAGCTTTCACTAGCCAAGATGAAACCTGAGAATCATTAAGAATCATTAACTGTGGGGCCAGCCCCATGGCCTAGTGGTTAAGTTCAGAGCACTCCGCTTTGGCGGCCTGGGTTAGGTTCCCGGGCACAGACCTACAGCCCTTCTCAGCGGCCAACCTTTGGTGGCAACCCACATACCAAATAAAGGAAGACTGGCACAGATGTTAGCTTAGGGTGAATCTTCCTCAGCAAAAAAAAAAAAAAAAAGAAGAAGAAGAAGAAGAAGAATTGCAATGGATGGAACATACGGAGTAAGTGTAAATTCATGAGTTCAAAATGATATTTTAAAAGACTCATCAGTCATGTTAGAGGATGCGAGGAAACACTTTTTTTTTTTTTAAAGATTTTATTTTTTCCTTTTTCTCCCCAAAGCCCCCCGGTACATAGTTGTATATTCTTCATTGTGGGTCCTTCTAGTTGTGGCATGTGGGATGCCACCTCAGCGTGGTCTGATGAGCAGTGCCATGTCCGCGCCCAGGATTTGAACCAACGAAACACTGGGCCGCCTGCAGCGGGGTGCAGGAACTTAACCACTCGGCCACGGGGCCAGCCCCACACTCACTGTTTTGATAACTGGTAAATAAAGGAAGGAATTAAGCACCGATCCTGCCTTTCCTCTGAGAATTGTAACTCAAGATAACCATAAATTGATAAGGGGAAGTCTCTCTTTTAGATGAATTCTAGCTAAGTAATGATGAAAGAACGGGGGAAAGATTAGAATGTCATCATTTTGCAAGCCCTAATGAATGAATGGATCTAGGCAATAACTATCAATGGCTATTAACATCAAAAAGGGAAAGCTGCTCCCCATGGACACATAGGGCAGCACCTAGGAAGCATTCTTTTAAATACAAAAAAAAATTCGCATCTGATTCAGCTGCTAGTTTTACAGGAAATTTAAGGGGAAGAGGAGCATGCTAACAACACCGCAAGATGTAATCAGCAAATCCAGAATGTGGGAGACTTTTAGGAGCAATCATTGTCAGTGCCGTTGAGTCAATTCCGACTGCCAGTGACCCCGTGCGCAGCGGAGCGGAAGCCTGCCCGGTCTTTCTGCGCCATCCTCTCACCTTCCGGGGCTCTATCAGACAGTGCTCTGCGGCTATTCATAGGGTTTTCCTGGCTAATTTTCTTGGAAGTGGGTGGCCAGGTCCTTCTTCCTAGTCTGTCTTAGTCTGGAAGCTCTGCTGAAACCTGTCCACCATGGGGGACCCTGCTGGTATTTGAAATACTGGTGGCATAGCCTTCACCACCACAGCAACACAGAGCTGCCACAGGATGACAACAGGCACCCACGTGGCGTGGTTCCCTGACCAGGAAAGGAACCTGGGTCACTGTGGCAGTGAGAGTGCCAAATCTTAATCACAAAACCACCAGTGCTGGCCTTTAGAAGGAATAATTCTTCCTAAAAGAATAAGTTGCAAGGAGAAAAATACAGAGAAGGGGGAACTTTAGACACATATTAATGAATTACATTGCATGGACTTTATTTGGATCCTGAAGTGAAAAGCAAACCATTTAAAAACAGAAAACTAGGGCCAGCCTCAGTGGCCTAGTGGCTAAGTTTGGCATGCTCCACTATGGTGGCCTGGGTTCAGTTCCTGGGCACAGACCTACACCACTCATCAGTGGCCATGCTGTGGTGGTGACCCACGTACAAAAAAAGAGGAAGACTGGCAACAGATGTTAGCTCAGGGAGAACTTTCCTCAGCAAAAAAACCCAACAAAGTACACCCTGAAGGCCAAATCAGTGCAGGGCTTGCTCTTTTTTGTAGGGCCCTCAAGGTAAGAATGCTTTGTTACAAAAAATTAAATTAAAACAATTAAACAAACAACAAAGAATATGAAACAGAGCCAAATATGCAACAGAGACTCCATGTAGCCTGAGAAGCTCAAAATATTTACTGTCTGGCCCTTGACAGAGAAAATTTGCCTCTTCTAAAGACAGGTACTAAGGCATTTACAGGTGAAAGGATATGATGTCTGGGGTTTGCTTCCAAATAACCCAGGGCAGTGGGTAAGTACAGAGGAAACAAGACTGGCTGTGAGTGAGTAACTGTGGAAGCTATGTGATGGGCCTTCATCAGACTATTCTCTTTTTTCCAAATGTTTGAAATTTTTCACAAAAAAAATTTACAAATAGGCTGAACAAAGAATAAAAGAGATGGCTTATCAGAAATGTCAGTGTGGCTGAGATAGTTACTTGCCCCACAATATCTGTTCTTCCTTATTAATGGAATTTGAGCTGAGCGTGTGACCAAGTTCTGGCCAATAAAATGTAAGTGAAAGTTTTGTGACGGCTTTGAGGAAGAACTCTTAAATGGAGAAGGCACAACTTCCTACTCTCTCTTCCTCCTTGTTGGCTGGTATGTAGTCATAAAGCGTGGAGACTGAGCAGCCACTGTGGACCATGAGGTGGAATTCATGTGCTAAAGATAGCAGGAAAGCAAGGTGGGAGAAGACCACATCCCTGACCGTTTTGTGAAAATGTTTCACAGTAGCCTTGGACTGCCCGTCTCTGGGCTTCTTCTACACGAAAGAGAAGTAAAGTTCTATCTCTTAAAAGCCAGTACATGCAGTAGCTCCCCCTTATCCATGGGTCCGCTTCCTGTGGTTTCAGTTAGCCACGGTCAACTGAGATCTGAAAACAACACTATGCCACAACGCCTACATCATTCATCTCACTTCGTCTCATCATGCAGGCATTGCATCATCTCACATCATCACAAGGAGAAGGGTGAGTACAATACAACACAATATTTTGAAAGAGAGACCACGTTCACATAACTTTCATTAGAGTATATTGTTAGAATTGTTTTACTTTACTATTATTTATTGTTTACCTCTTACTGTGCCTAATTTATACATTAAACTTTATCACAGGTGTGTATGTACAGGGAAAAACAGTATACACAGGGTTCAGTACTATCCGCAGTTTCAGGCATCCACGGGGGGTCTTGGAACATATCCCCTGTGGACACAGGGGGACTAAGGCATTATTTTGGATTTCCTTATAGTCAAATCTAATCCTAACTGATACAGTCAGGAAACCATTTCTTTCAAAGTTATTGCTGTTATACAAAGTGAGGCTGTTATACAAGCCCAATTTTGGGTGGCGATGGTTAAATGACAGAACTGCAGGTATTCTAAAGATTTCCCCCAAGGGTGTCAGTGTAAGAAGGCTTCTTTCTTTTTTTTTTTTTTTAAAGATTTTATTTTTCCTTTTTCTCCCCAAAGTCCCCCGGTACATAGTTGTGTATTTTTAGTTGTGGGTCCTTCTAGTTGTGGCATGTGAGATGCTGCCTCAGCACGGCCTGATGAGTGGTGCCATGTCCGCACCCAGGATCCAAACCGGGGAAACCCTGGGCCACCGCAGTGGAGCGTGTGAACTTAACCACTTGGCCACGGGGCTGGCCCCCTATTATTTCTCTAATTAAAAAAAAAATGTGGGTGTTAATGGGGGAATGGGGACTGGAGGTCAGGGAGAGACTCTAGGTCTGAGAATGGAGATTCCTGGAAGGTCGGTAAAGAGAATAAGGCAGAGCCCAGGGAGACAGGGACAAAGCTGTACATCTGAGACACGAAGAAAAGCTGACATGTCAACAGCAAAGTTATGAAGAGTTGGGTGTTGGTTTTGAAAGGACAAACTGGGGTATCTATTTGACCTTGAGGAGCTTGGTCCCTGAACAGCCAGGTCCTAGGCTGGGGGTGGCTCCTGAAGAAGTGGGAAAATGAGGGCCTTTCAACTCCTTTCTTGGAGAGCCATTGTGGTCTCTGAGCCTCAGGCTCCCACTGGGAAAGCACCTGCCTGGACCAGATCAGAAAACAACAGAGGTCTATATTTTGAATTGAGATTTAGAAAATTACGTGAAAAAGGGCCAGGATCATTGTCAGGGATTTGTAAACTTGAGCCCTTCGAGAAATGAACATTTCCACAGTTAACACTACTTACCAAAGTACTGACTGACCATTTACTGGGCACCTAGCACTTACCAGATACTTTATATACATGACCTTACTTAATCTTCCTTCAAATCCTCAGGGTAAATATTTTAAAACCTACTTGAAACTCAGACAAGTAACTTGCCCAAGGTTACAGAGCTAACAAGTGACATTTACGTAGGGGTTTAAATAATAAATGGTACTATGCATTCAGGGACAAAAACAAAGTAATCCTGTTCTAAAACACCTTTTCAACCCTTCAAAAAAAAAATTCCAGTTAACAACTGAATGAGTTACTTGAAAGATGGTGAGTCAGTTTAAAGGCACGTGCCAACGTTTCTCCTCCAAGTGGGATGACGACATCCTCACGAATGTATTTTATTTCTGCACAGTCCCGTCCCTCCCAGCCAACCGGGGCTCTCTCACACCACCAGGACATGGGCTTATAAGGTGTCCTAGGCCTGACGGGGACAGTGAGAGAGGCTGGAAGCTGGTGGCTTGGAGGTAGGAGCACACTGAATCCTGTGGGCTGAACCAGGACCCTCCCTCCTCGTGGGAGGCAGCTGAGAGGGAGGTGAGTGTAAGGTCCGGGGTCCGGCAGGCCTGGGGGTGAATCACAACCTTGCCACTGACTACTGGTCTGCCTGAGCCTCAGTTTCCACACCTGTGCAGGGGGTGATCACGCCTACCTCGGAGAGTCGTTATAAGCATTAAGTGGGTAATAAAGCTTAGCTACTACTATTATTAGACTTTAACAAGAAGCGTCAACACGATACCAGTTAATACAGGCCAATTTCTGCTCATCCTTCAGGCTTTGCCTGTCGCTAACCTTGGAGAAGCGTCTCTGATCACCCTCAAAAAGGAGGGCACCCGTACACCCAAGTGAGGTCATGTGCCATTTTTCCTTCAGAACACTACTCTCAGTTACAGTGACAGAATACACGTTTTCGTCTGCTGTCCTTCCCCCACTTTAGACCGTAAGCTCCCTCAGGGCAGGGACCCTGCCAATTTCATCACTATATTCCCAAGTCCATCACACCGCCTGGCACACAGGAGCTTCTCAATAAATGCTCCTTGAACAAATGAAACAAGACTGAATTTACAGAGCTCCTCACCTACACAATCTTTCTTCTGGCTAAAATATTTTTAAAACAATTGTGGAAAAGTTACTGGCTTTCACACACTGACAGGGTCATAATCTATAGGTTTCTCTCTCTCTCTCTCTCATCCTAGTCAATTTGAAAAATCAGAGAAGTTTTTCTTTCAGACATCCTTTTAACAGATACGGTGGTGCATCAATGATTCCATAACGGAAATCTACTTGGGAATGTCACTAAGCTCTATGCATAGAAACTCTCTCTCTTCTATGTTGGACATTCTCACTTGTTTTGAACGTCTCATCATAATCAATTTAGTAGAAGGAAATCTTAACAATATCACCTGAAAAGTAACAATTATTAATAATAGCATTTCCAGACGCCAGGACAGGAAGAGCAAGGGGTGGGTGAGCCAGAACTCCACACACACTGCTGATGAAGGGTGACCCAGGCCTCACCTCGCTCTGCCCTGCTGGCCTCAAAGAGCTACTGGGGAAATCACAGGGGATGACGTGTGGCTGTGCTCCGAAGCCTGAAAGCGACAGGAGGTCTTCCATAACAGCCACCCTGGCTACATCCTTAAGTCTCACTGGCCCAAATAAATAACGTAGGACCTAATCAACTCTGAGGATGAAGAGAACCTGGGAGCTATCAGAGGAAGTTTTGATATCATCTAGACAACTCTCCCTGTAAACGAACTCAAGAGAGTCCCCAGCGTCACAGCAGCCCTGCTTAAACGGTGCTGGAGGCGGAAAGCCACCTAGACTTCCCAGCCAACACAGCTCATGTGGAGCAATCTGTAACGTTGAGCAAGGCCTTCTGAGCCTTCCCTCTGTAAGTTTTACCCTTTGGGGGTCCTTATTCTACTCTCCAGGGCTCTGGTGGATGTCAATCCAAGGAGGCAGCTTTCAGGAATCTGAGAGCATGGTTGAGAGGGGAAGAAATTTTTTCTGACTTAGGGTAAATGCCTCAGCTACGATTTTGGATTGAAGGGTCTAGAAAGGAGGAGGACAGAGTTTTTTCAAGCAAAGAGATCTGTTTCTAAAACATACATCCAGCACCACATAATTAATAACAGACAGCAGCTAAGGCATGGGTGTTTGGTATGCGCTAGGCACTGTTCTAAGAACTCTGTATGTGTTAACTAATTTAATCCTTCCTACAACCCTATGATATACGGTACCATCACTGTTCCTATTTTACAGACGAGTCAGCTAAGGTATAGAGCACTTGAGTAAATTGCTCAAGTTCACAGACTAGCAAGTGGCGAACTTGGGGTTCAAAGCTGGCTGGGCCCAGGCTAGCCCTCCTTCCACTGCATTGTATGGTCTCCACTTTCCCACTGCTCACAAGCCCAGTCCTAACCCATAAGCTGTCACCCGCTTCATGCCCTATACTCTGCCTTACTCCTCATCCACTAGGGCTTATCTTCTCAATTAGGGTTTGTCCCTCGAACCCCAGTTCCAGACCCTCTGTGGCCTTCACTTCCCACTTTAGCTATGATTCATTATTTCCTATTAAGCTATTTCTAACTTCCCTGGGTAGCAAATTCACAGACCACATCCTGGATATCAAATACAGACAGATTCATTTCTTACTCATCTCAATATTGGTTTTTTTACCAAGAATCCCAGAAGTTCTTAGAACATGAAAAGGTAGCAGTTAACACACTGGGAGTCAATGCAGAAACAACTGCCTTTGCATTTTGTCTCAGCTGGCAAGCATGCACAGCCAGAGCTGTAATATAAAGACTCACTGAAGGTTTAATACAATGCTCAGTAAAGGCTGATTGCTTCTGGCAGCTTTTCCAACTATTGGGACGAGTACTCCAAAGGCTTGTATTGCTGTAAGAGCCATTTGTACGAGAGAGAATTAAATCACTAACAGAGAGAGCAGTATACCAAACCAGAGACACTGGAAGACATTCATTCTAACGTGTTCAGTCGGGAACAAGTTGTCATGTGATAAGCGTCCAGTAGGGAGGCTGTTCTAGGTCCCTGGCTAGGACCGTCTGGACCTGCGCCCGTACCTTCACTCCATCCAGCACAGCCTTGATGACCCCCTTCACAGTTGTCACCATCTCTTTATCTTCTGAGTTCACACCTTCTAGCATCACTTGGTCAGACCAACGAATGAGGTTGGCAAGACTCTGGTACACTCTGCTGTAGCAGGAGGAGAGGGCTGAGCTAGAGGGAAGAGAAGATTTTTAAAAAGAATGTTAAAAATCTAAAGCCTGACCATCACTTTAAAATATCTGTTTAGCACAGAACCAGTTTCTCACGGACTAGGGCCCGTTTCTCGATGGTTCCTTCTGCAAAGCCTGCACCTCCTTTTGATAAACAAACTTTTCTTTCCTGAATCTATCTCCTCACATCCAATTGTGCGCCTTCATATTCTAGTCTATTATAAAATATTTTTTGTTTCCCAAACACAACATAAAAATTCCATCACAATAGTGAATATGCTTTTTCGAACTTCACGTGCTCCACGAGACTCCGAGGACGTCTCTCGGGGAGTACCGCATCTTCCCCTCCTGCTGGCTGCTAATCACTGGACTAGGTGAAAGCGTTGTTTTGAATTAGACTAAAAGTCACATCAGATGTGTCATGAGGAGCCAAGAGGTTTGGGGAATTTTAGCAGGGAGGATCCTTTAAAGGAGCAGCCTTTAAACATAAGCTCAAACAGACCCATAATTTACTAGCATTCCTTGTAACCTGCGCTCGGCCTTGTCATCCTCTGCACTGTAGCCACGGCTGAGACGTCACAAGAATGGACTAAGGAATAGTCTTTCAAGAATGACAAATCAGAGGTGAGGAGAACTTGGCAGGGGGGGCAGGTACCAGCTATACTGTGATGCCAACACACACAGCAGAAGCCCCGAGCGCTTATGGATGCCTCAAGGATTATACAGTGGCAGCCAAAATGAAGACTTTATCTTCTACATATTCTTAAATAACTAAAGATAATCTTCTCTAGGAACTATGGAAAGGATTATTTGACCATTTTAAATATTATGTACTACAACAGAGGAACAAAAATATGGAAAATTTTGTGGGCTGCCCCTTTTTCACTCAAAAAAAAAAAAAAAAGAATGAGGCAGACACTTAGGAGCCAAAGACATAATTTTGAGAAAAATATATAATAACGTAAGATATGATTACAACAGGTTCTAAAAACAAAGCTATTTAAAACAAAAACCTGAGCAAACAATGCTCTAAGGAGCGGTTCTTCAGAATAAGGTAAGGAGAGAAGAAACCTGCAGGACAGCTGAAGTTTCCATTTAGCCAGTCACCCACTCTGAGCACGTTCCAACAGGACACAGGAAGAGTCAGCAAGAATGAAAGCCAACTCCTCAAGTCCCATCAGAAACAAGGAAAACTGTCAACAGGGGCCCCGAGAAAGCTAGGGTTTGGCTGCTTCAGAGGCTAACACGCATGACCAGCATTTGGTGCTGGCCCTCCTCTCTCAGGAGAGGACTGAGACGGCCAAACAGCAGCTGCGGCGTTTTCCAGGGATGGAGCGCAGGTGACACCATCCTGAAGGGGGGTGCGCTCCTGGCAACTCTGCCTCCTCCTTCCTGGCAAGGCCAGGTGGGGCCTCTTTAAACAAAGACTGCTGCCTTCCACCGACGGCCCAGGGGTATTCCGCCCAAGCTTCACACTGTTAACCTGCCGGCAGTAATCAGATGAAGGGGGCACTTAATTATATAAAATTTAATTTCTACCTGCACTGAATGCTAAGCTTCCCTGAAAGCACCTAAAGAACGCGGCAATCGGGTCCCTTCACACTGGCTTGGAAGCAGAATACCCCTCTGTGTCAAGGGGCTAAGATGTCAGGAAAGGAAGCAGGCCCCTGTACCGTGAAAATGCTGTCCAGTGGACCAGTCGCTGCTCTGTTTCTGAAATGTAGCAAAGCCGTCTACACTGAGGGCGAGCTCGGGCCCTGCTCTCAAACATCTCTGGGGTCTCCACTGTGCAGACACCTCCATTCACTGCTCACACTGAACAGCCAGCTGCTTCTCTGAAGGCCAGTCCACCCGAAGGACCTGCCTGCTGGGCCCTGACCCACGAAAGAGGCTCTGAGCAGAAGGCAGAAAAACACCTTGCCAGCTTGCAAACTGCACTGGGGGAAACGAGATGATGGAAGCAATCTAAAAGAAACATGTGAGGAAGCATTTCGATCACCTCAGGGAGATTAATAAAGTATTATCAATTGGCTTTGGAAGAATTCCAGGAGGAAAAATCCCTTAAATGGTGTTAGCCAAAGGACTACCAGAAAAAAATCATCGTTCCTTATGGCCACGCCCAGGCATTTCTCTTTTTCCCTCTAGGAAATTGTTATACATATTAAACAATTTTTATCAACTATAAAATAATTATAAAACCTCCCCCATAGAGAAAAATACCCTAAACCATTATCAGAGTACTTGACCAATTATTCCAGCACTTGCATGTCTAGAAAGTAACTTCCCAAGCAGAGCTGCTGGCTAACGCTCCAAAGCAACAATTCCAGCAGCAACACACTGTCAACACTATTAGTTACAGGATTGAGCTGGGGCGACTCTGTCCTGGACTCTCCCAAAGAGGCTTATTAGCTCCTGAGGGTGGCGGGCTGAGGTCGTCCGCCTCATTTCCCATGGCCCCTCTCTCAGTGCCCCAAGGCAGTCACACCCTGCCCACACGACTACCGCATCTCCTCCCTTCCAGGAACGCACCTTGCCCCGCTGGCCTCCTTCTGCCCTGCTTAACCCCTGCCCTCACTGCTAATCCAATTCCCAGCCTTCCTTCAGCTCCGGCTCCATCACCCCTCCTCCAGGAGTGTGACTGGACCACTGCAACTCTCCTGCAACTCACTCTCCCTCCTGCAAAGCCCAACAGAGCTTCCGCTCACACGATAAATTAGCACTTTATCATAGGTGGGGGAGTTGATTTTTTCAACTAGATTTTAACTCTTTCACGGTAGGGACACCACATAAGAAGAGGTGAATGAGAGCATTTCATAAAAAGCCATCTACACATCAGACCCCGGCACATTGTCAGGCACATTCCCTCAAAGGGGAGCAGCAGCGAGCCCCTCGACGAGCTGGGCACTGGGGTAACTATGGAGAGACACAGGACCTGGTCTCAAGGCTCTCGAGACCAGCACACAAAGCACTACACATGTGGCGACTGAACAGGGCCCCGAAGGGACTCACATCCTCAGAGCTTTCCCTACCTGACAGCAGCATGGCACGGAAAAGTGAAGATAGCAGCAGGGCAAAGACACACCAATGCTTTATCCTCCCACCAACTAGTTTCAGTGAGCTCCCAGCCAAAAGACCACAGTCTACAGGGGTCAGCTGAAACTCCAGGGTGCAAGCCGCAGGGCAGAGAGCTTTTTGGAAATAAAGACACTGTTTGCTTTATCTCCCAGAAGAAGAAAACTATGCACTTCATTGCCAAGGTCTGAAAGCAGCTCATAAAAGCTTAGCCTCATGGGGCTACATGAGCACTAAACCATCTCGAGGAACTGAAACAGAGATGCGTTTATTCTGAACAGGTAACAGGGAAGAAAAACAAAGCCAGCAGGCATCTGACAGCCTCTCAAGAAAAAGCTCCTGCTAGGCTTTCACTTAAGATTACATTTAACACTGCTTTTCTTTCTGTACCTAACAATAACTATGGGGACACGCTGTTCACTAACCTTTAAGAGGAAAACGCACTCTAGCAACAAAAGCATTTCCGACAAGAGCTTCCTGGGCCGAGGGCTGACTCCACCCGCCATACCCGGCTTCGGACGAAGCCAGGTGCCGTTTGGGAAGTCCTGGCTCAACACATTTCAGTGTTGCACTAACCCATGCTCTTATGGGGTTCTTCTCTATCTTTTTTGGCCTAATCCTCTAAGCAGGTGAGGTCTTCAACAGGCCAAATATTGGCAGGATTTAATGTCATAATAAACTATGGTTAACCTAGCATACTAGGAGAAACGAGTCCAAATCAATGGGATTATTGCCAATGAGCTCGTGCAAAGAATGACCACAGACTTACACGGTGATTACATCCCAGGGGATGGCGGAGATCTCCCTCAGCGTTGAGGCCTCATGAGTTACCAGTGACCTCACCCTCAGGAGAGCGTCAGGTGACAACTGTGGGGGCAGGGAGAGGGCTCCTTTCCCTCCCAAAACTCCTCACTGTTCCCAGAAACCTTCAGTTTGAGGTAACTCGGAACCAAGACTCCTCCAGACCCCGACTGCTCTGACACAGCCACGGGCTTCAGAGCAGCTCACCTGTGTTGAATTCGAGGATCGCTCTGCACCAGGGGCAAGATGGCCTCCAGCACCTTGCTGGCTGACCCTGGAAGCATCTCCAGTACCTTCTTATCAATAGCCATTTTGTCCACAATGGTCTTAAAGTAGCGCAAGGCACTGACAACTTCCTTCTCCTTCTCTTCCAGCCAGCTCAGGTTCTGAAAGGAAATGTTAAGCATAAGGAAGGAGGAGAGAAATTAAAGGAAGCTATTTAAAAATAAATAAATAAAATTTCCTGTAAACTAGCTTGAGACTGACGCGAATGGGAAAGGCTTCTTGCAGCAGAAACCAAGCCATGTTATTTTTCTAAGGATTGCAATCAGGATACAGAGGCTAGACTTGAAGGAAGAAAAAGGGGGCTTGCACCAAGAAAGGTTGGTTAGATATTCCTGAACTCCCTTCCCGGAACAGAGTCTGATTTGCCCTGAAGTCTTGAAAATCTGCTTCTCCTCCTCTACTGCACTGAGATATCACCACTAATCTCTTTAAGTGCAGTGAGGACTAATTTGCTGATGGCTGTAGGATGCTCAGAGAACCAACATTAAGTCCCACGGTGCATATCTATCCAGTAAATCAAAGCAAGAAACCCCAGGCCTTTCAAAGATCCAAAGGACTGTGTAAGACTGGTCAGAGGTAAGAGGGTTCAAAATCCATTCTCCCAGGACTCCTTCCTAGCTTCCCACATTCAACCCAAAGATGCAGGCCTCTCTCAACGAAATGACACGGCTCTCCCAAAGGACCTGGGAACCCCAGGGTTGGAAGGGGCAGGATGCTCTGGGGTGAAAAGGTGAAGAAGCCAGAGCAGATGGCAAGGAGCCAGTCACTACTCGTGCAGCGACTGCTAACAGCCTTCTGAGTGCCTCTGCTCTGGCGGAAGCCCGTCTAGGAGGAAAATAAGATGCAGAGCCCCGCAATCCCAGTACTCGAGTCACCACGCCCAGACCTTTGCTCCTTCACTGTGGGGTACCCTGAATCCATCGTCAGTGGGTGTACACATCGCTTTGGTTCCTTTTTCCAACCTCCCCCTACGTCGACCCTAATGTCAAGGACCCAGGTCCCAGCTGGCTGGCAGAGGAAGGGGAATCAAGAATAATCTATAAAATGGATAAATCCAAAAAGGGGTAATCCACTCAAGTAGAATCAATTACATGTGCAGTGCAAATTAGGAGTTGTGTGTATGAGGAAAACTGCCACCTGTGGGCTCTTTGAGGTCCAAGAATACAGAAATCAAAGCAACTGAGGGCAAGAAGATAACTTCTAGAAAAAGTAGGTTTAAATATTACTCTATAAATATAAAAAATGACATATAATAAAAAGTGATTATGATTCTGAATACGAGCTCTTTTCTTCTAAAATGATGGAGAATGTTATTTTAAGTAAAAAAATTCAATAGTGGAGGCATTTATTTTACGGGACTATCAAAAGAAAAATATATAAATTGATCGAGAAGTAAAGAGCTTCTTTAGTGAGACAACTTTCAAAGACCTGATTTAATTTCTCTCAAAGGGGTACTTCCCAAAAGGTACCGTGTAGACCAAGGGGGAAAGCAGCCCTTCCCCATTCCCGTCACTGCAGCCTCTTTACCCCTGCCTTATTTCTCTCTTGTCACTACCCGACATGTTTGTTTATATACTGTCTGTTTCCAAGAGGCCAGGCACTGCTTCTTCACCTCATGGACAAGAGCTTTCTGCTTTGCCATCACCTACCCAGGGCCGAGTATGAAGGAATTGTGGTTGTCTGCAGACATCAAATGTGACTAAAACCAGGGTGGGCCAGTCTGGCTAGAGGACTGGGACCACACCACCACCCTGTTAGCACACCGGGATGTGCAGGAGCCAGCGATGATGAAACATGAGGAGGAAGCAGGAAACATTTTAAGAAACTGTGTCATCAGGTTTGCTAGGGAGATGCGGGCCAACCTGGGGATGGGAGGCATCTGAGATGGGGAAGGCGCTTCAGAGCAAAAAGAGCATTTTCCTGTCACTTGCAGAGAGATCAAACGAGCCACTGAAGAGCCAGGCGGCCCTGGGCTCCTAATAAAGGAGCCGACCACTCAGCAGAGTCAGATTTCATCCACCACTCTCCAGCAAATTCAACTCCCAGAATTAACGGCCTCTGAGCGTGCTGCACTCCCCCAGCCCTTCAGCTGTTAAATCTGGCTTCTTGCAGAATGTAGCCAGCAGTCAAGAGTTTACAGTGAGACACCAGATGGAGCGCTCACTGGAACTGGGAACTCCAGGCCTTGGCTTTGCTGAAACTGATCAGCTGCACCCACCTGCACACTCCTCCTGCCTGGGGGATTAAGTGCCACCATTGGTCCCAACAAACCTGAAAACTCCACGAGGCTAGCAGTGGCGGTCGGGGGAGGGCCCAGATGCGAGGCCACCAGTGGGTTTGGGGACCAATGGGCTTCAGGCTCCTCACCTGCAAAATGGGGGGAATCATACCTGCCCCGGGTAATCTACAGAGGACAATGCTGGGGTCTGAATAAGAATGTATATGTAAGTATTTCATAAAGTTTAAGGGGAAAAACAGATTTTGATTAAGAAAACTTGGGCCAGAGCCCAAACTCTCAGTATATTGGGAATAATAAAACACACAGTTATGGTGAGAGGTAAATAAGACAGCATGTGAAATCACCCAGGACTGGGCCTGGGCAAAGGGAGACCCTCAGAGAGCTGTGGATGGATCTGAATCTGTACTTCCATCTAGCTGAGCTGCAATTTCCCATGTATTTAAACAGGGAAAGCCATGCGCATCAACTGGGATAAAAAGAGAAAGTTTACAGAAATACTCTCTAAGTGGCAGGAGAGCTAGTAAGTAAGAAATAATTAATGATGATGGCAAATGACAGACCTATTATAAGATTTCTCTGCAGAGTCTTCTGGGTTCACACACCCTGGCAGATTCCCCAGCACTTCCAGTTCTGCCTGTGGGCCTCTACTACACAGCAGGTTTGGACTCACTTTATCTCATGCAGGTGACTTCGAGCAGAGCAAAGAAATTCAATCCTTTTTAAAGGGTGACGACCAAAAACTGGGGTAACATTCTTCCTTGGGTGAAGATTACACCTACAGCTTCTTGCTACAGAACAGGATTTCTGAGCTGTGGCACTACTGACATTTGGGGCAGAGAATTCTTTGCTGGGGGGCCAGGGAGCTGTCCTGTGTACTGCAGGATGTTTAACAGCATCCCTGGCCTGTACCCACCTGCTTCACTTTCCTGGTTGTAACAACAAAAAAAATGTCTCCAGTCATTGCCAAATGTCACCTGGAGTTTGCAGGAACCCCACCAAGTGAAGGGTACTTTAGCATCAAATTTTCCCCCATGACCCCTCTTGGAGTAATGAAGAAAGGGGGAAAATTCCAAGAACAGAGTGGCTGCAACAGTTTCTTAACAGAGTTCAGTGGTAGATCACATTTGTTAGTACAGCATTTTACTCTGGACTGCCTGAACTCGTGTGGGATGACAACTGGCACTCTTCTTGGAGTTTAGTAGTATACTCAGCTCCAAGAGGTTGCTAAACAGATTGTAATAAAAAATAATTGTGGTGCAGACCAAATCCTCTACTTTATTACTCTTCTTCAATCTGGAATTTAGATCAATCTGGCAAACACTGAATATTTCACTCTTGCTCTTCAGCCTCCTTTTGTTAACAGATGGGCCAGGAAAAACGATTATTCGACAGAAGACTTTTGGATTTAAAACCTTTATTTTTTCCACTTTTAACTAGAATTTTAAGATATTCTGCTGGTCAACATAAAAACAAAAATAGGTGCACTGCCAAATTCAAGAATTGCGTGTCTATGTAGCAGGGTGGTTTTTGCCAGTGGCATTAAACTCAGGCTCTAACGACAGTTCACTACAAACTACGCTCTGGACAATCACTAGAGGAGTAAGGATCTGTTTGTCTATACGGCTTGTTTTTATTTTAGATTGCTGAGCTTAATTCTATTTTTATGTTTAGTTATGTGTGTGGGTTAACATTTAGATTTGTGAGATATTAAAAAATAAACTCTGTTTTTCATAAAGAATAAACGTAGCATTGTAAGATTTTCAACTTGGATGTCAGATGGCCTTCATTCAAATCTTAGCTTCACCACCCTTTTTCTGTGGGACTGTGGCCAAACGCTTACTATGTCTATAGCCTCAGTTTCCTTTTCTGCAAAATAAGTTTCCACCTCCCAGGGTTGCTTTGAAGATTAAGTAAGGGAAGGGGTAGAGAACGCTTAGCATGGGGTTAAGAAAGGCGAGAAAAGTGCAAGCACACAGAAAGAGCCTGTGGCTCTGACAGCACTTGGCTCTGTGGCAGCCTCACCACCCCTCCTGGGTCTTGCGAGCTACCTCACAGAGCACCTTACACTTCAGACGCCCTTCCTTCTGGGCTATGCAGATCATCCTAGCAACTCAAGGAAAGAATAGCTGGTCTTGAGAGATGAGACTCACCCACTTCCCCCAGAACCCGTTGGACCCAAGCAGCACACCCAAACCAACCCCAGAAAGGATCCCTGAGCTTCTGCCATGGAGCACTGAGCTCTCTTCAAAGACCATGGGGCCTGGATAAACTCTCACTTTTACCCAAGGTCCCTTGGACTGTTTCCTGAACAATGAAGCCCACAGTTGCCACCCAAGTGAACACAATGATACTGCAATAGATGTTTTTCATCCCCAAAACCATAGGCCAGGATTCTGCAGTAGAAGGCAAGGCAAACCCAATTGTTCTTAACATCACACTGACCTTCTGCCTTTGAGACCTGGAAGCCACAGCACTGGTGGACATAAATTCTACTGCCTGCTGCTCCAGATCCAAGGGGATAGGGTAGCCCTCTGGTAGATATCTGTCTGTTGCCTCCTGGAAGAGAGGAAACCTGGATTCCTACAGAGCTTGAAATGGCCGTTTTAGGCTGAAGGGAGGGGTTGGTCAAAATCAATAGCGTTTCAACACATCTGGTTTAACTGGCCCTGTTGAAGTTACTAGTGTTTGAGGACGTCTTTGTCTAGGTTTCAAGGATTTTGCATGTCTCAGAGCACGGGCCCTAAAGCCAAATGATGGATGTTCTGGACATCACAATCTTCCCTTATGTGTGTGCGCCAGGGCAACACGGGGCTCTTTGGGACAGGGAGGCAGCATCCCGGGGTGTGAACACGATGAGCTGAGCTGTTTCAAACGCCCAGAGGATGACACATGTGGAAAAGGAGCACTGTCCTAGCTAACTGAGCTTGACTCTGATTAACATGAGAAACACTCACCATCCTAAAGGTTCATATTTCACAAGGACGCTGAAGGCCCCGCTTGGAACCATGGAATGCTATGGAATAGGTGTTCTGTACTGAAAGCTCAATCCTCAGGGAATGAACTTAAAAATAGCACAAACTCATATTGCTCGAAGCAGGCAAAGGCCAGGAGAAATGCCTAGAGAGAGTCAGCTTACTTTGTTCACAGGCTTCTCCGGAATTTTCACAGACACCTCAGCTGGTTTTCCCTTCTTTGATGGCGTTCTCTTGATTTTGGGTGAGTGGAATTTGTCCATCAGCTTCATGGTGAAGGAGGAGAGATGAGAACGCTGAGAGTCTGAAAACAGAGGGTACTAATTGTTAGAGGCAGAGTGGGAAGGAACTGTGGTTCACTGACCTTTGGTGGAAATGAGTACCGTCCCAAAACAAACCTTTTTCCCTGGCTGTTCAGAGTTACAAAGGAAAGGAAATATGGATCCACTAAAACATTTTTGCTTGCATATTTCAAGTTTTGCAATTTCTATCTAGCTCAGGTTGTTCAGAATTACGGAAGTCAAAGGTAGTCAGAATGAGTATGGAAAAAGAACTTGCAAATATTTCCAAGTGTCCTTATAGAGTTTGTATGACGATCTAACCAGTGTCCAAGGGAACTGGCTAAGAAGAAAGAAAACCAAAGCAGAATCGCAGAAGTGGAGGATGTAAACACTGGAAAGGAAGGCCCTTTTGACTCAACCGCCTCACTGTTTGGTTTAGGGAACTGCAAAAGCGACATGGGCAAGGCCTCAGAGTTGGCAGTGGAGGTGGAAATAGAACTAAGGTGTTCAAAACTCTCTGGGACATAGTAAAAGACTGAATGCTTTCTCTCTGAGATCAGGAACAAGACTAGGGTGTCTGTTCTCACCATTCCTATTTGACGTTGTACTCTAGTACTCCAGCAAAAACCATCCAGATTGGAAAAGAGGATATAAAACAACCTCTATTTGTAGATGATATGATCTTGTATATGGAAAATCCCAAGCGATCCACTAAAAAACTATTAGTACTAATAAACAAATTCAGTGAGGTTATAGGATACAAGATCAATATACAAAAATCAATTGCATTTCTGTACAGTAGCAATGAACATTTCAAAATGAAATTTTAAAAAGCTTCTACTTACAATATCATCAAAAAATAAAAGACGTAAGCATAAATTTCACACAAGAAGTGCAAGACTTAGTCACTGAAAACTATCAAACATTGCTGAAAGAAGTTAGAGACTGTCTAAATAAATGGAAAGACATCCCATGTTCATGAATCAATGACTTAACATTGTTAAAGTGGCAATATGCCCCAAATTGATCTGTAGATCAAAGGAAAGGAAATATGGATCCACTAAAACATTTTTGCTTGCATATTTCAAGTTTTGCAATTTCTATCTAGCTCAGGTTGTTCAGAATTACGGAAGTCAAAGGTAGTCAGAATGAGTAGATTCAATGTAATCCCTATGAGAATCCCAGCTGGCTTTTTTGCAGAAACTGACAATCTAACCCTAAAATCAGTATGGATACACAAAGGACCCAGAATAGCCAAAACAATCCAGAAAAATAATAATAAAGTTAGAGGACTCATATTTCCTGATTTCAAAACTCACTACTACAAAGTAACAGTAATCAAGACAGCATGGTACTGGCATAAGGATAGGCAGACAGATCAATGGAATAGAATTCAGAGTCCAGAAATACTCCCATGTGTCTTTGGCCAACTGATTTTTGACAAAGGTGTCAAGACCATTCAATGGGGGGAATGGTGTTGGGACAACTGGAGAGCCACCTCCCAAAGAATTAGTTTGGGCCCTTACCTCACACCATATATAAAAATTATCTCAAAATGGATCAAAGACCTAATTGTAAGAGTTAAAAATATAAAACCCTTAGAAGAAAACATAGAGATAAAATTTTTGTGACCTTGGATCTGGGAATGGTTTCTTGGATACAACACCAAAAGCCAAAGTGACAAAAGAAAAGAACCAATAAATCAGATTCATCAAAAGTAAAAACTTTTCAACTAGACTTATTATGGTGATCATTTCACAATATATACAAATATGGAATCATTATGTTGTATACCTTAAACCAATATAATGTTATATGTCAATTATACTTCAGTAAAAAAAATTTTTTTGAACGTTTGTGCTGCAAATGATTATCATCAAGAAAGTGAAAAGACAAGCCACAGACTGGGAGAAAATATTTTCAAGTCATACACCTGATAGGGATTTATACAGAGATAATATAAAGAACTCTTAGAATTCAACAAGAAAAGACAACCAAATTAAAAATGGGTAAAGGATTTGAATAGATATTTCTCCAGAGAAGATATACAAATGGGTAATGAGAACTTGAAAAGATGCTCAACATCATTAGTCATTAGGGAAATGCAAATCAAAACCATCATAAGTTACCACTTCAAACTCACTAGGTATAATCAAAAAGACAGTTAATACTAAGTGTCAGTCAGGACTGGGGAACCTGGAACCCTCATACAGTGCTGGTAGAAAATGTCAAAGGGTGAAGCTCCTTTGGAAAATATCTGGCAGTTCCTCACAAGATCAAACATTGTTCTATGGCCCAGCAATTCTATTCCTAGGTAGATACCCAAGAGAAATGAAAATATGTATCCACATGACTTGTACACAAAAGTTCATAGCTGCATTATTCATAATAACCAAAAGGGGAAACCAACTCAAATGTACAAATGTCCTTGAATGAATAAAATGTGGCAGATCCATACAATGGAAAATTACTAGCCAATAAAAAGAAATGAAGCACTGACACACGCTACAATAGGGACGAATCTTGACAACATTACACTAAGTGAAAGAAGCCAATCACGAAAGACTGCATATTGTATAATTCCATCTACTTGACATATTCAGAACAGACAAACCTAGAGAGACAGACAGTAGCTCAGTGGCTGCCTAAGACTGAGGCGAAGGGAGAGGGATGAAGAGGGGCTGCTAATAAGTATGAGGTCTCTTTTGGTGGTGGACAAAAACGTTCTAAAATTAGAATCTGGTGATGGTTCCACAACTAGTCAATTACTGAAAAAAAAAATTGAATTCTACACTTTAAAAGTCTACCATATATGTGAATTATATCTCAATGAAGCTGTTTAAAAAAAAACAAAAACCCACTGAGCAGTCTTCCCTCATCTCGCTATTTACCACAGAGATTTTCAGTGTCCAAAACTATTTTAAGTGATTTATTTATGTGCTTGCCTCCTCACAAGAATGCAAACTCGCGGAGGGTCGTACCTGCCTTGTTCATGCTGTTCATGGTATCCGGCCCATAGAAGACGCTCAGTAAACATTCATTCAACAGACGAACAAATCAACCAACAAAAACATACCCATGAAAAGGGCTGCTTCTTTTGGAACATTAGGAATTCACAGAAAATACTTGAAAGCAGTTGAAAATTAGGGAACAGACCATGATCCTATGCAATGGAAAAATAAATATCGGTAGTTTTAAAAATAAGAAGCACTTCCTCTTTCATTTTTTCCAGCAATTTAGTACTAAAAAACCCTTCCAAATGAATGACATAGCACCTTATGTGACAGGCCTGTCTGTCACTCTGTTAGTGTTGCATGTGACCTAAAAGTTCAAAGTTCAATTCATTTGTCAAGGACCTTCCAGGTGGCAGGCAAGATCAGATAAACTATCTGTTCTTTAAAAATTATCTAGGAGCCCACTGCACTCTGGACCAAAGAGAAATGCCAGGGCCTGACCTTCGTTCACATGTGAATCAAACCAAACACGGCTTCACAGCTGTCTGTCTGCTGGCCAGAGCTGCAGGAAGCCCTAAGACCCTGAGCACGGACGGAAATCCACAGGGAGCTGGTGCACCTCTCTCCTCACCTGCGGCAGCTCAGCACGGGGTCAGGAGGGGCTCTCAGCACCAGCCTTTGTGCGCCACAGTCAGCCCTGGGATTTCTCCAGCTGCCCTCTGCCCTGCCTCTTCTTCCCCACCCAAGAAGGGCGGTCCCGTATAGAGTTTATATTTCCTTCCGGATACTTCAAAATGATGTGACCAGTCTAGTGATTCACGTGGTGGTTAAGACAGTGAACTCTGTAGTAAGATTCTCTGGGTTAAAATCCTTCAACATCACCTAAGTCTTAAGTTTCCTTGCCTGGAAAACAGGGCTGATAACATTGTTCTTCCTGAGATGGCTGATGTGATATAGATTAAATGAGATGCTACCTGTGGATGAGGTACTTATTCAAGTGCCAGGAACATGGCACCTGCTCAATACAGGGAGCTAACCTAACTAACTATATGATTTGGTTGGGTAGCAAGGTTATCAAACTCTGAATTCTCATTTCCCAACTGCTTACAGATCTGAATCAGGTAACTGTGTCACAATGAACATTTAACTCACAACCCCAAGTAACTGAGGGCCTTACAAACGCCCAGGCTCCTCTTCCTTTAGCACTGACCAGAAGTCTGAATACAGCCTTAGCCTGTTCATCTATTTCCCTCTTTGGTTTCATGTGCCTCCTTCAGTGTTGCGCTTACTGCTGCTCCTATGAACTCCTTCTGATCCTTCAGGGGCCTCAGCACCCCTAGTCACGGCACATCCCTTGCCAGGCAGGTTCCCAAGTCAGACAGGATGTTAGAGCAACGTACTAACCCAGGTGACTTCCACCCTGGCAAGTAAGACTGAAAGCAGGGCAAGAAAAGCAGACACAAATGGGGAAGTCTAGGCAGGACGCACGGTTTCTTCGGTTTGCTTTGGTGGTCACAGATCTTCAGAGATGTGGCCCGGGCAAGCCAACTTCTGCCTCTTCCAGTCTGCTGCCCCAAGTTGCTGTACGTGCAGGCATGGGGCTGAGGGGCTGGCCAGATCCACATCTCTGTCAGCACGACCAGGGCGGAACCAGAGTAGACAAGCAGGGTGTGGAGGGCCCCAGAAAACTCTCAGGCTCCTGCATGCGCAGGGCCAGCCCTGATCGTGACCCAGGTGACAACTAAGGGTACCTCCACCTGAGAGCAGACAGAGCCCAGGAGTCTATCACAGGGCTCTCTCTGCCTCTGCTCTTCCCATCACAGTCTGAAATTCTAGTCTGTCTTGGGGCACAGCTGGGAATCCGCGTCAGCATTTAAAGAGAGCGCTATATCTACCAATAAATCTCTCTCCTCGGAGTATTTAATAGCCTCAAAACAGCCAGCTCTAGCGCATGACGTGATAAATGAAGGGGAGAGAGCAGGTTCTTTGTAATGACAGCCAACTCCTCAACTCTGGAAATTGAGGACAGTGCTAACTAGGACAGATTTTGACTTGGAGGCTGCTTGTCACCTTTTCCTTGAAAGAACCGGTTAGCAACACAGGTTTCAGGTGACTTGTGAGGTCACTCAAATAAAGCACTATAATGACCAGTGACAGAGGGCGGAAGGAAGCAACGGTGGCAGTTCTGTTAGGGTAACCTTGCTAACAGCACCAGAGAGACAGACGGACACACACACACTTCCTGCCCCTCTTCTCACATCCCTCGTGTGTATCAACCATCTGGGGTACAGGGCAACATCAGAGAGGTGCTCCCACACCACCACAGAGTCTCAGGCAGCTTTACCAGACACTCTCATGAGTCCCTGACTTTTCACCTAGGGAGTCACACTTCAGATATTGTAAAGGTGTGTTTTCAGATTTTCTAGTATTGAAATTAAAATTTTGAAAGATTTCATACATACATATATATATATATATATATATATATATATATATATACATACCACCTGGAGAGAATTAATCAAACCCACACATCTACCAATCTAGCCTATCAGATAGAACTTTCAGCAACAATGGAAATGTTCTTTATCTGCACTGTCCAACATGACAGCCACTTGTGGCTACCAAGTGCTTGAAATGTGGCTAGTGCGAGGGAGGAATTGAATTTTTATTTAACTAGAACTAATTTAAACAGTCACATGGGGC
>NC_060267.1:91888168-91947240 GCF_021613505.1 Equus quagga
CAGTCACATGGGGCCGGGGGCTACCACACCGGACAGTCACATGGGGCTGGGGGCTACCACACCGGACAGCACAGCTCTAGAAGTAGACCATTGTCAGCTCCACTGAGGCCACCACACGCTCCTTCGTAATCACGCCTCTTCCCAATAACAGGTAACGGTGATTCTCATTTTTGTCCTCATCACCCTCACTTTTTGCGACAGTTGACATCTACAAGCACAGTTTAATTTGTGAGTCTGTGAACTGTACCTAAGTGGTACTACAGTGTAAGTATTCTCACGCTCTCGTTTTCACTCAGGAGCAGGTCTGATGTTTAAGCATGTTGAAGTACACATGTGTGCTTTCATTTGCAGTGCTGTCAAAGTCTATATATTCTGTAATACCAGTTTATTTATCTGCTCTCCTGTCAGTGGACACTGGGTTGTTTCCAGCTTTTATAAACAATGCTCCTAAGAACATTCTCATATGTGTCTCCTGGAACACGTGCAAGAGTTTTCTATGACGAGACCTGGTGAACTATAGAGTATAGACCATATTTAATTTTATCGATATTGCCAAGCGATACTCCAAAGTGGCCATGCCACTGTGCAGTCCCGCTAGCAAAGTTAAGCGAGGCTCAGTTGCTCCACATCCCCGCCAACCCCTGGGATAGCCAGACTTGCACACTTTCCACATGGCTCTGCCTAACCAGAGGAAACAAAAGCCCTCCTTCACGGGAAATGCCCTAAGTGGGTATCTTATTGTGATCTATCAAATCCTGTGACAGCAACTTCAAAGGTCACTGATAGAACTTAAGAAGACAAAGCCTCAGACCACTGCTCAGCTTGGCATTTACACCAAGGAAGGTCAGGAACTCCCAATGACTAATCTGCTAGTCATTTCTTCCAGAGGAAGGGTAGATCATATGGCTCACAACTGATGTATGAATGGCCATGAGGTTACTAAGAGCAGGCATTTTCTTGGGTAGTCATCACAGGCTGAGATCCGGCTGGCAGATGAATGCCCAAAGAGAAGGAGGACGGGCTGCAGAAGAGGCAGGTGGCCTGCTCACAGAATCACTGCAACAAAAAACAAAAACACACCAATTTCTCCCCAAGTCGTCTGCCAGGTGTCAATATTTCATTTTTAAATTTTCAACTTGCCCCTCAAACAGGCCTGACAATGGTCTCTGCCTGCTGCTGACAAATGTACAGATCAACTGGCCTTTCAAATGTCACTTGCAGCAGCAGCTGGGATCCCAACTTAGCAATGGTTTCCATCAGGGCTTAATTCGGCCCTGGATGGGGGAGGCTCTAATATCAACCCCACCAGGGACCACGACATCAGGGTCACGGTGGACAACACTGAGGCAGCTCCAAAACCCTCGTGGGCCGTCTTGAGAAGCAGCATGGGGTTAACTTCCCATTACCTCCAGCGTGCTGGGCGCAGAGCTGAGGCCAGGAAAGGACGTCCACTGTCGGCTTACGTGAGTCCCACTGGTCCAGTTCCACTTCCCTAACCCACGCCTCTGTTCTCGAAGTGAGTAAACAGGACAACCAGATTGGAGAAGTGACTTGAGGACATTAGGAAGAAGCTTTCTGAACAAAAGGATTTCAGACTTTTACTTATCCCGACTTGTACAGACTGTAGCATAGAGATAAAGACCAGAGTCCAGGCTGAGTGGCTCATGGGCACAGCAGGTGGCTCGCAAGCTTTGGGGTCAGGTGGCCTGTGTTTTAACCCAAGCTAGGCCATGACCCTGGACACACTTTTCACTCTCTGAGCCGTGGGTTGCTCACCTACAGAACAAGTGTACCCTCAGGACCTATGTCCTAGGTTACTGTGAGGATTAAATGTGACCCGGTGTGTAAAGCATTTTGCCGAGGACCTGATACACAGCAAATGCTCCACAAACGGCAGCCATCATTGTTATGTGATAACATTGCCAGGCCTCTGCCAACACTTAGTAAAGCAAAAGCTAAAAATAATCCCAGCCTAGTAGAGCAGAAAGTAACCTGATGTTTCAGTTTTCCCAACAATTTCCATATTAAAAGATCTTCTGTCCTACTTAGTATAGAACCACTCATATTAAAACAGAGGGAAAATAATATTTGGAGTTTTGTCATGAAAATCTGTTCATATTACCCATTTGTTCAGGAAGTCTGCTGGTAACTACGACGCTGCTGTGGGTGCTGATGGAAATATTAAGTGTATCTTTTTTTCTTTTTCAGCAACAAAAGTAAAACAAACTCATTATAAAAATCCAAGCAGTGCAAAAATATATAACCCAGAGAGTGAAAATCCCTATAGCTCCACGTACGGCAGAGCTGAAATATTTTTTTGACTTGTTCTTTTAACTTAACAATACACTGTGGGTATTTCCCTGTGAGCACAGTTAATGGTTGAATGAGGTTCAGTTGAAGAGCAGACCACAACACATTTAACTAGTCTCCTGACGGTTTCTAACTTTTGCCCTCCAAACAATGCTGTGTTGACGAACACCCTCGTGCTCACCTCTCTGGTCACCTGTGTAATGAGACAGACTCCTGGAAATGGAATTGTCAGGTCAAAGGTATGAGCACGAAAAACTTGGTCCAGCTGCCCTGAGCTGGATGCAGGCCGGCAGGGACTGTGCCAAAGAGTGAGGCTCAGGGCAGAGGCAGGAGAGGGGGGTGTAGGAAAGAGGTCAGGTCTACGGGGCCCCCACCATCTCTGGAAGAAACCACGCTGCACCTTAGATTTGGGCTCAAATCTGAAAGGGTCACCATTTTCATTTTATTTCATAGCTAGTAAGGATTAAAATAGATTGAGAATTGAACAGATACTTCACAAAAGGCAATATCCAAATGGCCAGGAAACAGATGAAAAGCTGCTCAGCTCCATTTGTCATCAGCAAACAATAAATTCAAACCATAAAGCGATACTACTACAGACACACCAGAACGGATAAAAAGAAAAAACAGGAAATACTAAGTGACGGTGAGGACGAAGACCAACACACACTCTCCACTCACTGTGGTGAAGAGGTGCATGCAGACCACAGTGAACATAAGCTTCCCCGCGGCCCTGTGACCCCACTCCTGGGCACACACCCTGGAGGAACGCCACATGAGCTCATCCCAAGACATGACCAGAATATTCAAAGCAGCACCCAAACGCCCGTCGACAGGAGCACACATAAACTGTGGCACACATAAGTCCCATTATGCTGCCCCTCTGCTCAAAACCCTCCTGTGGCACCTCTTCTCACTCAGAGGAAGAAGCGGAGCCCTTCAGAGGCCTAGGGGCCCCATGTGATTTGCACCCTGTGTGTGCCACTCCCAACCCCCACCCTGACAGCCCCTCCCCCCAGCTTTGGGAGTAAGCCCATCCACAGGAACCCTGTTCTCTGACGGCCCACCCTGGGGAGGCCTGACAAGTGCCAAGTGGCTATGACCAGATGGGTGAAGTTAGTCTAATCCTAGGATCTGCTCATTAGGAAGCTCCTTTGGCTCTTCGAGCAAGCTCTGTCCTTTAAGCAAGTCTTTATTAGCACCAAGGTAATACTGTGGTTCCCATCTCTCTTATTGTCTTCTTTCCCAACTTTCAGAATTCAGGGCAGAAAAGAGGTTCCACTCATTGGCCCCTTGAAACCCCGCCAAAGATCAAGTCTCCTTATTTGGAATCTGGCACTGAGCCCAAGAACTGCACACAGTGAAAATAAACCCGTGCTTGTTAGGGAGCACACAGACAAAAGGTCAATGAACGAGGTCTGTGACAACAAGCGACGACTACGTTCAACCTACACCGGAGGGTAGTATCTGACGAGTGACATGGATCGGACGGTTGATACAGATGTTTTTTTCTCTTTTTTTGCGGAAGATTAGCCCTGAGCTAACTGCTGCCAATCCTCCTCTTTTTGCTGAGGAAGACTGGCCCTGAGCTAACATCCGTGCCCATCTTCCTCTACTTTCTATGTGGGACGCCTACCACAGCATGGCGTGCCAAGCGCTGCCATGTCCACACCTGGGATCCCAACCGGCGAACCCCGGGCCACGGAGAAGCGGAACGTGCGAAGTTAACCGCTGTGCCACTGGGCCAGCCCCCTTGATACAGATTTTTAATGTAACTCGCTAAGGGGCACCAACACACGAGTCAGAGACCACGCAATCAAGAACTTTCTTTGGTGTGGTGCTTCAGCTGGGGTTACCTGGGTTAACAGACGTCTGTTGTTCAAGCGACTTCCAGGGAGGAGAAGAGAAAACCGTCCCTTCCTCCGCCCTCTGGGACTCTACTGGACAGTGGGAACTGTGGGCCAGCACTGTCCAACAGAAACACAATGTGAGCCATGTCTGTAATTTAAAACTATTTTTTAATTAACCCAATTTATCCACAATATTATGATTTCAACATGTAATTAATATAAAAACTATTAATGAGACACTTTACTCTCTTCCCCTTTCATACGAAGTCTTCAAGATCCGGTGTGTATTTCACGCTTCCAGCACATTCCCAGGGCTCCTGGAGCTCTGGGCCCTCGCCTTCCTGCTGAGGAGGGCTGGAAAGGGACTGCTGACCTCACTGGCCTCCCGAAGAAACAGCCTTTGGCTGGGCTGGATTTGACTGCCTCAGGCTTGTGTCACTGACGTCCTCAAGGCTGTTTTGCCTCTCCCCGAAAGGACAGACAACGTGCACACCTGTGGCCGCGGGAATGAAGGCAGGGGGACGCACTCACCCTCAGGCTAGGCGCGAGGGCAACACGTGAGTGCCAGGCCAGGTCGCCCTCCCATAACACTTGCCAGGTGGCGGCACTGCAGGATCTCATTCTACCAGCACCTGGCCCAGGGACAGGGAATGTGGGCACGGACTGAGGAAACGTCACTGTGCGTTTGGAGGTCTGAGGTGGAGGGCAGGTAGAGGAGGCAGCCTTTCCGTCAACAGAACGAATTTTTGACACTCATAGCTTCTCAGCAACGCAAACTCATTTTCTTTGGCGGCGGGGACCATAGACATACACGGTGGCACTGACACCATGTCCTACGGCTATGATATGTGGGCAAAAAGGAGTGACATTGACCTCCGCACATGGCCAAGGACAGCCCCATGAACTTACTCCCACTCCACCCACAACTCTGATGACAGTGAAACTCCTCAATGTGTGTGAGTCTGGGGAAGTTTGCCTCCTGGGGCCTCACTTTTCTCATCTGTAAAGTGGGAATAATCATCCTCACCTCACTGGGCTGCTACGAGGATGTAATAAAGTACTCTATGTAAAGTTGTTTAGCCAATCTTGGCATTTAGTAAACACTAAATAAATGCTAAACGTTAAATAAACATTAAAAAGTAAACAATAAATAAATAAACGTTAAATAAACATTATCTGCTGCTACCCAAATGTCTCCGAGATAAATGCCACCATTTTGAGTGGGCAATTATTATTTTTTAACATAGCAGAATTTAGAAATAGAGGAGAAAATTCATTGAGTGGGTACTCACAATTTGAGTACTTTTCTACATGTATGTTATACTTTAATAAAAAAAGTCTAATTGACAAAAAAGGAAAGTAGAGCAGAGATGAAGAGGGAAGTTGGATTCTTGGTGACATTGTCTGGGTTGCTGGATCCAGCTTTACCTGAAGCTCAATTGCCTCTCAACTTCCAGTAACATGGGGGAAAAAAAAAGAATCGAATAACTAAAGTTTCTTGTAGGATTTAACTAGAAGCCAAAGCCTCCATCAACAAAACTTTTGCACGTGAACAAAGCATGGAGATGATCTCCTGGGGCGGTTCCTCTTTCCTACCTGTCAAAGAGAGCTCTGAATAAACCCACATGAAGAACTTTCCCAAGACTTACTCCAGTTATGAAACATTCGGCACACAATGGACAGATCTCCAGGATGGAGAGCTGCTTCCCTCCTGGAGCGCCATCAAGCAGCTAAGTCAGCAGCTCCTGTTTTTAAATGTCCCATTAGAAGCCGGGTAGTGTGGGGAGATCTGCACATATTCTCCCCGATCCTCACACTAACCGGGCGAGGGAAGGACATCTGACAGATGAGGAAACCAAGCTGCAGGAGCTCACCCCCCACCGCCCCCAAACAAGGCAACTGCAGCCCTAACACGTGCCGTGAGCACTCAAGGTCAGCCTGGCCCCACGGAGGCCAACTCCCAAGGAAGGACTTCTTTTCTATGACTGTTTGAAACGGACCTAGACCCCTCATAGCCGGGCTTCACAGACTCGGAGCTGTGAACTAGTCATTTCCCCAGAGTTTCAATTCCAGAGAGGAGAGAGAGAACAGTTTCTTCTTAGTGAACATACCAACCACTGGGCAGGAAGCAAGCAGACCCTGCACGTCACAGCCCTTGGGACCCCGGCTACCATGGGAAGTGGGGTCCACCCTAACCTTTGTCCCTTAGGCGGAACTGTCTGGAGCGGTCTCCGTCCCTCAGAGGAACTGCATGTTAGGACTGGTGCCAGGCCAGAATCCCAACAACCCTCTTCAAGGGCTGCAGAGCCCACTCTTCAACAGCATGTCACCAGCTGAGCAGCCTGAGTCGGGACAGGAAGGCCTGTTTATTTGGGGCCAGGCCACCGTGACAGGGCACACCGGGGCTGGTGGGCAGTGGAGGCAGCAGCAGACGGCGACTCTGTCGGCCTCAGAGGCACTCGGCCCTGCTCAGGGACCCCGAGAACTCATTATTTGTCAGGCCAACCTCTGGGCTTCCAGAGGGAAAACACCATTTTCATTTGTCAGTGAGCATATATTCATCTACTTATTCCCCAGGCAACAGAGGAAGGAGCTGGGAGCCACAATCCTAGAAGCTTGGGACACTGCAGAAAGAGCTCACTGGGCAGAGAACGAAGACAGTGAAAGGACAAGGGTCACCTGTCAAGTCCCTTCCCCTCCCTATCACCACAGGGAAACAGTGCATCAGACAAGGCAGGGCGGGCACTATAGGGGCCCACAGCCCTCGCCCCTCATTCAGTCCCACATATTCACGTGCCACTACATCTGCAAAGCGCTAGGTTCCGAAAGAGGAGCAGGCTACAGCTCCTTCCTCCAAGGGGCTCCAGACTCAGGGGGGAGACCCAGGAAAATCCTCAGTGGAGACAGAGAGAGGAGACCTGGGATGGAGACATGCCCAGCAAAGGCCTGGGCTTTTCAGATGCTCACAGGTCTGTTGGTGGCGGGGTGGGGGGGGGAGGCGCAGGGACAGCCCCAGGTGCCAGGGCAAGTGCTCTGGAGCCCAGGGTCCTTGAATGAAAACCCAAGCTGCTCCTTGGGGTGGAAGAAAGGGCTGAGTTTACAGGAACAGCTCCCGGCTTTGGGCATTGCACATGGGGACCAACGAAAGGCATCTGACTCAGTAAACAAGCGTAGGCTTGGAAACAACTTCAGAAACCTCTGCAGACACAGAAGGATCTGAAAATGACCACTTCTCCCAAGGCACACTTCTGGCTTCCCAGGCCAGGGGTGGGGGTAGGAAGGGGTGGGGGTAGGATGGGGTGGGGATAGGATGGGGTGGGGGGGAGGAGAGGCAGCCTTTATTCCCTCACAACCAGAGTGCATTTTCCTCTAAAACAAAAGGAGCAGAGTCTTCTGGGCTGCTCTCCGATGAGCACTTTTTCACAGACCTGCCCCTCTGGCTCCTGTCTCTCAAACATGTTCATGGCCAGGGGGCGTGTTCTGGCAAGAATATCTATTACGTATGACAGTTCACACATACATGGGGGAAAAAACAAACCCCACTCTGCTCTACACATTCAGAATCAAGTGCTGATCAACCCCAACCTCTCCAAGGCAATGGCCAACGTGGTCCCCGCTGGGAGCCAAGTGAGCACTGGGGCTCTCAGCTTGCACGCAGGTGGGAGTTGGGAAGGCTCCCGAGTCCACTCACAGCAGAAGCGGAGGCCCTGGGAACTGACCTGCCCCAGCCTGGGACGCAGGCCTGTTGGGCAAAGCCAGTCAGGAGCTCTGTCCTCAATAACGGCTGAAAAAGTACCAGACAGCCTCGCAGCACTTCTCCTCCACACAAGACAAATTTGGCGTAAGTAAAAATGCGTAGCGGGCCAGAATAAAAGACAGACCACTCAAGCGCTGGTGGCACCCATGTACTCTCTGCTTGTGAGTTACTTACTGCCACAGATGGTCTAACTGCCCACCAGGGGCTCTGAGGGCCCTCAAAACTCTGGGATTAAATCTGAAGTCATGCTGGCTTAGTCAAAGCAGAATTTCATTGGCTTGGAGCCTGAAATCCAATCCACTTCCAGTCAGATGTATGGGTCCCCCATGTACGAGGCATTGCACGAGGTCCTGAGCAACACACATGTGGAGCAGACGGTAGCAACAACACAGCAATGGCTGGGATCAGTTCTGCACAGTGAGGGCCCAGGACCACCCCAGGCACTTTACGGGCCTGTCTCATTTCACCCTTACAGTGACCCTCCGAGGTAGGAAAACTGAGGCTGAGGAGTAAGTGACAGACTCTGGATTTGAACTCAGTGTACTTGACAGGCCAGCCACGCCTTCTCCTAACATAGGAGACGGAGAAGTGAATAAGTACCCTAAAGACGGCTCGCATGAAGCAGAACGCAGGTTCAGAGGAAGGAGGCCCGTGTGCTCTTTTGTGCCTGCAGGAACTACCTCATTCCCTCTGGGTCAGGGCTCTTTCCTGACAAGCCGGCGCCCAGGAGGTGCACGGCTCCGTGCTCTGCTACACATACCACCAGCACCCGGCTCACCCTCGGCTTCCGACTCAGACGGCACATCTTAACGCAGGCCTCCTCTTCCTCTTTTCTAAGCCGAAGCCTAGCAAATATGCTGTTTATTAGATGTGTTCTCAACTTTGATCACCAGGGAAGCAAGTCACCACAAGAGTAGAAGAAAAGACTCTCAGGCCAGTACTGCTCGTAAAAGTGAAGCACGCCCTTCTGGAAAAGTCCAGAAGCAGGATGGCTCACCCACAGCAGCAGCACATCGGAGCCCTCCTGCTGTTCCGGCACCCGGGCAGCAAACACCCTCAGTGCTGAAATCCCAGGCGGCCCCTCAGGCTGAGGGGAGGGCCGCAGCACAGTGGCTCTCTCAGCTCGGGGCTGGGAGGTGGATGGGACCAAGGCACTATTTTTAAACAAGCCAAAAAACAACTGCTGCAGAAGAACATATATTTAATGATGGCTGGAGTTGCCAACGTTTGGCTAGAAAGCACTGGTGGGGATTTTCTGAAGTCACACAGGCCTCCCGGTTCTCACGGAATTTCTACCTTTATAGTCTGTGATGAGCAACAAAATGGCCTCACAATAACGTGTTTTTAAAAGACAGTTCTCTGCGGCGGCCATGCCCTCTCCTGGATCTTGGACTCAGCCAAACAACATGCCTCTAACTCTCTGCAAATTCTCTCCTGTTCGGGACTCTCCAAAAACTCACCCCACCTGAGGGGTGCCTTTAGGAACAATCCAGCTGCTTCATTCTAGAACCCTCAGAGCAGGGAACGGTGTGCATTTTCGAGAAGGAATTTCATTTTCCCTGGTTCTCCCTCCACAGCTGTACTCTTTAAGTCTCCTAGAACTCAAGTACTTTTTAAAGGACCAAGTCTCCCCCCAGAAGGCGGCCTCCTGCCGTTGGTCTGGAGGCTCCCGGCTCAGATGCCGGGAGGAAGCAGCAGCGTGGGCCACTCCGGCGAGGGGAATAAGGCAGAGACCTGTCTTCTCAGAGTCAGCTGCTGGGAATCAGAATGCACTTTCCCACTGAAACAACGTTAAAAACCGAATTCAGGTCCTCGCCGCCCAACCAATGGAGCACAGCTGGGCTGAGCTCCTTCCACCAGCCAGATGCTGGCCATGTGGCACCAGAGAGCGTCTGTGGCTGAAGAGGAATGTAGACCTGCCCTCAAGTGGGTTATAAGCTAACAAGGTAGTAAAGCCATACAGCCAGGGCTCCAACACACAGGAGAGGGAGTCAAACGCTGAAGAAATAAAAGGTTTACGGTCGGTCCTCCTCCCATACGGAGGGCCAACTCGGGGACTTGAGCATCTGAGGATTTTGCTATCTGTGGGGGGCAGATATGGAGGGACGAATGTACTTCCTGTGAGCTCCAGGAAAAGTTCATGGAGGAAGCCTTAGAGCTGTGAGCCGAGCAGATGTTGGGGATCTGGCTGTGAAAAATGTGAAGGGATGGACAGGCGAGGGGGTGGAGGGAGGGAAGCAGTGGCAGAAAGGGCAGTGGCTACACGGGTAGGCAGATGTGTGGTCTATTCCTCCTGCTAACATTTACTGCAAGTCACAACCCATTAGCAGGTCCCTAAATCAACAGAATAGAAAATAACAAAGGGCACAGCAGGTAGTAAGGTAAATATTGTTTCATGAAACTATTTCAGTTACGATCAACTTGAAATGCTGAACACCCTTCTCCCTGGGGACCATGGGGAGGAGAAACCCCCTCACTGAGGCAGTGGGGAGCAGCTGTAGGTCAGGGTCCTGTCGGGGCAATCAAGACCTCAAATCTGGTCTTTGCCCCAAGTCACAGGGACACTGATTGAGCTTCCTGCCCGGGTCTGGAAGTAAAGATCAGGCACAGGTGCGGTGCCAACAGGTGGGCCATTGTTAAGGCAAAGGCTCTCAGTGGCTTTCAAATCTTTTTTTGACCACAAACCACAGTAAGAAATGTATTTTATACTGTGATCAAGTACATAGAGTATATCAAAAAATCTAAAAGATTTAAATTCTATTTCACTTTTTTTTTAATTGAGGTATTGATAGGTTACAATCTTGTGAAATTTCAATTGTACATTAATGTTTGTCAGTCATGTTGTAGGTGCACCACTTCACCCTTTGTGCCCACCCCCCACCCCACCTTTCCCCTGGTATCCACTAAACTGTTCTTGGTCCATAGTTTTAAATTCCTCATATGAGTGGAGTCATACACAGATTATCTTTCTCTTGCTGGCTTATTTCACTTAACATAATTCTCTCAAGGTCCATCCATGTTATTGCAAATGGAATGATTTTATTCTGTTTTGCAGCCGAGTAGTATTCCATTGTATATATGTACCACATCTTCTTTATCCATTCGTCTGTTGATGGGCACTTAGGTTGCTTCCACGTCTTGGCTATTGTAAACAGTGCTGCAATAAACATTGGGGTGCACAGGACTTTTGGGATTGCTGACTTCAGGCTCTTTGGATAAATACCCAGTAGTGGGATGGCTGGATCGTATGGTAGTTCTATTTTTAGTTTTTTGAGGAATCTCCATACTGTTTTCCATAGTGGCTGCACCAGTTTGTATTCCCACCAGCAGTGTATGAGGGTTCCTTTTTCTCCGCAACCTCTCCAACATTTGTTGCTATTAGTTTTAGATATTTTTGTCATTCTAACGGGTGTAAGGTGATATCTTAGTGTAGTTTTGATTTGCATTTCCCTGATGATCAGCGATGATGAGCATCTTTTCATGTGCCTATTGGCCATCAGTATATCTTCTTTGGAGAAATGTCTGTTCATGTCTCCAGCCCATTTTTTGATTGGGTTGTTTGATGTTTTGTGATTGAGTTGTGAGAGTTCTTTATATATTAAGGATATTAAGCCTTTGTCAGATATATGACTTGCAAATATTTTTTCCCAGTTAGTGGGTTGTTTTTTGGTTTCAATCCTGTTTTCATTTGCCTTGAAGAAGCTCTTTAATCTGATGAAGTCCCATTTGTTTATTCTTTCTATTGTTTCCCTTCTCTGAGAAGGCATGGTGTCCGAAAAGATCCTTTTAATACTGATATCAAAGAGTGTACTGCCTACGTTTTCTTCCAGAAGCCTTATGGTTTCAGGTCTCACCTTTAGGTCTTTAATCCATTTTGAGTTTATTTTGGTGAATGGTGAAAAAGAATGGTCAATTTTCATTCTTTTACATGTGGCTTTCCAGTTTTCCCAGCACCATTTGTTGAAAAGACTTTCTTTTCTCCATTGTATGCCCTCAGCTCCTTTGTCAAAGATAAGCTGTCCATAGATGTGTGGTTTTATTTCTGGGCTTTCAATTTTGTTCCATTGATCTGTGCACCTGTTTTTGTACCAGTACCATGCTGTTTTGATTACTGTAGCTTTGTAGTATGTTTGAAGTCAGGGATTGTGATGCCTCCCGTTTTGTTCTTTTTTCTCAGGATCGCTTTAGCAATTCAGGGTCTTTTGTTGCCCCATCTATTTCACTTTTTAATCTGCTATATTGATTTCATGACTAAATAGTGTCTTAATGCTTTCCCCAAGTGAGAGTAAAGCGAAGGGGCAGGGCTCTGCGGTGGACGGCAGCACCAATGCGGCCTGGAGCTGGTCAGAACACCAATTCTCCACCCCAACCTGGATCTAATGAATCGGGGTCCCTGGGGAAGGGACCCAGAAACCTGGGCTTGAACCAGTCCTCCAGGAGACTCTGCAGCACGCTCAAGTCTGAGCAGCACTGTTTTAGAAGAAAAGATCTGGGAGAAAGTGGTAAAACTCTTAAGAAATCCCATATCTTGGGCTGAAGGGGCAGGGGCTGACTGTAAGCCCAGCAGAGCCGAGTGCACACACAAAGTGACAGGCAAGTGGATCCTCTGACTCTGACAGCAGGGGAACTTCTCGTCTGAGATCAGAACATTCCTCGGGATACGATGCCCTTGACTGGGAGACAGATTTGTAAATGCTGTAGCCAGAACAGGCCTGTAATAGCACAGCTGTGGGGCTGGGCGGGGGCGGGTGACCATCAATCCCAGCCCCAAATTTCAACTCACCAGCCACCTCAAGCAAGAAAATTTGGCTGAACCAGGTCTCTTCTAATAAAGGCTCAGAGCATGAGTAAGCCAATAAATATTTCCTGAAGACCTACTGTGTGCAGAGTGCTTGTGACAACATATTTCACTCAGAACCAGTGGGCCAAAGTGATCTATCATTGCTCTCCCTCCTGCTTAATGTCCTGCTTATTTATATTTGGCTGTAACATTTGTTTAGCATCTACTTTGTCCTGGAAAAATATGTGGGTTTTGCCCTCAAGCAACTGTTCTAAGGCCGTGATTCTCAAGGGGGTAGAGAAGTGGGTCAACGACAGTGTCTGTCTGAAAAAGCATACGCAAGGCAACTACACACATCCATATTTGCGACCGGAAGAAAGCAAACCTGTAGAAAATATACAGAAGCTAAAAGAAGAGGGGCTGAGGTTATAGAGAGTCCAAAATTAGGGTTGCGTGAAAAGTTATCATGCTGCTTGGCCCAGGGGCCTGGCCCGACTCCGTTCAGGAGCAAGCCCGGAAGCTAGAGGTCAGGTCCTCATTCCATGCTGACCTCATCCCATGAATTAACTGTTTCCTCAGTAGAAAACGAAGTACCTTTAAAGTCCTTCGAGCACATTCTAAGATAACTACATTTTACATTTAAGATGGAAAACCCTGAGTTTTCTGTCAGGAAAACAAATCAACTGGGAAGGAAAGAAATTTGCTGAGGACTCAGCATCCCCAGGCATAGGTCCCCCAGATCTGAGAGCAAGCGGGATGTTCCTATCACCCAGTCTATGTAGGAGCTACAAAAACTCCTTCCTTAGGAGGAAAGGAGATGGCAAGGGAAAGTCCAGTGGTGTTTAACCAAAAATTTCCAAGAGCCACCAAGTGACGATGAAGAAAAACATGTCACTTCATTTTCTTCCAGGAAGCCTGGGCCCATCATGTGCTCATGATGACTTAAATCTCCTAAAAGATCATTTTTGTTCTGCAACTGGTGTGTGCCAGCCACAGTTCTGAGGAACTAAGGGAACCTTAATAATAAAAATACACAGCTCCCAAAAAGCTAGTGGATATGTTTGAAAAATGCATCAGAATCCGTGGATTGAACCTGTAAATGGGTCTACACTCTGCAGAAAGTTTGGCACAATTTTTTAAGGCCACCTTTTAAGTGTTTTTGGTTCCAACTCTCTTTACAAACTGAAGCATCACCACACAGCAGGGATCGAAATACATTTAGTTTCTTTATAATATTTTTGTATTCTTTGTGGTGGTGGTTGAGAGCACTGTTTTTAAGTTTTTCATCAAAACAAAAATATTAGCACAGAACTATGTGTCCTGAAGCTCGGTTACAGACCAGCTGCTTCAAACGGGGCTCGCCACTTTATCTTCAACATTCATTTCCAAGGGTGAGGAACCAAACCCAACCACGGAAAGGCCAGCTCTGAAACACTGAAATAGGCAGCCTCTTCCGTCCACTCTAGCAGAGTGCTGTTTGGCTCTCAAATTCCAATCTCTTACCCAAGGAAGGCAGCCTCCTAAAACTGAGCTCACACCTTTATGCTATACGACTGGCCCTCGGCCAATTCCCCAGAGTACGTGGCCCCTACTGGGGTCCCAGGCACAAAGAAATCTGGAGTGCCACACTTGGTGTAAGGAAAAATTTTTCTGCGTGATTTTCCCTTTCTAGGGCTGTAATCGCACGTGGCACGGCTCTCTGCCCACCTGGGCACAGCAGGAGCTTGGAGAGCTGTGAATCGGTTGATGGCATCCAGTCTGGTGACTGTAAACGTCCCCTGACAGTGCAGGGCCTCCACAGGGCCCCAGTCTGAAGAGGGCTCCCTAAAAGCAAGGTCCACCCCGAGCTCGCTGCCTGCCAAGGAAGAGCCTCTGTCACATCCCCTCACTCCTCCTCAGAGAAAAAGGACTGTGGAGGGCCGTCCGAGGAAATATGGCCCTTGGCCCCCAGACACACGGTGCCCGGGATGCAGCAGTGAGTCAGCCCGACACAACACCAAGATTTACGAGGAGCAGGGAAGAAAGACCTGAAAGACACCATTACGAGGGTGACAACTGCTACAGAAGTGGGGCTGAAGCTCCCTAACCAAGGCTGGGGAGGGTGTGAAAGCTTGCGCCTCTGTCTGGATTTCCCCAGAGGAGACTGAGACAAGGGTTCAAGGGCAAGCGGTCAAGTGGGAGGTGCAGGGACGCTGGTAGGGAGTGGGCAGTAAGACCAGGAAGGGAAGGCAGCGGAGAAGAGCTGTGTTCCAAAGCCATCTTGCTCTCGTAACCCCGCAAGGAAGCCAGTTTGAACTGACACCTGAAGGATTTGCTGCAGGTGGCCAGATTTTCATTTGCTTTCTGGTGGGCGTGGGGGTGGGGCTGTGGATTGAGGAGAAGTGTTCCTGGCAGAGGGAGGAGCATGTCTGGAAGGCCCTGGGCCAGCAGGGTCACGGTGAGTCAGGGAGTCCTGACAGAAGGTGAGCCTGGGGACCAAGGGAGTGGCAGGAGAAGAAGCAGGGCCAGCGGGGCTGACGTGGGGGCCTGCTGGATGGGGAGCCTGCCAGCATTTCACAGCGGGGGACGCAGCGCAGCTCAGCAAGTGCTTCCTTCAGCTGCTGTGAGAAGGGACCAATTCGGAGAGCTAAATGTGGTACCCAGCAGGGTGAGAAGCCAACCACCCTGAAGCCATCTTCCTTTCAGCAGACATTCATTACCACTGTGCTGGTGGTCTTGATGTTTAGACAGAATGAATTCCCCCAAGCTCACCTTACAGCAAATTGCCACAGGCAGAATCCAAGTGTGCAGGCACGGCTGTCCTATCCTTCCGCCGGCAGAGACCACAGGCAGTGAGGTCAAGAGGAGTTTAAGGCAAGTGTTAGTCAAGGATGGCCTATAACCCAATCTACGCCACATCACATTCTCCTTAAAATAGCATATAATTTATTGAGCACTTACTAGGCCAGCCCTGGCATAAAAAAATGGCAGACTTTATTTTAATGGCCATTTTACAAATGAAGAAATTAAGGCTCAGAGAAAATAACTAGGCCCAAAGTCACACAGCAACTGAGAAACAGGCTGACCTCAGACTCTGCTCATTTTGACTACAAGATCACTCTCTTAATGACATTCCAGTGTCTTCCTTACGTGTCCTCAGTGACGGTGTCTTTTAGAGAGAGAAGGTGCTGGGAAGGTGGTGCCAGGTGACGGGCTCCAACAGTACAATGGATGGGAAGTGAAAGAGAACTGTGTGAGCAGGAATGCCTACAACAACCTCCTCCTGCCCAACCGAAGGGCTTCTGCTCCCAGCCTGGCGGCCTGCCAGGCATTCTAACGGCTCCCCAGAGGAAAGACAGAAGGGCTGTGAGACAAGAGCCGTGGAACTCCAGGGGTCCAGCAAGAGTGCTCCCCGCTCTTAGTACCAACCACACTGTATGGAAATCACCGTGCAGGCGCTGACCGGCCCTTGAGGCAGCATCCCATCCACAGCCGACCAAGCATGAGGGCTGCGCTAACATCTCTGAGATGGGCTTGAGCCTTCACGGAGGCACTGCCCACGATGAGAGGACTTTACTCAGCTCGCAAACAAACCACTTCCTTTGATGGGTGGTGGATGGCGTCTGGTTACAAATGGGCAGTTGGTATAGGGCACGTCTGCAGGAGTAACTAACAAATATCTGGAACACCTCTTGTCCTGTTCTGTCCCAAGCTTGTCCGTTTCCTGGGACTAAATGCCCAGAAACAAACTGGGGCATGTGGTCATCATAGCAGTTTGACAATTTAGGGACATCAGAATGCATTTCTCTCTCCTGGAAGTCAGGAAGTGAGAGCAAAGGCTTGGCTTTTAGTTTGAGTGTTGGTTTTGCCACGAATTACTTTTGTCAATTAGGCAAAGTACAACCTCTTTTTCTCCAAACCTCTTTTCTCATCTGGAAAACAAGGGCAATAAGCCTATATCAGTGGTTCTCAAAGTGTGGTCCTGAACCACCAGGAGCCTCACCTAGGGACTGGTTAGAAATGCAAGCTCTTGGCCCCTGCCACACCTGCTGCATCAGAAACTCTGGGGGTGGGGCCCAGGATCTGCTGTAGCCAGCCCTCCAGGGGATTCTGATACAGGCCAAGTTTGAGAACCACTGCCTAGTGACTTCCTTTCTCACTTTAAGGTTTTATAAAACCATCTTCTTTACTCTTTCCCTACCTGTCATGCTAGTGACTTCATTTATCCAAGAAATATTTATAAAGTGTCTACTGTGTGCTAGACACTGGGGACCCCTGGGGAACGAGCCCAAGCCCACTCTGTGACAAGTAGTGTGTAAGCTCTAATGACAATGGAGGTGCACAGAGCTTGTTCACTGAATAAGCAGAACAAATGTATTTTCCAGCAACTTTTCTCTTTAACCATGATCTTCTTCCAAACTTTACTGCACTTTTAAAAATTAGGTGTTCTGCATTCAAGCAGAGAAAAGAAAATGTTACCGTATTGCTATTGATGATAGAAATAGATTATATATGTTCAAGTAAAACAAGCACAGAACATCGACTGGAAAAAATCTAGAAGGAAACATCGAAAAGAGTAACATAGATAATATTTCTTTCCTCCTAAAACTATTTTGGTGACCCACAGTGCGCACAGGTCTTGAATGTTATTCTAGGCACAAAATAAACACCAAGTGACATTTTTAGCAGTCCATTTTGCTTCAGGAGATATACACAGGAAATGCAAAAGCAAAAACAAAAGCTAAATGCTCTACCCTCAGAGGAAAGACGCAACCCGGCTATCAGAACATCAAAAACAGAACTAAAATTAGCTCGCTCCCTTAGGCCTGACAGTCCTGCTACAACCATCCGCTGAGAGTCTGTCCTCCTCTCCCCTCTGTCCAAGTTCCAGGCTGAGCAAATGAAACTCGGCCAGAAGGCAAACAAGCGGCCCGGCAGCTCCGAGCTTGTCACTCACACTTGGTGCAGAGGAGACTGGCCTGCACCAACCCTGCAGATCCACTCCAGGGAGGGACGAAACGCTCCTCAATCAATGCTACCTCAGGGGGTTTGACCCCTTTGAGTTGCAGCAGAAACCAGAGTTCTCACCCAGAGACAAGTCAACAAGCTCTTGTCCATGTTAGTTACAACACGCACCTAACAGTTAACATGACACACTCGCACTACTCAGAGGCAGGGTCAAAGCTAACCACAGAAGTAATATGCAAAGTTACAAAATTCTTCCCCGATGGTAGGTATTTATTTAGGCAACACCAAACACATCATAAATAAGGCAGTTTAAAAGAGAACAGCATCAGGAGCTTGGAACACCAAGATTTACTGTGACTGAGCCATGGTCATTTGGCTCTAAGTTTCCTATTAGCAAAGGTAAAAAGGTAAACAAGATGGGTTAGTGTTAACCATCCAAAGAAAATCTATGAACTCCACAGAGGAGGGAAACTTTCTGGGACAACATTCTAGAAGGAATTTCAAGGAGGATGTAAAGTAACACTGTGAATTGGGTCTTTAATCTTGCTTTCACAAGATCTATAATGTTCTGCAAATAACCACTTAGTATCTGCTCTCTATTAAAAAATCAATAGCCCAATAACTTTATATCAAAGATGACATTTTTTACAAGACATTTCTTATTAATATAGCTGGGTGTGTTGTTTTCAGGTGCTCTGACTTAATATAGTAAAAACCCTTTAAAAACTTAATGAAAATAGGGTTTTTCCTCATCTGTTTTTGGCAGAAGTGTGATGGGTATTCTTTTACATTAGCACAGTGCAGTTATCAACCTCATTAAATTTAACATTGATATCTAAGTGGTATCTAAGCGACCACTGATACAATACTTTCATCTAAACTACCATTCATATTCCAATTTTGTCAAGTGACCCAATAATTTAATAAACCTTCTGTAGCTTCCCAGGGTTGGCTTGGATTTTTATAATGTTAAATATGAACCGATAAAAACGGTGTAAACTCCTATGCTTTGTATTAGTTTTCTATTGCTGTGTAACAAAAACATGTACATTTACGATTTCACAATTTCTGTGGGTCAAGGTCCAGGCAAGGCTTAGCTGGGTCTTCTGAAAGCCTGCACAGTGTGGGCACAGCTGAGGTCTCATCTGGCGGCTTGACCAGGGAAGGGTCTCTGTCGAAGCTTCCTCAGGTGGCGGCAAAATTAATTTCCTTACAGTTAGAAGATTAAAAGCCCTGGCTTATTGCTGGCTGGAGGCTACTCTCCGCTCCTTGCCACATGGAGCCTCTTACTTCTCCAAAGCTAGCAAGGGAGACTGTCTTCAGAGTGTGTCTGCTGGCAAGAGAGTGTCATATAACAAAACGCAATCAGGGGAGTGACCTCCCATCACCTTTGTCATATTCTACTGGTTGGAAGCGAGTCGCAAGTCCATCCACATTCCAAGAGACAAAGATGTGGATACCAGGAGACAGCAGTCACAAGGGCCACCTGCAAGCCTGTCTGCCACATGCGTACAGCTTCCATACAACTATCAAATCAAATCAAATTTATAAGTCAATGCAACTAAAACAAAAAGCTCCCAAACACTTAGATTAACAAAATTGGTTGAATATACGGACAATGATTTCTGCAGACTGCACCCAGTTACGACGTGCACGTGGGGTGGAGAGCTGTAGGAGAGCGTTTTGGGTTCAGGATGATCAACTGTGTGTCAAAATGGTGACTTGTTCTCACCACTTTTCTCTCCTGAAATCACGATGACATCATTTTAGCTCTCAGGTAACAGAAACACACCATCTGCATATGAAGTCTACCTGTTCTTTTCTCATCAGTCCACCACAACTGAAATACAAAGAGTCCATGACGGACTCCATTAATCTCAGATGAATTCAATTATGAGCACTTGAAACCAGAGAGAGAGAGACAGGCAGAAGAGGGGAGGGAGGGAGAGGGAGAAGGACAAGTATTTTAGGCAAATCACTCTCTGTTTCCGTGAAGGAGCATGTGACCCCAGGTGAAAGTAACACAGGAGTGGTGAAATGACTGTTTCCTCAGTTCTGTCATGCCTTTTGTAGTGTGAACATCTCACCCCACTAATAGGATTCTGGTGTTTAAAGATAATTTTCTTTTTACAACACGGTGCCTAAGTATAAAACTACTTCCTACCTTTGCTCTAAGGCAAGGGTCAGCAAACTTTTTCTTTAAAGGGAAAGAGAGTAAGTGTTTTCAGCTTTGTGGGGCGTACAGTCTCTGTACATTTTAGTAGGAAAATAGCACAGACATACACAAATGAATGGGCACGGCTGTGTTCCAATAAAACTTCATTTACAAAAACAGGGAGCAGGTGTTTTGGCCCATGGGCGGTGCTTGCTGACCACTGCTCTAAAGAAACAAGATTCTGTTTCAATGCTGAAAGGGTAACTGACTTTGTTGGTCTCCAGTAGGGATTTTCAAGAGTAATTCTGACTACACAATTGTTGCCTTGTGTGCTTTTATTCAAATCCAACCTCTCTGCCTGTATAAAATGCAACTCCACTAGACAACTGGGGATCAACACAAGGAGTTGTCAGATCAGCCCCGAAATCAACGTAAAGTCACCATCCAGACCATGTAGAAATGCTCAGCTCCTTCTGCTTAATTAACTTTCTCTCACAGACCTCCCGTGACCTCCTAGACCAGGAGTCCAGCTCAGAGCCCCTGCGTCACATTCACCCCGCTGGCCTGCAGGTTAAGCGCACTGCCCCTCTTTCCACCAGGCAGTCGGAGGCATAGCTAGGCCTGTTTTGCTCATTGCTGGGTCCCCACCACAGTGCCAGACACACACAAAGTCCTCATTAATATCTGCTGAATGAAGTAAAAGATTAGGTCCCATTACAAGCTTTCTCAGCCCCAGGTACTTTTCATTCATGGGACTTAAACATAATTACATAGTCATACTATAAGTGTTTAGTGAGCTATGAATGGAATTCTGGTGAAAAGGAAGATATAAAATAAGCTGAACATTTCAACTGTTGAGGTTCAAAACCATACAAACATAATTAAATTACCAATAGTATCACTGTTAAATCAAATTGCTAGCCACTGGCTTCTCAATACTGAAAATTTGAGAAGGCGAGCCCAGACGATGGATTCAATTAATAATCAATCATTTTTGAGTGGCCAATCCAGTCACTTGCACAGGGAATTCTATTCACCCTTCTCCACAAGCCTGTTCTCACCTGAGCATGTTTCCTTTGGATTCATTTTTTAAAAATGCCTCAAGAGTAAGGTGGTCCTTGGCTTTTTCTCAATTGGAAGATGCAAAGGAGACACATGCAAGGATTTCAGCTCATTTGTACAACCAGCTTCCTGTGATCCTTCTGAGAACTCAGAGCTTGCCCAGCCCCCGGGGTGGTGCCAAGGATGAGAAGTTTAAATGTATCTGGCAAATGCTTAATGCCAAGTTGGAGATCCTGTCTTCTCTCCCTCCATGACATCCGTCCCGGGATTCTCCACCTCCATGCCTTGAGAGAAATTAGCTTTCATATAAATAGAAGTGAACTTGTCAATCTTGACACGCCATCATCACGGGTCCCAACTGCTGGATGACAACACTCCTCTAGCTGCTTGTAGGGAGCTCCCCACATGAGCACACTTGACACCGTAGATCTCCCGATAAATCATGTGAGTCATTCACGGATGGAGGCTTCCTGGGACCCCCTAATGGCAGCGTTCTCATTAGGAGCCCAACTGCCCATGAAAAGAAATAAAAACGAGCCACAGCTGGGTCTCTTACCTCTTCTGAAGGTCAGGACATGCGCAGTTATCTCCCTGGACAGCGCTACCCAGAGCAGCTGTGCTAGAGATGTCATGCCAGGCAAATGGAGGGCTTCTCAAGATGGACTTGGAGCACTGTCTCTCCAAGTAACTCCCTTTAAAAGCCCCTAAATCCCACAAGTTAAGAACTTCAGGGAGAACTTGGTCCATTATTCTGAGTATGGGAACACCTGCTACTAACAGTTTTGACTCCTGTGGTTAACAAAAATAGAAAAAGCCTTAAATGAACCACAATTCACCATTTATATGTAAACCAAATAAACAACAATGGGTTTCCTCTTGTACTTCTTATCTCAGTGGAGGGTGACCACCCCTTAACACAAGCCAGAAACCTGGTTGTCATCTTTGACCTGCTTATACTATTATCCCCCAGATCCTGTCCATTACCAAGTCCTGGCCATTTGACTTTCCAAATACCCAGTGAATCTGTCCCACTGCCGCCATCCTCCTCCAAGCTGCCATCATCTGCCAGGATGACTAACTCAGCCTCTGAGTCCATTCTTGCTTCTCCTGTGCATTCTTCCCACTGAAGTCAGGGTAATATTTTCAAAGCACAAATCTGATCTCTCTCAATCTCTTTCACGAATACACATACACACCACTTAAAACACTTAATGGCTTTTCAGCTTGTTAGTGTTCTTAAACTCAAGGCTTTGACAAGTACAGATCCTCTCTCTCTGAGGGCCCCTCTCACCACCCCCTACCCCTTTGCCTCAGGGCCTTTAACACTGTTTCCTCAGCCAGGCTGTGTCCCCGCCCCAGGCCCCCACTTTACCTGGTTAACTCTGACTTAACCCTGCAGATCTCAGCTCTGATCTTTCACAGTATTTATCAGGCTATAATTATGAATCTACCTGGAGCTGTTGTGGTTTCTGCCCTTCTCAGCTAAGGAGGGTTACAGGAGAGAATGAAGCCTAAGACCCTATTAGATGTAATGAATTAACTTCTCTCCTATGCATCCAAAATGACACTAGCTATGTACCAGCCCTGGATGATCGGACAAAACAGTCACTCAAATAATTCTGTGTTCTGTGGTTCAAATAAGGAACTCAGTTTGGAAAGATTTGTGCCTAACAGTATCTGACACATAGCAGGTGCTCAAATGTATGTGGATAGAAAATGAAAAAAGAAATCAATGAACTACCCACCCAAGGCTTCCGTGCCTTTCACTGCATTGGGACCCCTGAGACTTAACACTCAAGCCAATGACAGTCTCAGTCTGGGCGTCTCACCCTACCTCCTCATTTGCATGAGACACTTTAAACCATTCAAATTACACTAAACTCCACAGGTAGCACCACAGCCACCCACAGCTCAAGAACAACAATGGGACCCCACACTCTTTGGAGGCAGAAGGATGTGGACGCCAATTCCAGCTAGGCCACTGGGTATAACCTGGAGCAAGGGCAACCCCTGAGTCTGTTTCCTACTTGTAAAGGGGGGGTGATACCACCTTTTTAGCCACAGCTTTTTTGCTGGCAGGGAATAGAAACCCAATGAACCATGTTCAAGTAAAAAGGAAGATGAAGGTAAATGAGAATGCAAGGAGACGCCTGGGAATCCCAGGAAAGCCAGACACAGCTGTTGAGGAGGGCAGGAACGAAGAAGGCTGCCCTGAGGACCAGCACTAGCCATCTCTCCCTGTTTTGCTGCCTTTCTGCACCAGGCTCCATTTTCCGTCGGTGCTCACTCCCTTGGCAAGCTCATCCACTCTTAGGGCTTTAAATACAATCTTTACGCCAAGAGTCCCAAATCTATACCTCCAGTCCAGAGCTTTCTTCTTTCAAGACTTAGATACCTAACTGGCTCCTCCGTATTTCCCCTTGGACATCTAAACAGCACTTCTAACTGAACTCCTGATCCTTCCTCCCAGCCTCCCCATCTGACTGGATGGCGACTCCGTCCTTACAGAGAGACGCCCATGCCGCAAACCCTGGCGTCACCCTCGACTCCTCTTTTCCTCCTACAGCCTCATCCAAGCGGTCAGGAAATCCTGTTGGCTCTAATCTTCAGAATTGTTCAGACCCAACCACCTCCCATCGTCTACAGTGCACCAGCCCAGATTACTGCACCAGCTCCCAGCAGGGCTCCCCGCCTCTGCCCTGACTCCCCTTTATTCCCCTATATACGCAACAGAGTGCTCCGACTAAAACTTAACCAGACTAGTTCACTGCTCTGCTCAAAACTCGGCAGCAACCGCTCATTTCTCTCAAGAGAAAAGTCAAAGCCCTTACAATGGTCCTCAAGGCCTGAGAGGACCTTGCTCTCTCTGTTCCAGACACACCAGCCTCCTCACCATTCCTTGAACACCCCTCCCTGGGATGCTGGTTCCTCAGATATCCGCTTGGCCGGCTCCCACACCACCTCCAAGACCTGAGGCAAATCTCACCTTCCCACTGAGGCCACCCCTGGCTGCCCTAGTGAACTCTGCAATCTGACCCCTCATGCTGGGAACTCCTGATGCCCCTCATTCCGCTTCCCACGGCACTTATCACCTTCTCCCATTCTTCATAAGTCACTAATGTACAGTGTCTATTGTCTATTTCTCCCTCCTAGAAATGTAAGTTCCATGAGGATGGAGAGCTGTCACCCAGGCAACCAGAACAATGCCTGGTACACAGCAGGTGCTCAATCAATATTTGTTAAATAAACGCATGAACGTGCTTCTTCTGAGTTACTACTCCCTCATAATTTGGGAGCGTACCCAAACTCTCCAGTTCTATAAGACTCTTTAGCTCAAACGCCCACCAGTGATTAGACAGTCTCTCTGATTCCTGGTTCAAATTTCAGAGCCAGAACCAACTGGCCCAGCTCATCTTTCCAAGGCAGGGCACACGACGTAGGTCAATGGCCAGCTGCCTGTGGATGAGCCATTAAATACAGAAGGTCTTGTGGACAAAACTGAAAAAGAGCAAAGGCATCTGGAGCTACTGAGTGTGGGTGCAAAAGCTCTCCACGGCTTGCAAGTGCCCTGCTGTATTATGGCGGAGCCCCGTAACTATTACGTATCAGTGAGAGCCTAGAAGGGGCTGGGAACAAGTCAGATCAGACTGGACGTTCAGCCCCCAGTCCTGACCTCAGCGAGTGCTGCTGTGGGGATTAAGTGGTGTACTTCCTTAAACCATACTGCATCATCCTCTCAGGTAACTTCACCATCCTATCCATAACCAGATTTGTTGACATGTTTAACTGCTACAGACATAATACTAAACAGGAATTAATTAAACTCTGCAGGCAAGCAGGCATTCTTTAGAATTCCTCACCATTCTCCTTTCACTGCTGAGGATTTTATAATTACCTAAAGACAAAAGGATTTCAGTGAGCTGCGTGGTCCTGGCTCAGGGTCTCTGATGAACGTCAGGTCTCAGGCAGGGCTGCATCACCTGAGGCCTGACGGGGGCTGAGGAGCCATTTCCAAGCTCATCCCTGAGCTGCTGGCAGGAGGCCTCGGTCCTCACCTCGTGGGCCTCAGCTCCTCACCTCGTGGGCCTCTCCTCATGACAGGTAGCTGGTCTCCCCCAAACCACAGAATCCAAGAGAGGCAGAACCCACCCAGCGTCAGATGCGACATACCATCCATCACAATCATCCCTGATACAAAATGGGGGGGGACTACACCTAGGCTTGTGAACCCCAAGAGGCAGGGACCCCCTGGGGCCATGCTGAGGCTGCCCACCACATGTCGTTCGTGTAGACAAAAGCTTGATGGAATGGCCCAGAGCTGGGAATGGTTTTTATACTGTAAAGGGTTATAAAGAAGCAAATGAAGACTATGTGACAGAGCCCACGTGTGGCCTGCAAAGCCAATATTGAGTAATGGCTCTCTATAGAAAAAGTCTGATGACCCGCTGACGTAGACTGTTTATTATAGATGATTTAAGGGGTTTTCAAGGGTAATTGTGACTATACGCAATGTTCCCCTTATGCCCAGATTTCAGAAACCAACCCTCAGGGAAACACTCTCCTGAAGTAGGTGTTCAGCAAACTGTAGCTCTGAATGTTATAACGTCAACCACCAGGAAATGAACAGCTCATCGTAATCTGAGCAGAAAGAAAATAAATATGGGTACCTCACCCATACGTAGGTGCTTGATAAATACAAACTCAGTGAATGAATGGCCAAATGAGTAAGAAATACTATAAGGAGACAGCTTGAAAGTATAGCGTAATCATGAAAGTATGAAAAATCTTTAACGAATGACTTACAACATAAACAAGACAAAATGTGAGTTTTATAGAATAATCACAATCATAGCGGAAACGTATTGAGAGCTAACTCTGTGCCAAATACCCCCTCATCTACTCCTCCTCGCCCTCCATGACGTAAGTGTTATTAGTTGCCTTCATTTTACAGATGAGCAAAGAGGCTGACAGAAATTAAGTAATTTCCCCAAGGTCACATGATAAACAGGTGGCCGGGTATGTAAGAATCAAGACCCACTCTGCACCCGGAATCTCAGGCCTGGGCATCAGCTTGCTGAAAGCACAGCAGACAGACAGAAGCCCTCCCTGCTGGCTCTCCCTCCCTTCCTCCTACTCAGCTTGCTGAAATCCCAACCCAGAGACTTGAAACAAGGGGAAAACTCCTAAAAGGGCTCCCTATAAGCAAGGTTGTAGAGACTTGAAATGCTTGATTTAACTTATCTGCTCCCTCCACCTAAAAGAGCTTTAAAAAATACGTTCACTGTGGTCTTTGTTTTCCAACCAAATATCATCTTTTCTGAGATTGTGGAATCAACTCCCAGACCAGCCACCTCTCCAGCTGCTTTCCTAATGAGCTAAGGGGAGGACAGCTGCTCTGGCCCTGCAGCCAAAAAGTTTTGACACTGGAACGATGAGAGGGCAGAGAGGATGCTGGAGCTCTTGCAGCAAACTGAAGGGCTGTCGGACACACAGAGCTCAGGCCCCGGGACACACAGGATCCACTGCACATGGAACTGAGCTCTGGGCCCATGGTCTCCTACATGGACATAAGCAGACCTCGCTCTCCTCAGCGGTCTTTGAGATGGCTCAACTCATCCACTCTTCTCAGATTCATGAACTGAGGGAAAATGACCTGCCCAAGGCTACACAACCAGAGGCAGAGGCAGTTCCTTGATGCTAATGCTAATTTTTCTGCATTTTGGACTCCGCTCTTGGAAAGCTTGAAGTCCAGCGGACTGAGGAAGTAAGATGTTGATCGTGACAGGTTATGGAAGAAAGAGGATCTGAGCAGAAGAGTCTAACCTTGGACTACAGGCAGGGGTCCCCATGTCAGGGACAGAAAGAGAGGCAAAGATAAAAGTAGTCAGAAGGCCTGGAGGCAAGGGGGTCTGAAGTGGGCCTTGAAGACAGTGGTGACTATCTGGATAGGCTTCTATGAGAAACAGGAGAGTCAGCTGACCCAGGACAAGTGGGAAGACTGTCAAAGGGCACTAAGGGTCCAGCTGAGAGTGGAGACATGAATTTGTGTCAATAAAGGCCCTAATTACACACACCACTGTGACCTCAACGGGGTTCTAATAAATACAGTTGTCCAATCCTCACACGGTAAACATGCAAACCACAACAAGATAATTGCCTCCCTCAGCCCATTCTAACTATGAGATGATAATCATCTGCAAAAATATTACTCCCTTGCCTGACAAGAAAAGAGAAGAGGCGACACTCTAGTCTGCTCTTGTAAACAACACTATCGGGAAGGTAGGACAGAGAAGGAAGGGACTTTGGGATCAAAGAGACCAAGGTTGAGGTCCCAACTCTGCCACTTATTAGCTGTGTGATCTTGAGCAACTTCCTGGACCCTCACCCTGAACCCGTTTCTCCATCTGTGAAATGGAGATAACGCTGCCCACCACACAGAACTCTTGTGAGGGTCAAATGCAACACACACTGCTCACAGACACCATGGCAGACTGTTTGGAAAAATGGCCAAAGTATCCCCTCCTGGGATCCACACTTCCTTGCAAGGTGATTTCAGGTACCTCCCATCAAGAGGTGGTCTCTCTCCCCTCTCCTTTAATCTGGGCTGGCTTGGGACTTGCTTTCACCAATGAAATGAGGTAGAGGTGACATTGTGCTGGTTCTGGCCCTGGCCTCAGGTGAGCTTGAATGCTGCACTCTCTAGGAAACCTGCCAGCTGCCAGGTGAGTGACCCCGGGCTGGCCTGCTGGAGGCACAGAGATGAGCCCTCCTGGCAGCTGACTGCCGACACATGACGGACCCCAGCCGAGACCAGGAGCCCAGCCTAAACTGCCACCTGCAGAAGCATGAACTAAATAACCAGTTGTCGTTTTAGTCATTAAAGACTGGGGTGACTTGTTATCACTACTTGACGGCTAGAACAGTACTCAATAACAAGCAGCTCCCCTTGTCCAGTAATCTCCCAGTCCCCACATTTCCCTTCTCTATTGGACCATTCCCATCAGCATTCAATCACGCCATTATGTCTCCCTATTTAAAAAGCTTTCCCTTGACTCCACCACCCTCAACAACTACCGCCTTGCCTTTGCTCCCCCTTGCAGCAAAACTCCTCAGAGTTGTCTGTGCTCTCTGTGTCTAATTCCTCTCTGCTCCTTCTCTTTGAAATCCTCTCACCCTCAAGAATGCGCTGAAACTTCTCAAGGTCCTCAGTGACCGCCATGTTACTAAATCCCACAGTCAAGTCTCAGTCCTCCTGTGACGTGACTCAAATCAGCATATCTGTCACCACTGCTCCCTTCTCCTGTACTTGGCTGCACTTGGCTCCGAGGACACCAGTCTCCTGCATTTCCTCCTACCTTCCTGGAGGGTCTGTCTCATCTCCTCGATCTCCTAATGCTGGAGTGCCCCGGGGCTCAGTCCTTGGCCCCTTCTCTTCTCTAACTCACTTCCTTGGTAATCTCATCCAGTCTCACAGCTTTAAATACCATCTTTAGGTCAATGACTCAAAGCCTAAACTTTTCTGAACTCTAGATTCTTCTACTCAACTGCCTAGTGGCCATCTCCTTTTAAATCTCTAACAGATATCTCAAACTTAATCTGACAAACACAGCTCCTGATCTCCCCCTCAGTCGGCTCCACCAGCACTCCTGAGTCCGTTTATGACAGACAGGATGCTCAGGCCAGAAACATCGGCGTCACCCTGCACTCCTTCTTCTCTCACCCTCCATACTCAACCCCTCAGCAAAGGCCCGTGGCTCTCCCTTCAAACTCCTCAGAATCACCTACAAGGCCCTGCATGATTTGCTACTCCCTGACCCCATCTCCGATCACTCCCCGGAGTCTACTGACCCCAGGCACACTGGCCTGACGGTCTTCCTCAGACAAGCTGGCCACTCCCATCTCAGGCCCTCTGCACCAGCCCTTCCTCCCTTAGGGTGCTCTTGCTCAGTCTGCAGCAGCCCTCACGCTCCCATCCCTCACTATGGAGCAGCCCTCCTTTTCCATCCTCTGCACAACTAACCAGCCCTCCCCGAGCCCCGGACTTCCCATCCCCTCCCCTGCTCCTCTGAACGATGCCTATCATCCAACAGACCATAGAGTTTACTTGTTTATGTATACACCATAAACTCCAGAGGCAGTGATGTCTAACTTTTTCATTAGATATCCCCCTGTGCCTAGGGCAGGGCCTGAAATAGGACCCATTCAATACATATTTGTTGACTGAATGAACATCCATTAATCAATGAATGAATGACTAGAGAAACTGTGGACTTTTTAGTACAGTGCCCCATTTAATGGCAAAGGAAGACTATTAAGGCCTCTATATTCAATAGCACCACCTTCCTCAACCTTCCATCTATTTTCTCATCACTGTAGCGATGAGAAGGACTATTTTTATAGATAAAGACCTGAATGTGTGTGCGGTAGACTAGAATTCAGCTAAGTAATCCCAACTATAAAAATGAGGCAGCTGGAGGATGATATTTAAGTTGTCTTCTGGTCTGAAAATTCAAAGGTTTTTTGGTAAATGAATGACCTGCTTCTGAATTCCAGAGTAATAATGATGGCAAAGAGCACCAGACCAAAAAGATTCCATCGATCAGGGTTTGGCAAACTTGTGCCTGCGGGCTAAAACCCACTGGCTTCCTCACTGTTTGTGCAGGTTGCTTGTTTATAGCCTGCAAGTAAACAACGGTTTTCACATTATTAAATGGTTTCATTTTAGCTGGTTATGTAAGTACCTACATAATAGTCTTGCTTTTGCCTCTCGGCCCTGCAAGACCTACAATATTCACTATCTGGCCCTTAAGAAGTTGACCCACCCCTGACACAGATGCACCCCCCTCAGCTGTGGTCCATAAGATCCCCAGAAACAGTCGTCTGGGTACTTCAGCATGAAGTGACTTCTGAAATCAAGTGCCCTATAAGGAATCACCAAAATGTAATTAGATACAAAGTGGCTGCTGGCCATTGCTATTATCTTAAATAATGGTGACATCCTCCAAACAGCTGGAAAAGAAATAGCCAAACACGGAAATGTAGTTTATGCATGTTCCCAGGGTAAGGCATATCCTAAAGCCAATGGGTAGGGATAGATATTGTTCTAAATTTGGAAATATCTGATGACAAAACAAAGTTTCCTTCCCTTTTCTTACCCACACCCAAAACAATACCCCACATTTCTCATGAGAAAAATTCCTTCACACTAATGGTTTCCATTTTCTACATCTGATCTTTCACTTAACAAAAAACTGATTTATGGAAGCCCATAATGTACACAGATCTTTTAGTACCACGCCTGGCATATAGGACGCCATCAGCATTACTGTAACATTATATCCCAACATATTATTATTGTATTATTATTACATTTTATTATATCATACTATATACTGTATATGATAGAAACACTATATAATGTATTATATATACAATGTATTGAACATAGTTTATTCTATAACATAAATATAAAATATATAATCATAGTATTGTTTTATATTATTATTACATACATTACTATATCATTGTTACATTACTATCCTAACACAGGAGACACTAAGCTACAAACTAGCTGCAGGACTTCAGACGGTTACTTCTCTTCTCTAAGCCTCAAATTCTTCAGTGGTTAAAATCAAGGAATCATTTTGGAAGAGTTTCACAGTTCCCTTCTAGCTCAAGTCATCTGCGATTCCATAGCACGGTAAATAACCTTTGCTTTGAAAATTTTTTCTTACCCGAAGCCTACTGATGGTCATGTCCAAACACAGCCTGGAGCCTCACCAACAACCAGCTCAGACATTGTCTTCACCCATTCTATTTACTCTAACACCCTGATGCTCGCATTTGTTGATTCGAAGCACCCTTGCAGGAAACTGTTTAATGGCAGTATATCTATTTTAATAACAACTCAGTTGGTGTCCCTGTCATGTACAAGCAGTTGTGGAAAATGGTACCAAGTCAGCCCTCAACAGAAGTGGCGAGGGGGAAGAGTTGGTCATCAGTCATGCTGCCTAACAGTAAGCGATATGCTAATAACGTTAATAACACTTCTGGGCTCACTATGTCTCTTTCGTGTGAGGAAATTAAAGTATTTACTAATCATTGCTCTCTGGGAGGCAGAAGGCAAAAAGTTGTGATGGCAAACGGGTATCCTTAGATAAAGTCTCATGCCCCTTTTCTATGAAACTCAGCAATGGAATGAGACTGAGCCAAGTCCAATGCAAGAGACTATACGAAAATAGAATTTTAAAAACAAAAACAGGATTCTCAGGCCTGATAATGGCTTTTTACCTTTCCATGCCCTTCTCTGAGCCCCATGTGATTAGGTAATTCATCACTGTGGCACTAGTATATATAAAGTTTCACAAGAGAAACAATTTCACAACTATAATACTCAACGCTAACGTGCTTGCGGCTAATTCATAAACTGATGTATCACTCGGGAAATGTTAAAAGATGCATCCCTTGGAGCCTTAAAGTTATTCCTACGTTTCTGGTTTACGAACATGACACTGGGAACTTATCCTAAAGAAATCATCCAACAGAATCGCGAACATATATGAATGAAGCTACTTAGTGTTGCCTTACCTATCACAGCAAAAAAGGGGAAACAATTTCAGTATTCAGCAGCAGGTGAATAATAATTTAATAAGTTACAGAATATTAACATCATGAAATGTCACAGTTATTACAGTAGCTTGAAGACCACAGAGAAGCATGAAATCAAAGAAAAACAAAATGATTGCCTCTGCTTATTATTATATGAAATACACGCACGCATGTGCAGCAGCCCTGGAAAAGAGTAGCAGTAACAGCTAATACTTCTGCTCATTCACTATATTTAGGCCCTTTAGATTTAGATACTTAAAATTTTCTTCTTTGCACGCTGTCAATTTTTTCCAATTTTTTCTTTAATAATGTAACACTTTTTCAACTAAAATAAAATATAATTTCTCTGTATTTAACCTAAAAATAACAACAGTAACAAACACTTCCTGGACATTTAGTATGTGCCAGGCACTGTTCTAAGCATTTTACATGTATAAACCCCTTGATCCTCATGCCACCCCATGAAGCAGGTACTATGTACACATGAGGAAACAGGCCCAGAAGCTAGTAACTCGCTCAAGATCAGCCAAGTAGAAAGCGGGGGAGCAAGGATTCAATCCTGGCATCCGAGCTCCAGAGTCCATGCTCTGAACTACAATGAAAAGAACATTTCAACGCCACAGTACTCAGAAGGGGAAAATGGATTGTCCTGGTTAGTTTAATATTCTAGTTAACTAGGAATAGCTCAATTATGTCCGGTCCTACAATAACCATTTTCAAAGAAATAAAAATTCCCTGTGACTACAGTGCTCAGCAGAACCGACGCCGTCTCCAGGTACTGAACGCCTGGGAACTTGCAGATATGAAGGGCAGTGGCCAGTGCTGCTGGTCCTTCGTTCACAGCCCTCAAAGCCACCTCTGAGGTCATCTGGCATGTGAACCCTTGAATTAAGAGAAGGAAAAGAGAGTTAGCCAAATGCCTACCGCTAGCTGGGGCTAGGACAGAGCCAGGCCCAGGATCCACAACCTGGCAAATTCAGGGTTCTATTATGCAATGTATGATAACAGAATCAGTATTATTTATTAGGTGCTCACTGTATGCTAAGGGCTATAACCCCTTTACATGAATTATCTCATTCAATTCTCACAAGAGTCCTTCCAGGTAGGCGTTACTATTAAGCGCATGTAGAGCCCAGGAAAGAGGCTTGGAAACGTGAAGTCATGTGGCTCATCTCACTCAGCTAGAAGGCACTGAGCGGGGGGCTGGAGTGCAGCACACAGCCCTTGCACATTCTGAGGTACTGCCTGAGAGGCTGACACCAGACACCACTGCAGCCCCAAAGCAATGGAATAAACACCAAAAATGGATGGTGGGAGGTGGGCCGGCTTCAGCTCTGGCCAGGAAAGCCATCAATATTAATTACCTGGCTCATGGGCGTCTGGAGGCCCAAGATGTTTCTTCTGCACCTAGCTTGTAGAGGCAAGTTTAAACACCTTTGCGGACTGGAATCCAAACAATTCTAAATTTCCCCCTACGGCAGAGGAACCAGGGGGCATGTGGAATTTATGCAAATCTTTGACTCTCCAACCCCACTCCCACCTCAGCCAGACAATCTCCTTCCCAGCACGGCAAAACCCCAGTCAGCGCCCGCCTGGGAAAGACACTTTTTATAGTCAGCTCTTCCACTGAGGGTGCTAATTTCATTTGCTCACACCCAACTGTGTACAAACATGCAAATCATTAACATTTCCATTTACCAGGCTGGTATGGCCCCGAGCTGCTGGGATTTCTGAAGGAGATAATAATTCAATTTGCAACCACTGCTTCAATTTTTAATTTCCAAGGAAATGTCTGCCGTGTTGTATTCCCAAAAGCCAAAATGACCACTATAAACACTTCAAATTATTTCTGAAAAAGAATGAAAGAAAAAAAGAGAGAAAGAAAGAAAGAAGGAAGGAAGGAAGGAAGGAAAGAGAGGAAGAGTCTTCTGAGAGGGCAGGCTCATAGGTGTATTTCAGAGAAGTTCAGTTTAGCTGTAAACTGATGGTTTCCCCAGGTGTCTGGGTGAATGTATCAACAACTAAGTGTTGACTATGATTAAGTGACTTATACGAAGCAATCTTTTGCAGTGTAAACAATCAATAAATTTGGTCTCTGTAAATTCAGAATTGCTGTGGGATGGAGGAAGGTGTACCTATTTTCATCCCCCAATGTCTCTACTTTGGGCAGAGAAAGGCAGAGAAGGACCATTTCCAAGCCTCATATAACCAGCAAACTCCTGCAGCACGGGCAGCTACCATGTCCTGAGCACCGACTATGCACCACGCTCCACCTCTCGTCCCTCATTTATACCCATGGTGACAGTGGGAGCCAGGGCGCACTCAGTTTTGTCACCTACCAAGTGCACTCATGGAGGGCACCAAGGGCCACACGCTGTGCTAGTATGGAGCACAGAACAATGATCCTGACAGACAGCCCTCAGGCGTTTTGCAAACAAGTAGTGTCGTAAGCAGATAAATTTTTTAAAAATCCCCGTGGTGAGGGCTGTAAGGAAATAACATGATAAAATGCACTCATTTGGAGAAGGCCATTGGAAATAAGGGCAGTGAGTGAATGAGGCAATGTGGATTACAAAACCCACTTGTTCAAGGTCAGAGAGCAAATCAGGGGCTGAACTGGCTGGCTGGACTGCTCGGGATCACGCAAAGCCACTGCCTCACCCTACCTCCCATCCTATTTCTTTGTATGGAGGCCTGGTAGAACTCACTATGGTAAGACAAATGACAAATTTATCAACCACTGCAAGCAATCACTATCGTAAAAACCAGACAGGAGTGCTGTTTTTTCCTTATGTTTTGCTTTCTGAGAGCTATTAAGAAAAATAAGGACTACGCGTAAAAGTCAGAGTGTAACACAGGTCCCTCAAAGGGTGCATGTCCCGCACTGTGTAAAATCATTAGAGAGGTGTTTCTCTACGGGCTATAAAATACTCTTTAGGATGACAGCAGGCAGAGGTGGTGAGACTCGTTTCTTGAACCAGTACTTTGTCACTTCAGTTTTCCAACTTTCCAGATATATGACCTGGAAACAGAAACATAACTGATCTCGAGGGCAGATAATGATTTCCTTTAAATTTCCCCTCAGAATGTATTCTGGGCTTGACCTTCCTAATTACGATCGTCTGGCTCTGGTTAAAGTCCGCCACGGCAGGGCAACAGACAGGCAGACAGAAGTCGGGGGCAGCCTGGGCTGTCCCAGCTGCCCGTAGCACATGCACACGAGGACGTGCTCCAGTTTCTCATGCACTTGCTCCTAAAGCAGATGCTGACACCACACTGCTGGCCCTGGAGCCTGTCAGTCATCCCCTGAGATTTCACAACCGTGCTGACGCTGAGCGTGGACTCTGGAAAACGCACTCAGATCAGGTCAGGGTGGTGCCTGGGGTTCACTAGATCCGGTTCCTAAACATTGTTCTAAAATCCCATTTCCAAAACACAAACAATCTTTAAAGACAAAGATAAACAGACACACTGGGAAGGACGACTCCACCCCTTGTCACCGGGGCTCCTCGGCAGGGCCTCGATGGCCTCTGCATCGGGCACACAAACTGCCGCCCTGGGTCTAACTTGCGCCAACAAACAAATCCTGACACAGGCCACTCCGTGGGGACTCAGAACTCAGGGCCAAGGAACTGCTCTTCTTTTTATGCCCAATTCACTGTGGATTCTGAGATCTTGACTACCAGCAGTGGTCCCACAAAGTGCCCTAAGTTACTGAACACAACTACACAAAATAAAACATACAACTTTCTCTAATTTTGTCTGTAAACCCAGCTGCTTCCAACGGAAATTTTAAGAAGTTGTAACTCTTATACATTTTCCTAAGGAAAATCAGAGACAATCTAAAAGTCAGGAAATGTATTAAATTCATGTTATAAAAGTAGTGCTTTTGGGTTACTGGATCAATGCCAATGTTCTTCTTCATGGCTAGAGACACCGGCCGTGTGGCACTGAAGAAGGCTGCTGCATCCCGACCCAACGCAGTGAGCCCCACGTCTGCTAAGAGTCATTCTTCTGAAGGACACTGGACTATGATGTGGTAATCAGCAACTGGTGTTTTAATGTTTTTTGCCTCTAAAAAACGAGTAAAAATATACTAAAGAAAATATAACAAACCTCATTTATCCATTGCCTGGATTCTCCCACTGGTTAAATGTGTCCTATTTGCTCATCTGTATGTATGTACGTATGCGTGCACACATTCATTCATTCACCTGAACCATTTTGGAGTAAAATTACAGACAACAGAACCCTTCAACCTGAAATACTTCAGCATGACTATCCAAAAAAGGACACTGTCCTATATGACTCATTACCATTATCACACATAATATAACTAGGAACAGTCCCCAAATGTCACCTACTACCCAGTTCATATTCAAATTTCCTGAACGGTCCCCCAAATGTCTTTTATCGCTGTTCTGTTCAAACCAGGATCCGATCAATGACCACTAAGGAGTACCTTTTTCAAAGTAACATGTTGGCCAAAGAATGAGTGGTAGAAAGTCAGAGGGGTTGGAACTTGAGAGTAAATTAGCATCCCGCCTATTTTTCTCTTAAAAAGAAAAAAGAAATTTATCCATAACCTGACCACAAAAGACAACTAATTAACATTTCCATGCATTTCCTTTCAGTTTATTTTTTCTGTCCATAAACACACACCCTTACACACAACTGCAGTTACACTGTCTTGCTACAGGTCCAGTGCTGCCTCCACTTTGCTTGGCAAGTGGAGGTAAAAGAGCCAAGACCCGATGAAGTCCTACAGGTACCATCACTGGGATTTTGGCATGCCTGCCGGGTCTGCAAACTGCTGGTCTGCAGGTTAATAACTGTGGAAAAAGGCAGTGAGTGCACTGCGAGACCAAAACGACCTGGGACACTGTTAAAGGTCCCCCAGGTTCCTGGCACACCACGGCACTGCTCTGTGGTCCTGCTGGCTTCCTCCTACTCAAAGCTGACACTACCACAAGCCCTTGAGAGACACAGAGTAAGTATTAATAGATGCTGCCGCCCTGCATCATGGGCATCGAGGATGAACAAACATGAGATTGTTTTATAGAAGGTACTTAGAACTCTTTGGAAGAAAGGTGCTTATATTTGAAAGCTATTAATAACATTCTCTAAACCAAACCGTTAGGAAGAATTCAAACTCCTGGATAGCCACATTTTTATTTGGAATATCTTTAAAAGCTGAAAATTTCAACCAACAGACACATGCTGCACTGAAGAGAAATCTCAAGCTGAACTAAACTCCCAGGCAAGCTATGCCATCCTACTGAGACAAACCGCCTTACTCCTTAGGAACCGTCTGCTGATTCTCTTTAAACCATGTTAAACAGCAAGGGCTGTCTGATCCGGAAGGTGTTTCCCCAAGCAGTTTCAGCTCTGGATCTGAACCAAAGCACCCTAACAGAGCTGCCTCCCTCCTTCTTCCTGGAGAGGAGCCCAGGGCCTTCTTACCTTGTTTCCAGGGGCACAGATGGCTTCGTTTCAGGGGCTTCTGTTTTTCAAGAGCATTGCCCATTCTAAAGCCAGAGGATCACAGGGCCCTTGCAAGCCCAGGTGTCTTTGTTGAACAGCGAATGAGGACCGAGTCACAAGTTGAAAGGGGATTCATCTCGCCGACATCCCAAACCGCGCAGTGGCGAGCCCTGGCAAACCCTCCCAAGAAGAACTTGGACTCTACTCTGAAAGGTCTTTGCCTCCTGCCTTTCAAACTCCCTTCACTCCCTGGGAGGAAATCATAAGAAAAGGCTTGTTGTCGCCCTACCGGCGGGTCTCAGTAATCGTCTATATTAAGAAGTTCTTTCCTCAGCCCTCCTCTGACACTCCATTACTCATCGAATGAATGAAGTGTATTTCCACCTTTAATGCTGCTTTTCCTGGAGGAGAAGTGGGGAATGTGGGGGTGTAACATGAGAAACATTTTCACACAGACCCTAATGTCACACCTTCTTTTGAGGGTTCTCACCCTCAGACCAGTGTGCATCATACGATGAGTCCCAGCAGAGAAAACAAACTGATTTCATTAAAACTGTGTTTCCAAGGGAAACAAACAAACATCGAAATGCAGCCACACCTCAGTTTTGAAAGAAGAAAAGACCACGGAGGACGACACAGCCCAGAGTTTAGAATCTCCAGCTCCAATCTTTCACTCTACTTTGGAAATGATTTTTCTGGAGAAAGTGCTGCACTGCCTAAATTCTGAACAACAGGTTTCCTGGAAGAAAAGAAGGGCATGAAATCACAGACCTTTTGGTAAAAAGGAAGAAAATGTGAAGGCAGATGGGAAGATCTCACTGATTTCAATCCCAGAATTTGAGGTTAGAAAAGCTCTTACAGAACCGCCCGGAGCACGCACAGTCGGGAACACTGCAGGCCCAACCGCCGGGGGCCAGATCCTTGCTCTGCCGCTGGGGTTCCCCACTGAGCGCAGCAGCCTCAGCCTCCCCATCTGCTAAACGGGCCTAACTCCAGTCCAGCTCCTCAGCCGGAATGAGGACCAGGGAACAGAACGTTTGAAGTGCTGAGCATGCTGCTCCACACTTAGGAATCCCTTGTAAATATTTATCGTAAATATTTTTATAATCTTAGGGGATGAAACTATACTAGCTCAGATGGCAGATCACTGGCTTTGGGCAATTTAGCCAAAGGCACACAATCGAAGTGAATTTCATTCTATCATGGTCAGATGGTACAACAGGGGAGCAGATTAGAGAACTAGAGTGAATCAGAGACTGAGTTTAAGAGGCACTAAACGCCACTTGGGTTCCAACTGTTCCTCATGCTCTGCTACAACTTCCAGGTGCCAGTGGCATCGTGGTCCACCAGCCCCAGCCTATTCCAAGGAAGAGAGAAATAATCCTGAAATGTCTGCAAACTGAACAAAGCCAAACTCGAATCTCTACGAGATCTTAAGGCTCCATATTCTGATCTACCAATATTGAAATATTGTTACAAAACCATAGTCTGAGATTCCAAACTTGGAAAAGCCAACAGCACGTGTCCGTTTCACTCCACCAAAGACGGGGCAGGAAAGAGAGCAAATCGTGCAGGCCACTGCCAGTTCCCCGTCTCCCTGCCACTGTACCTCCAAGCTCTTCTCAGATCAAACTGTAACCACACACCGGAAAAGAGCAAAGGCCTGGAAGCCCCACCACGCCGGGGGGTCCCCTGAACATAACAGTGGTGCCACATCCAACTTGACCTCCGCGCCCACCCCCATCAATAATCACACTCCTCCTCAATACGTTCTGAAGAGACCAGTTTCCTGCTAAATGCCATAACAATCTTCCTTAGGCGAGTCTTCAATGCTGGATATGCTATCTGACCTCATTTCTTCCATAAGACATGAAGTTCAATATATCCGCAAAAGCACAATTGATCGAAAAGGCTCTACTTGTGAAGCTGCATCTTAACGTCTCCTCAAGGAAGTTTTAACTTAACCAAATGCTCCGCACACGAAGCCACCCAGCACTAGCAGAATACCTGCACACAGTAGGTGCTTAATAACTCTCTGTTGAACAAACAAATGGGTGGACAGATGAAGGAATAAACAAATGAATTCTCCCCACTTACACACACCGACTGCCCCCACAGCCACTAGAATGGGTTAACCAGAGTTTCTAATCCGTAAATAAACTGTCCTTCCTGCCAGAGCACGGGTTCACCCACCTTCGCCACCCTCAGCTCAGGCAGAGTCCCCTGCCTTGGAGTTTCATCGGGATCTTTGTATTTCCCCTGGTAGTCTGCACAGTCCTGACGGTCAGGTGTGTCAGTCCCTCAGTGCCTGTGCACACCCAGGACGATGGCCACAGTCAGGAACCTGCGCTCGCCCACTCTCCCATTGCTAAGCTGGAGGCCGCCACATTCCTAAGAATGTTTCCAAGAGAAAATGCATCCAAAGTTGCAAACAACTAATTTACTGATGAAGCTTCCAAACGAACTAGAAATTTCCTTAAGAGAACAGCTTTGCAATGGGGCCCCTGTGGTTCAACTGCTTCTCAGGTAATCACGGCCTCCCAAACGATTCAAACGGGAGCTGTTTGTGCGTAGGGGAAGAGAAACAGAATGGCCTATTGTTGAGAATTCCTCACTAATTCCCAGCACGGAAAAAGTGTCTTTTTGAGTCATCCCCAAGGGTGAATATGCTCACTGTCCAAGATGGGCGAGTGACGCATCTCCAGTCCACACCTTAGGGAGACAACACGGACTCTAAGAGACGAGACAAATTGAAAATGCCATGCCACCAGCAGAAAGCTCACTGCGTGGCCGAGGCAATGTCTCCAGGTCGCAACAGATGCTCTGCGGTTGCTGTGGACGTGTGCGCTGCCTTCAATCAGACAGCACCCGACCACGTGTTATCCAAGTCACGCCCTGAGGCACCACCACCACAAGCCCCAAATCGCTCTGAACAGTGGGGCCCAACAAGCCCCTCCCCTATAATACAGATGTGGCAGGGGGAGGAATCAAGGCTACATCCTTAGTGAGAGAGCCAGACCCAGCTCCAGAGTTTTTAATCCCTGGCTAGGAAATCTGCTCCCCACTCCTTCATGACCAGAGCAGGTAGGAGAGTAGTGGGACATGCTGGCTTTGGACGACAGCCGGCCCAGTTTGAATCTCTGTGGGTACTTCCCAGCTGGGCAACTTTGGGATAGGAACTTAACCTCTCTGGACCTGGTAGTTTCACCTATGTAAAATGTATACTATTATGTTGCCTACTTCATAGGGCAGTTTAAAGGCTAAATATGATATCTAAAAAGTGTTTGGCACACAGCAGATACTCTTAAAGAACAGCTACTGTTGCTGTTGTTACTATTTTATCTATAAACATCCAGCTGTAGATACATTAAAGAAAAATTATCCTCACAAGGGATTTTTTTTTCTCTATGTCACAGTAAGATCTGCTGCAACATTCTGGTAAATAACTCATTCCCTTAGTGCAAATAAAACAAAACTCACTTACAAACATTTGTACCATCAGAACAAAATTCTGATTGTGGAAAGTGACATAAACCAGGGAGGTAATATTGTGGCTACTGAAGTTCGAAACATTTTACAGCGAGCCCTCCCCTCCACACACGATTCCACTGGACTCAGAAGAAGCCCAAGTCGGGGAATCCTGCAAGACACAGCTCACTCCTTGAGGGAGATGAAGACAGAGACCACGGCTCATAAGGGCAAGGCCCGGGGTCACTATAACGTGCACTTTCACCCCCAGGGAGGCAGAGGCCCGGCTCTCCGGCGGGCGCCCAGGAGCCGACACGAAGCTTTGTGCATGGAATTTGTCTGCTGGGAGGAAAGTCCGATGTTGGTCACTTCCCCTCTGGAGAAAACTACAACAATACGAGGAAGCGCCAGGCACTGTGGGAACGTTCCAAGTGGGAGTTCCAGTTGAGGCCAGAACATAAACAGAGGAGAACAACGGGCCTGGAGGCGGCCCGCAGAGCACTGCGGCAGAAAGTCTGGGAGCCGGTCTTCCAGGCCACTAGACCCTGTTTTGAAGTGACTCCCTGCCCAGCCCTGGAGGAAAGCCCTGCAGGCAGAGGCACATCTCCCGGAGCGTCCCAGAAAGCGTGGACGGATATTCTCCCACGACACACGGCACACTCACAGACCAGTCTCAGAATGTCACGGCCAGAGGGGCCTCAGAGTCACCTAACCAACACCAACAGGGAGCTTAGGGAGAGTCAGCTAACGCGTGTGAAGATCACTCATTATCACTGTGACCAGTGCTGAGAAGTTCAGGGTCAGGGAGCATGTCTAGCAGGGAAACCTAATCTAATCTGGGGGGTCAGGCAAGGGTGAGACTGGAAGAAAGGGCAGGAGCTGACCAACCAAAGAGCATTCTGGGCAGAAGCAGCACATGCAAAGGCCCTGCACAGCTGGAGGTATGGGACTGGGGCGATAAGATGCGGGTCAGATGGGGCAGGGCCTTATAGATCCAGGGCTTCGTCTTATGGGCTTCAGGGGTTTCCTAAAGTGTTGGCCAAACCACTTGTGTTCACTTTTCTGGGGAGAGAGGTTCATGGCTTTCATCAAAGTTACGAGGAGTTTCAAACGGTTAAGAACCATAGAGCTAGTCCAACCCTCTCATTCCAAAATGAGGAAACTGAAGTCCAGAGAGGGAACGACATTTCCCCAGGTTCCACAGACAGCCGAGAACCCAAATCACTGATCCCCAGTCTGGTGTTTTTCCACAGCCAGCCAGCTGCCTTATTTCTGGCATGATGCGTCCACAACAACAAGGTGCTGACGCTCACTGAATATGGATACTGCATCCCACACAGGGCGGCTTGTCTCTGCCCAGGCAGCCTGCAGTGACACTGCAGAAATGAACCGTAAGTCCACTTGCCCACCTTTCCTGGGGTCTAACTTAACCTGCCAAACACAGGCGGTCAGACCTTCCGGTTCCGAGGCACCCCCAGAGGACCGTGGCGGACACCGCGGCTTCACTAAAGGAAGGGCAGTCGAGGCAGAGCTCTCAGTGCCGAGTCAGCACCCAGCCTTCTGGAGGAGCTGTTCCTCCGTCGTCGTTCTGAAAGTCAGGACGGGGCCAGGAGCTAAATCTAGCCCACAGGACAGGAAAGGCAGGAAGCCCATACCCCTAATTTTATCAATTCCACCTGGAATTGAGAGACAGGAACTATTTTTTTTAAGTGAACAGAAGTAGTAATTTTTCTCCTCTGCCGCTTCTTTCACGGTATCTGGAATACTCAGGGGAAAGTCTAAATATGTGTGGAGAACATTTTTAAACTTTTGATGCTTCCTGGAATACCTAGAGGAGGAAGTCTCAAGTGCCTGGACTGGCATTTGAGGCCCTTGGGAAGCCGGCGCCCGAATTACCTTTCCCGTCTTCATCTCCCACATTCCCCACCAGGAGCCTTTACTTTGGCCGAAGACCCAACAGCACGAGCCAGCCGGCTCCTGCCTGCCTGCCCTGAGGCTCATCGCCTTCCTCTCCAGCTCAGCAGACGAAACCAACAGTCAACATCCAGCAGACTCGCAGTGGCAACCGTCACGGGGTCCCACAACCTCTGCTTCGCCTGGACCACACCACTGTCGGAAGAGGCAACGCCCTGGCTGGGGAAGGGCTCCCGCCCGCTTCCACTCGCCCAGTCAGCCTCAGAGATCTGCCACCTCCTGCCCTTTACAGCTCTGACGTCCAGAGCAGAGTCATGTACCCTGACCAGGGGGCTGGCTCCCCGCTGCCTCCACGCCGAGGCCCCCACACCAAGCGGGACGGCATGCGAGCACTGCAGGCACCAGAGTCACGAGCTCTTCAGGCTGCACACCCCTCTCCGTAAGAGGCTGAGCCCACACCCACGACGTGCCTTTATTTACTCATTCAACAAAAATGAGTGAGTTTCACCTATGTGCCAGCCACCCTTCTGGGCTCTGCTGAACAGCAGCCGATAAGCAGCTTACCTGCTAATGAGGGAGAAGATCATAAAAAAGAAGGGAATAAATGCTACGTTTAGAAAAAGAAAAGAACAGACAAAGCTGGGGCTCGGGGACAGTGAGCAGACAGAAAGTGGAGGGAGCCACTTCAGACCCTGCCTGGAGAAGCCCTCTCTGGGGTGACACGTGGATAGAGACTGAAAGGCATTAGGGAGCAGCCATGCACACAGGACAGCTCATGCTTCCCGGGCACGTGTGACCTATGAGCTTTCTGTGCGTGAACTCACAACACACTACTGCTGGCTCCATTCAATCCATGACAAAACTGACGTTTAACAGGAGGAGGGGTGAGCAACCTTGCCAAGGTCACACAAGCAGCAAACAGTGGAGGCGGCACCTGAATCCAGGCTTCTGACCGTGGCCTCTCAGTAGGCGCACACAGTACCTGGGGGAATGAACAACCCAGGTCAAGGGAATAGCATGTGCAAAGGCTCTGAGGCAAGACTACGTCTGGTATATTCCATGAACACTCGAAGGAAAAGCTCAAAGGCTGCGTGGCTGGGGCACAGCAGCAGGCGACAGTGGGAAGAGTGAGCCAGGGGCCAGAGTACAGGGTGCCGCAGGCCATGGTAAGGACTGGATTTTATTAGCAATGTGATGGGAAGCCACTGGACAACTTTGAACAGGCCGGATTTGATCTAATTTACACTCTGGCTTTTGAAGGAAGACTGGATGATTGTGAGGCAAGAGCGGAAACCAAGAAGCCAGTCAGGAGGGAACCCCGGCAGCCCTGGGAGAGCTGGCTGTGGCCTGGAGTGTCAGCAGAGCAGGTGGCAGGAGTGATGGGAGTCAGATGCACTTGAAGTAAGCCCAAGAGGACCCACTGATGGACAGGATGTGGGTTGTGAGCGAGGAGTCGGGGTGCCTCCAAGACTTCGGGGCCTGAACGACCAGGTCCAACCTGGCATTCCTTCCAGCCACGAGCACCCTGGGAGGAGCCGGTGAGGTGAGCCACGAGCTCGGGTTCAGGCACCTCAAGTCTGAACACTCACAGACGTCCAAGCGGAGGCACTAAGTGGGCAGCCTGGGGCTCAGGGTAGAGCTGGGGGCTCGGAACGTTCACTCGGGAATGACCAATACTGAGATGGCATTTAAAGATATGGGACCAGGCTGCTTTGGAAGAGATCAGAGGACTCAGCCCAGGATGTTCCCAAATGGCGAGTCTGGAACAGAGAGAGGACCAGAAAAGGAAGGCTGAGATGGATGTGTCTACATGTTCCTAGAACAGTTAGACATTAAGACAATTCAGAAGAGGCTTGTAAACATTTACCACAACGTTTCAAGTACTAAAGCTTTAAACTAATTTAAATTTTAGAGTACAGTTTAAATTCTAGGTGCCTAGTTTTAAAATGTCTTGCTAATCATGATGACTAATACATCAACCTAATTAATTAGCTAATGTCCCAAGGCAGAATATACATTTAGTGTGAGATTCATCAAAGAGTTTTTTTCAAAACTGCCAACCATCTGGGCACCTTCTTGTCAGACCTATTTAATTAGATGAGTCTTTTTAACTTCATAATACTGCTGACAAGAGTATGTACTGGAAGTAGAAGTGTCAACATCGTCAGCCTCTCGTTCACTTGTGCTTGTATTATTAGAATCATCTTCAATCTGTGGTGTCTTTGCCACTTAGCCATTTTACAAGGGTTCGTGTCAGCAGCAGACAGTGGCTTCAGCCAGGCTCTCACGCACGCCAGCAGGGCAAGTCCCACAGGCCCTCTGGGTCTCACTTTTCCCACCTGTGAAAGGAGGCCACCAGCACCTCCCTGCAAGGCTGAGGAGAGGATTAAACATATGTAGCACAGCTCCCGGCACCAACACACAGCGGTTGTTTTCATACCACCACCACCCCCGCTACTCTGACGGCACCTTGCTAGGCGGAATCCCTAGACCCCTTTCCACTCCTCTCCACACTTCACTTTAGGCAGTGCTTCCGAAGGGTGGCGAGTCCACTCACCCACCCCACCAGCAGCGGGAGCATCACCTGGGAACTTGTTAGAAATACCAATTCTCAGCCCAACTCCAGACCTACTGAATCAGAAACTGGGGCTTGGAGCCCAGCAACCTCCAGGTGCTGAAGCGTGAGACCCACCGGAGAAGGCCGGCAGCACCCTGGGATACCCAGCAGGTCCTCAGGACAGGGACCACCTGGCCACAGAGAGTCCTGTCACCAACACCTGCTAACATAACAGCCTGCAAGGTACCAATTTGTCATAAACACGAAGCTTCCTACCTGTCTCTCTGGCTGTTTGCTTTAAACATCAAATATATCACTTGAATAAAAATGAAACTTCTGACAAAACATTCAATCCCCTACTCCTTTCTATAGCAAAAGGGAAAACAAAATCTCTGCCCAACTTAACCCAGACTAGTGCTGCTATCCAATGATCTTTCCAATTTTCTCTACAAGACTTGATCCAAACATTAATATCCTTCCCATCCATTCCAAAGACTATGAATTTAATAAGATCTGGTCAACCTAAATGTTAGCATAAGGAAAACACGCTCTGGCTGTTGTGTGCACATGTTTATTGTTTTTTAAACCAAACTGTCCCAGCTTTTGATGCTTCCGTGAGTGACTGGAACATACAGAGTAGCAGATGCCCACAGGGAGAATGGGACCAAAACCAAACTCAGCTGCCCCTCCTGTGGACTCTGTGGGTTGACCCTGTGCCGGAACAGCCGTATTTCTGAAGCAGTTCTCTCACTGCAAACCAAGCCCCTCTCCAACACAGATCTGTGGAACTCAGGAGTCACAAATGATTCCTCCCTCACTGTTTTCCCACCTGACCCAGGATCCAGGACACTTTCGAGAGTGACAGGGAGGGTGTGCTATTAATAATTACGCCAGGACAGCAGGTGTAAGCCGGGACGTGGGACCATCACTCCATCTGTCACAGTCTACACAAGCACTGTAATTCTCCTCTGGGGTCCAGACATCTCACTGCGAGGCCAGAATAGAGCTACGTCTATAAGCAAGACTGCAGTCTGCCTCTTCAATCAAAGGCTAGGTCTCGCTTGGAGGGGGAGCCTGGGCAGTCGCTGTGAGCTCCAGGACAGCAGGAGCCTTGGCTTATCTGTCACCATGTCCCCAGCCATCTACTGCCAGGAACTGTAGGCAGCAGGTGCCCAAGAAACCACGAAAGAATGAATCAATGCTTCATACTGTATCACCCTGATTCTAAGACATTCATTTCTTCACAGTTGAACTTTTGAAGTCAGGGTGTGTGGTTTTATAATCCATCCAGCTGATGTATTTTATTTTTCTTTGTTTCCTGAGAAGTGTTATTAAATCAATAATATGATCCACATGTGTTGGGGCCATAGCATCAAAAAAACACAGTAACTGCTTAGCATCCCAGATTCATACAGAGACGTGTTAATGACACTCATGGGACCAGAGACTCTATCATGGCAATCTCATGGCGGCAACTCCCAAATGGAGGCACCATTCCATCTAACGGGGTCTAGCTTGGTCTTAAAACTTTTGGACAAAGCCTTGGTCTTGCTTCTACGTAGATCATCCTCTCTCTTCCCCTCCCCTAAGTCAGTGAAGCCTTCTCATGAATGTGACCAACAGCTTGGAATCCTGCCAAACAGCACTAGAGTAAATGCCATCTGTGTCATCAACTGAGAGAGTAGTGCTGACGATGGTGTCCAGGCAGAGTCTCAGACGGAAGCCACAGAGGAGTCTGAGAGTCTTTATTAACGGCTGACGTGCACCAAGCACTCGCCATGTGCCAGGCTACACCACCACCCAGCTCCGAGGCTCAACTGGAACTGAGGCCCCTGCACGTCCATCAGCCACTCTTGGCACTGACCTATTCAGACGGATACAGGACAGGAACCTAAGGTTGCCAGAGGGCAGCACTGGACAACCCCCTCTGTGAGGATCCTTGAAGGAGCCCAGCACAGCTGAGCAGCTCAGGTGCAAGGCGACGAGAGCCACACTCAGCGGGTACGGGGTCCACCCTGGCTTAAAAGCTTCCTGCCTCACAGAAGCCAAAGTCTCACAATCGCACAGCCTCCCTCAAGGGACATGCCCAATTACAAATGTCACTGCACTCAGGAGGCCCAAAGTATGATGTCCCACCAAGCATTTATAGTTCATCTATAGTGGAATCATACAGTATTTGTTCCTCTGTGATTGGCATATTTCACTTGGCATAATGTCCTCGAGGTTCATCCATGTCGTAGCATGTGTCAGAACTTCCTTCCTTTTTAAGGCTGGATGATATTCCATTGTGTGTCTAATGCCACATTTTGTTTATCTATTCATCTGTCTATGGACATTTGGGTTGCTTCCACCTTTTGGCTATTGTGAATAATGCTGCTATGAACTTGGGTGTACAAATATCTTTTTGAGTCCCTTCTTTCATTTCTTTTGGGTATATACCTAGAAGTAGGATTGGTGGATCATACTGGAATTCTATTTCTAATTTTCTGAGGAACCGCCTTACTGTTTTCCACAGCAGCTGCACCATTTTACCTTCCCATCAACCGTGCACAAGGGTTCCAATTCCTACACATCCTCACCAACACTTGCTATTTTCTGTTTTTTTGAAAGTAGCCATCCTAATGGGCGTGAGGTGGTATCTCAGTGTGGTTATGATCTGTGCTTTGCTAACGATTAGTGATGTGGGGCATCTTTTCACGTGTTCATTGGCCATTTGTCTATCATCTTTGGAGATGTGTCCTCAAGTTTTTCAATTGAGTTGTTTGATTTTTACTGGTCAAATGCCATCCTTATTTCCAGGAACCAGAGCTAGGTAACCAAGGTCAAATTCTATGCAGATAAACACTGATTATGTCCATACAATGGAATACTACTCAACTATACAAAGGAATAAACTACCAATAAAAAAAACACTTCATGAATCTTATAGGCAGTACACTGAGTAAAGAAGCTAATTTCCAAAAGTTACACGCTAGATGATATTCTGGAAAAGGCAAACCATAGGGACGGAAAACAGATCAATGGTTGCCAGGAGCCAGGATGGTGGGGGAAGGGTTTGACTACAAAGGGGCAGCAAGAATTTTTTTTTTCCTGGGGTGATGGAATTGTTCTCAATCAATTGGTTACACAAATCTACAGATGAGTTAAAACTCAGAGAACTGTACCCCCAAAAAAGGTCAATTTTACTGTTCATAAATAAAAAAAATTCTCATGCAGAAAGGGAAAGATATCTCCTTTTATCTACATAGGCATTATGCTAAGCAGCTAACAAGCGTAATCTCATGAAATCCTTACAAAACTCCAGGAATGTATAATTACTGACCAAAGCCAGGTCTGACTGAACTAGGAGAAACTAAGTCCTGATTATTTCAGAGACCTGAGATTCCACGAGAGCTTTCCAAGACCCAAGGAGCTTACAAATTATTATTTATCATATAGTAGCAGGAACCTGGAGTTGGTAGAACCACGCCCACACATCAATGACCCTTTTTTCCAGGGCACAGGGTCCACAGAGCCTCCATCAAATTCTTAGCAGCACTTATGATCTTAAAAAGCTGGGGAACCACTGCTCCAGTTCAAGGTCCAGGGAGGGATCATGGTCTCCCCTAGAGGACACAGCCGGTCTGTGGCAACTCCAGACACTCAGGCCAGTTCTCTCTCCATCGTCCAAAGATGCCACAGGCCCAAGCATTCCTGGTGACAGTGACTCACGTGTTTGACACGATGACTTTAGTCCACATGATTTCCTCACTAGTAGGTGAATTTGACCTACTAAGCTGGGACCAGGGAACTTTGGGCTCCCTGCAACATGGAGCTGAAATGTAGTCCTGGTCCCTAACTCAATTCCTGTCTTGGTCAAATGTAAAAACTGCATTCTACAACCTTGCACATTTAGGGTAATTAATAGAGACAGCTCCCCGTGAACAGAAAAAACAAGGATAGGTCATGAGGAAAGCATGCTTTTGATCTGTGCCTTTGGTTTTCTGATGAGCTCAGAGAATTAATATTTGTAAGGTACTCTTAACAAGCTGAGGCAGAAGCACAAATTAGTGTGGTTATGCTAATTAAGTGAGAGGTTCTGTAGCTCCCGGACAGAATGATTAAAGAAAGTGAAAAAGGCTGACTGGGCTTTGGTCTCTGCAAAGAGCCCTGTGTCTTAGCTAGCTGCACTGAGAAACTTGCAAGGAGATTACATATATTCACTTTCATATAGCAGAAAAGTCCAGGAGAGCACAGGTTAAGGAAGACTGAGAACAATACATTAAGATTTCTGAATTTATCTGCACTGTACAAAATAATCAAGGGGGAAAAATAAAGGGTCTGTAATCACCCCCACTGCAGCGTGCAACGTGATTTGTAAGTTACTTGTGCACAAAGACCTTGAATGGCTTGTCGTATTTTAACTGTCACAAAACAAAAGCACCACACTGTGATCATTCCATCTTCAGTGCTGAACAGAGATGGTTTAATTAATCCCGTGAGTCACCCCTGCAAGGAGAAACTGAGGTGGTGTCTCCTGGGATGGAGCAAAAATACACCCGCCGGGATCCGCCCTGCTCTGGCTCTGAGATAAACTGCCGCCCACAGGGACAGGCCCCTTCCTTTTAGACAGACTTAAGAAAGAATACAATTAGGACTTTCCTCGATCTACCTACATGTGCTGGGGCCACATGTGTAGCTAAACTGAAATACCACCCACTCTTCCTATAAATGATCTCTTTGGAGGTTCATTACTTAGCCATAAAAATCTGTTCCCTGGAATTCAGCTTTCTCAAATGTAAAAAAAAAAAAAAAAAAAGACCCTGAAAGGAAATACCTCAATAGCCAGAGACCTCCCCTTCTTCTGTGAGTGCTGAGATCTGAATTTCACTTACCATATGACCACTTTTAAAGAAACGGTCATTTTAGAGCAGAAGGGGACATTCAGTAACAAAAGCTGATGTTTACTGAGCACGTCTGTGTCAAGACTGCTAATACGCTCTATGTGCAATATCTCATTTAATCCTCCCTCAGCACCATAAGGTAGGCACTGTGATGATTTTCTCTATTTTACAGATAAGAAACTGAGGCTTAGACGGGCAAAGAGACTTGCCCACGATCCCACAACCGTTCTGTGGGAGAGCTGGGATCCAAATGCACAGCTACAGGACTCAGAAGCCCATGCTCCCAGTCACTGCTCCATCTTCTCATTTCACAGAGAGGGAGAGTGAGGGCACAGAGGAGCACTGACCCAGAGCTTCAGTGTAGACTCAAGGGCCACGAGGCAGTTCCCCTAACCTCCAGCCAGGCTCACGCTGCCTCCAACACGGATGAGTGTCAAGAAAAATATGAAAGCCTAGATCAAAAGTCTCCTGCACAGAGCACAGGCAGTGGCGAAACTGTCAACTCCCTAAAAGCACAGAGGCCTCCACTCTCAGTAACCTCCACTGCCCTGACAGGCTGCTTGGCACTCAGTGAGCACTGAGCCAATGCCGCATGGATGGATGGATGGGTGGGTGGTGGAGGGGAAGTGGAGGAGTGGGTGGATGGGTTGATCTACAAGTAGACAGACGGGTGGGTGGTGGGTAGGTGGGTGGATGGAGCTATTTTAACTAAAGCCCACTTCCCACTATCCACATCCCACTCAATATTTTCAGCAAATGCACTTTTAAAGCCACATCTGTAACTGAGAAACCAGAAGCTCCTTCATCAATCTGTAGGCAGATGTGGAGTCACTGTAACAGTCCTGCAGAGAGACTGGAAAGCCCCAGGGGAATCCCAGAGCAGTTCCAAGCAAAGACAGTAACGGTGCCTCCCACCCAGCCTCCCTGGGGCTCTGGAGTGGACCAGCAGTAGATCCAGACTCTCCTGTGGGCCAGAGGAACACACCCCGAGGAGGGGAGGAGAAGCGATGAGTGAAACCCTCGTTCCTCAACTGGCTCTACCTCTCACTCAACACACGACCTTAGCAAGTCACTTCCCTTCTTGCTGCCTCCCTTTCCTCACCTGTCAAATGAGCACAATCCAGCTATTTCTCTCTCTTCATAAGAACAGAACTCATTAATTCGTGCACGTATCCGAAGGTAAAGCTCGTAGCACAGCGCCTGGCACACACGAAGCAGTCGACAATCTTTAGCTGTCATTCTCATCTGGGAAAAGTGCTATGTAACTCCAACAATTAATAATAACCAAACAAAAGAACGAAACCTAAAAGACAGAAAACCTCATGTCTTATATAAGTTTTATTGTGATGATGAAGAGTTAACTGCCATGCAACATTAGTGTCATTAAAAACCAATGAAACAACCCCAATACATCCAACGCCCCCCTTTATACTGCGGACTAGACTTACAAAGAATCAGCATTAAAAAGGGCTCTGAGATGGGTTTGTCCACTCCATCGGGTTACAACAGAGGCACCAGAGGCTCAGAAAGGTTAATCAATTTGCCTAAGGTCACCCAGCAAGAAGCAGGAATTCCTGGCCCCCTGTGAGCTGAAGCAGGACAGCCCGGAGGACCACAGTCTTCTCAAGGGTCGCCTCCAACATTATCAAGTGGGCCTTTCAGTGCAGCAGCCGCCTCAGTGGCAGCGGGGTCCCTGGAAATGTGAAGGCTCATTTCTACCCAAGTCACAACAGCCAAGAGAACAATGTCATCACAGCCAATGAAAATATGGATAAATGGGAAGTAGTCAAATGGGTTTTAGTCCTAACTTGGCTCCAACTCAGTCTATGACCATGCACAAATCTCAACTATTTTGGACCTCAGGATCCCATGCATAAAAGAAGAGCTTTGTGCCTCAGTTTCCCCCTCTGTAGAATGAGAACCTCTTGTTGGATTAGATGAGTTGACACGTGTAAAACACACAAAACAGAGGCTGGTACCAGCAGGTGGTAAGTGCTCAATGAATGTTAGCTGCTACTATTTTCTGTACTTATTATTGAGAGGAGGGGCTGAGAGAGCCAGTTTCGTGACCCAGGCACAATCTTCCATCTGTTTACTTACAACCAGTCCTTGAAGGAGGGAGGCACGCGTGACTATCCAGAACCAGTAAAGACAGCCATTGTTTCCAAGCAGAGGTTTGGTTTGTTTTTTTGTTTGCTTGTTTTGGGTCAATCAAGCGGCTATTCGGAGCCATCACATTCCACTGGACTTTGGCTGTCCTCTCCTCCTTCCATGTTCATGCCCTTCTTCTCCCAAAAACTGCAAGTGTCACCCTCCTGCTCAGGGAGACCACAGGCTGCCATTTTGACAGTACAGGGTGCGGCCGGGAGCCGTGTCTGTCAAGTCTGCACCAATGGCATAAATTTTTGAAAAGCTAGAAAGCAAACGCCTGAACTGCGCCCTTCTGTCCCCAGCCCTGGGAAGAACCTCCCACCATTCTGGGCTTGACAGCTCCATTCCTTCTGTGCTCTAAAAGCAGGGCAGAGTTTCCTGATCACAAAACTTAACTTGCAGTAAAACTGTGTGGTGCCAGCAAGCCTGCGACAAGCAAGGAGAAAGATCATCTTTAAGGGACTATTGGGACCGGAGGGTCTGAGCTGTTATGATAGTAACAGTATTTTAGGAAGAAGCAGACCAGACCGTAGGTCAGGACTACGGTTCAGAGACCTATCATCCGTCTTCCAAACCACAGTCTGGAAGAAAAAAGGAGGGAGAAAGAGGAGCTGTGACCATCAGACACTGGATTTCTATCCCTTTACGTAAATCTCCTCACTGCATCTTCACTCACAAAGGAGGAGGAACTGGCAAGAGAGACTGCCTACACCCCTTGACAAAGATGAAACAGGGAGGCAGAGAACCCCAACAGCCTACCTCTCCCAGGCCCTCAAAGAGAGAGTGTACTCAGTCCTTCCATTAAGAGGGACTTGATGGTTCAGAGGCCGACTGAGAAAAATTCCAAGTAGAGACAGGGACTCCAACCATGGAACTCGTCACGGGCAGCGGCCGAGCGGAGCCGGCACACGCCGTGGTTTGTAAGCGAAAGGCCCACGAGCACTGCCTCAGAGCGCTTTGTTCCTGGGCCCACAGAACCAGCACAGGCAGTGCCGACAGCAGCTCAGGACCGCGGGCTGCCCGACAGCTGCCCAGTGTCAGGGTCAGAGATGGCTCGGTCTCGTCATGTCCCAGAGCAATCTTGACACAGTGCTCTGGGAATCGGACTCAGCCTCCTCATCAATTTCAGAAAACTACACTAAAATACTGATCAATGACACAGCCAACACAGAACCCCAAAGTAACTACATACCCTGATCACAGTACTGGTCCTTCTAACTCACTAAGAAACATCCGAACTGGCAATTCAAGACCCCGAAGTGGCTCCATTTAAACATAATTTTGAGAGTTGGAATCAGAAACCTAGGTTCATTCTCTGAAACTATTAAGTAAATTCACGAGTAAGTAGTCACTGAGCACTGACTGTGTCTAGGTGCGGTGACAGCAACCCTGCAGGGGACCAGACGGGCCCAGGCACACCCCTTGTGGAGCGAACGGTCTATTTAAGACTATGTTTGTTGATTCTTAACTCGCAGAAAGGAAACTGGGGCTTTGGTTTCTGAATGAGCTAAACAACATCATTCTACCCAAAGTGTTTATCTGGGGCCTTTCCAGGGATTTACCATCTGCGAGTGGAAGGGAAGGCACGAGGAGCCCGAGGAAGCTGGTCTCAGTAGAGGAGGCTGGGTGCAGCCAGGAAGTGGGTTTTCACACTGCATTCAGTGGAGGCGGCCCCAGGCGGAGCCTCAGGGCCACAACTGAGCAGGATGGACTCGCTGTGCCCAGAGTGGCTCCTGCTACCGGCTATCTAAGAGTCTTCTTATGTATAAAAGAGGACGAGCTGTTTGAAAACACAATGAAGCGGGGAAGCACCATTTTGGAGTCCCTCCCTTCCGGGGCACTAATGGAGAAAATGAGACTCAAAAAGGGGAAAGAATTGCCCAAGGTCACAACGCCAGGTCTCAGATTGATAGTCAAATGGTCTAAAACAAATGACCAGAAACTAAGATGACAGATCCCTTAATAATTCAAACTGTGGGTTTTGGTTTTTTAATCATAAAACAGCCTTCAGGGCAAGGTGGGTGCGAGTCAGAGGAACACCTGTCCCCCAGAAAGGGGCCAGGTCGGTCAGTCAGTCGCTGCCGCGTGGGTGCGGTGGGGACAGCGTTGCCAGGCCACTATGCTTTCCAGTGCGTCATCTTATTATGGCAACAGGCAACACACTCAGCCGGACCGAGGTGAGACCCAGCCCTGCGCTCCAGGCATTCTCCAATCCAGGCTAATTTGGGAAATGATTTTTCTGCAAGTTCATACATGACTCATCTTTACAGGCCTCCTATCAGGTCCATTGGCGACAAGGAATCCCATTCAAACAACCTCTGCCAACAGCTGCTCAGGAGACCAGGAAACATTTGGGGTTGCTTTGGCTGGTTTTTAAAAACACATTCAGCCTGCGTTCATGCTGTTTCTTATCTCCTTATTGCACTGCTAATGTTATTAGTATGATTAGCATCATATGCAGCCTAAGACTGCGTGGGGCCTACCTTAATTTCACTGAGATTGGCTTTTGTAAGATCAGAAAAGAAACTCAGAAACATGAACGAGAAGTCAGATAGAAAGCTGCTGTGTCTCCAGCACCAGGGGAGGCCCTCAGCAGTGCTCTGAAAGGTAGGCGGTTGGGGACCAGGGTGAGTTCCCTGCTTCGCTAAGGCTGTGACCCAGGGCAAGTCACCAAACTTCCCTGGGCCTCAGCTGCCCTCAGGTGCAAAATGGGGACAATTGGCCCTGCTCTAGCCCTCAGGGCTGTGGGGCGGATCAAGTGAAAGGAGGTGTCTATCAACACATTCTGAAAACACAGGAAACTGCAGACATGCTCAAGACTGTTCTCATGGTACCCCTGGACTGTGACCCGGGAAAACCACACTCCTGCGGGCTCTGTGCCACCGCGAGGCGTCACAACGTTTGCCAACAAGGATGGAGTCGGAGCGTTGCATGAGCGAGCGAATGAATGACTACCAAGTGCCATAAAAATGCCCTATTTGTTGACTGGATACATTTTGACCACAAAGACTGCAAAGTGTGGATAAAAAGGAAGTGTAAAATTTGAGAGGAGTTCAAAATTTATCAAGACATGGTGACTGCTGATCTACAAGGACTTTTTCCTCGGCCAAAAATACGTGCAGCCTCCTGTGACAACACGTCCTTTTCATCTATTCTGGGAAAACACATATGACAAAAAGTTACTACGAATGCAGTCAGTGTAAATTTTTCTTTTTAATTTATAATAAAAGCATCTTCACACATCTGAAGAACACAGCACCTGAGCCTGAGACCCCATACTCATCCTGTCCTTAGGTGGCGTACTCCGTGAGCCTACTGCCACTTCCCCAGCCCCAGTGGACAGCTCGAGGCCACAGGGAGCCTGGGGAGCTGGCCAGAGACTTCCGTAAATGATGAAACTCCGAGACAGACTGTGGTGTGCTGGGAACACAGAGTGGGGAAAGAGACTTTAAAAAACTGCGTAATTTACATCCTTATGACGTCTGTTTTGATTGCCCGGCCCAGTGGGAAGGTAACGCCCAGGAGGCAGGGTTCTTTGCTACATGTAGCCCAGGGACTAGAACTCCTCAGGTGCTTAGGAGATGCAGGATAAACCATGCGAGGAATGAACTGAGTGAATGAAAGAAGGAACGAGCAGCTGGGACTCTGATGTCAGTAAAACTGAAGCCACTTTCTTCCCTCCCCTCCTGCTGTGCCCGGCCAACTCGCCTCATCCTCCACATCTCACCTTGAACCTCAGTCCCTCACCGAGAAATTTCCTGACACCCCTGCCCCTTAAGTCTGCCCACCCAATGCCTGTGCTGGGGTGTGATGACTGCCAAGTTCACCACAGGCTCCCCAGAGCCTCATGCAGCACCTGACACGGCGGGTGCTCGATCAGTGCTGGACACAGGAATCGGGGAACGAATCAATGGAGGAATGGGGCAAAGATTTCAAAGTCCAGAGGAAAAGCAAACGCACGTGAACGGTTTCTCCAAGGAAGGGGATGCAAACTCAATGTCAACAGTCCCAGCCGGGAAACAGGAACCAGTGATGTTGTGGCTGGCAGCGGGAGCGGTGCCTCCCGCCCCTCCACCCTTCCCCCCTCAACCCCCTGCCCAGCTGCCTTGTAGGAACAAGGGCGTAGAGTTACCAGAACTTCTCCGTTTTCAAGAGAACCAGAAACCTGAGATTTGTGAGTGATTTCCTGATTTCTAAATATTGACCATCAATTCTTTCTTCTTCAAGAAAATGTATGGACCAAACACGACCCATCTATGGCCCACCGTCACAGTCTGTCACCTCTGCTCACAGGCAAGAGCGTTTAAGCTCCAGAAAAGTTAGGACATCGACCCTCCCCACCCGACGTGTTTGCTGGAATGAGCCGGAGCAAAGCCAAACCCAGCAGAACTGCGCGCACAACCAGAACCGTGTTGCCTGCTCCCTAAAGTGGCCTCTGAGCAGCTGCACACATCTCCTGCCAGTGTAGGTGTTCCAGAACAAGCCCCTCGGAGCTCCTAAGGAAGAGCCTATGCTCCTTGCCATGCCTGCCCACAAGCTCACCCAGGGGAGCTCCCTAATCCACCTAGCTCCACTCTGCTCTCCACCTCCTCGTTATCTCTGGAAGACGCCAAGGAGTCTACAGAAGCCTGCCGGTCCACCCGAGCCTCTTCCTGGCCCTCCAAGTTCAACCCTCCTCCAAGCTAACGGGACAGCCCCCGACCAGCTGGCAGGTCGACCCTCCGCCACCCTTTGGAACTCACGCTGCCTTGGTCTCCCTCGGGCCCCAGAGCAGAGACCCCTGGGGACAGCCCGACCTGAGGCTTGCCTTTCTGTGTCCCCTATGAAAGGGCAGGCTCTCAGAGGAGGGCAGCATGTATGCAGGTGCAGGCGCCCCCACAGCCAGGCACTGCTGAATGAATAAGTAAAGGTCCTAAAGAGCAGCAGGACAGACTCAAAAGATCTCCCCAGTAGGCTACCACTACTCCCCAAAGAGGTATCAGGACGGAAGAATGGGCAAGAATCTCGAGGCTGTGAGGGACATATAAAGGAGTTTTCTTTTACGCTCAAAAAACCTCGGATTCCTTAAACCCTGAAAAATGAAAGAGCTGGTCCTATTCTCAGAGAGAAGAGATTATGAACACATGTAAGCAACACTTCTGCTGCTTCCAGTTCACAGAAAACAGCAAAACCCACTAACAATGACTGTTTACTGGCTGTTGGGCTCTCTAATCTACCAGAGACTGTTCACTTGCTAAGGGAGTCGCCGCTTCACGTAAGGACCTTTCCTTTGAACGAAACACTCACTGGTGACTTAACAGCAGATCCACTTAGAAAACTCCATCAGAAACCTAGGAGGAAATCTCACCAAAATGCAAAGTGAAGGCCACCCACAGCGACCACCAGGAGGTGTACCCTTCACTCCAGGAGTGTCCCGATCTCCCTTGACAGTCGTGCGTGAGTCACATCAAGAGACCTTGTCCCAGGAGCATGCGCCTCTTGCCAGCTGCCCATGAGGGGCCAACCCCGGTTTGGCCAACCTCAGAACTTTCTTGCTCAGCTGCCTCTCCCCAAATGCACCTTCTTCCAGAGCTTTCCACAGCCCCTGGTCAACCCCTTTCACTCTGCCCTCCTTCCCCCATCTCCACCTCCACCCAGGGTACCCTTACTTCAGGGCCAAGCACAAATGCTGTCCCCTCTGGGGCCTTCCCCATTCCCCTGGCTGACGGGCCACCCCCCTCCCCCGGCCACCTGCGCCCACGGGCCCTGACTCCTGTCACAGCACAGTTCCTGCCGCCTGGCAGCCCAGGTGTTTCACTAGGTCTGGCTCTCCTACCCTCAGACAAGGTTCTCTGAAGGGAGGCACTTACTGCTTTTGGCATCTCCTACAGCCCCTAGCAGAGGAGGTGCCAGAGAAGGCCCATGGATAACCCAGGCTGAGATGATGGGCCTTAGGCCTCCTTTCTCTGGTAATAAGAACGCACATGTAGATTCACCCCATTCAGAGATGCCCGAGCCCAGGAAAGCAGCTCGTGGGATGGCAGGTGCTTTTCATTCGGCTCTCTTTACTCTTCCATGATCTTCAAGTTTTTGATGATGAACGTATCCTTATAATCAAAGAAAACCCTGTTAACCTTATTTTAAAAATAAATTATTCAAGTTTTCCAACAGTACCATTCTGAGATACTATGCCAGGAGTTCCTGAGAAATGCTGCCGAGATTAAACCAAGATATTTCTGGAACGGCACATGTGCAGGGAAGCAACTCATGCACTGGGCACGGCCCTCGGGCTGAAGAACAGTGAGAAAAATACGCATGAAGCAGCAGCCGAAACCAACGGCCCTGGCCCTGCGGAAGGCACCCAGGCTTCCGTCAGAGCCAGGCATCAATGCCCGGCCCGCTGGCCTCCTGCTGGGTGGCCCCCAGGAACTCATCCAATTGCCCTGAGCCTGTAAAACCAGGACCACACTCTCTCTCAGAGAATCTCTGCAAGGATTTACTAAGCAAGATGCTTAAGGCGCTGAGCACAGAGCCAGAGATATAGGTAACCCTCAATAAAGGCTTCAAAAATGTCCTTCCTGTGCTTAAACCACAGCCTGCAAATTACACCGTCTTCCGAGTCCACTCCCCAGGGGCATCTCAGGAAAGTATCCCGGTTCAACCAGGGAAACAGGAGCAACTTCCAAAATCAACGCAACCGACCCCCTTCAGAGACCCCTAAAAGCGTGCCTTGCACAACTCAGCTGCCAAGCTCACCTGGCCCCCAGGTTAAGACAACCCGCGGCGTTTCCAGGACAGGAGCCCCGGGCTGCCCACCCCCCTCGCCGTGCACCCAACGACTCGCCCTGCAAGGCGTCGCCGGCTTATGAAGCCCTGGCCCCATGAGCACGGCCGTCATCGAATCTTCGGAGACTATTCCCAGCACCGTGCGCAAGACCCAGGTACCCGGGAGGCAGCTCTCGGAGATTTCTAGGAACACACAAAGAGCCGGGGCTGCGTCAAGGTTCACCCTCTACCCCCAACCCGCCCTGCTCCCAGGGCTCAGCCTGATTCCGGAGGAAAACTCGCCCGAGCCTGCAAACGCCCAGCACAGCCCGCCCGCTTCCTTTGAAGCCAGCGACCCGGGGACTTCTGGTTAAATTTAAACTCAGGCTCCAAGCGATGACT